>NW_008825613.1:1082856-1140330 GCF_000699105.1 Pygoscelis adeliae
CAGCTGGAGAGGAATGAATATGTATAAAGAAATAGCAACTGGAGTTTAGCCGACTCGTGCAAGCCCCGAGGCCCTTGTAAAGCTTCAAGCCAAACATTGGTTGACTTCAATGGACAGGATTTCATCATTACTCCTCCATCATACGGCCTACAACTTAAAATACCCTTACACTTAAAATCTGACAACATCTATCAGCCAGCGCTAAGTACAATAATCTGTATTAGACACTACATAGGATCCCAGGGCTTTTCTTGCCAGAAGACTGAACCAAGTAATCCAACCTTCTGCATTAACAACCACCTTCACCCAACGTTTCAAAGAAAATTACGTTTCCTAATGAATTGTTCAGGAATAACCCCAGCCTGGGTGTTTTTACTAATTTAAGGCCCACAGTGTGTGGCTGAGGATATATATTGTAGTTCGTTTTTATCTAACATAATTGCCAATCTTTCTATTGCCCCCCAAAAATATCTCAGTCCTCTTCTGAAGACTCACAACTTCTTGGCCTTAATGAGAAGTCGTGACAAGAACTAATTAAGCATTATGAAAGTCTTTTATTGTATCAGGTTTTTTCCCTTGGAATTTCAAAACATCCACATGATTTGTATTACAAAACCTGCTAATTAGATGTCCTAATATCCCTCCTGTATAAGTGTAGTTTTACTCTTCTTACATACCTGTGATACAGAAGTTTTTCTAGGTTTTTAATTAAACTTACCTTGTATGAGCAAGAGCTCACAAACTACTTAAGAAATTGTATTCACTATAGTAGTGAACATCCATATAAAAGATGAAAGCTGAAATAGTTCCCTAAAGTAGTTTGGAAAGAATCTATTCAGAGCAATTTGAAAGCCACAAAAAATACTTTCAAGTACTATTTTGAGTTTGGTGGAGAGTGATGTGCGTTGGGTGAGATTAATGGAAAACCAACAAAGGTCTAATGCAGGTCAGAAGACTAAAATTTAGTTGCTCAAACAACTAGTTTAATGCAACGAACACAAGAGGGGTTGAAGTAAAATGTCTCCAATTATTTGCAAAAGGAAAAGGAGAAAACAACCCAAAACTCTCATGGGGGTGTGAGATTCAGCCTGGGATGCATCACCTCATTGGCATGCCAGATCATAAAAACATTACTGAGAAACCTTGTGTCTAACAGTAATGAGAAAAGTAATATATTCACATTTTAAAAAGTCCTACAAATCAGTTCTAGTTCATTGCCTAAAGGAGCCTGAAGAACAAGGAAATTGAATATACCAAATTAAAGGAGGTATCTTAATACTAACCTAATTTGGAAGGGAAGGCATTGACAAATGAAGAAGCCAGCTTGGGGGACCATTAAAAAAGCAACGGAAAAAATAATAATAAAGAGATGAGGCATCTCAGAGAGACTCCCCAGTGTGGAAACCAGTCTCCTGCAATATAGGTGGCACCGCACCAGGGGTCTGCAATTTGGGAAGGGAGGAATTGCTCTGCTCCTAGCAAATAAATATGGGCAAGAAGAATTGCATGTGACTTTGCAGTATTAGGGTGGAAAGAGAAAAGGTCCTAAAAGCAGAAGAAAATCCCAGGTGGCAATACCTGTGGCTCCTGGGGTCTGACCAGGAACACTGCCAGGAGCCTTTTGGAAGAATCTATAAAGACGGTATAAATACGTCCCGCAAGTTGTTCCTTTTCTTGAAGCCATCAAGGCTGGACAAGCATCCCTTTGACGGTCCTTCTGCTGAAAGAGCCTCTTTCATACTTCTCATTTGAAAAATATACATGTTTTGGTGTTCACTCTGAAAAATTATCTTGGGAAGTACAGTGGCTTGGCTAGTCAGTAAAAAAATAAATACAACGAGTGGGCACAAAAACGCAAACCAACAGGGCAGAACTTGGGGTTAATTTTTAAAATTATCTGCACAAGTTTAGAACTAGTTTCATTATTTGTAGGGGGTAAAGGTTTAAATGAATGATTAAAGCCAGCGGTCGGTATTCTAAAGAGACATACGCTTGAAAATTGTAATGGGGCTGAGTCTTTTAAGAATAATTGGAAAATACACAAGAGATTTTATACTCTATTCGAAAGAAAATATCGCTTTAAGGATACAGGGCTGCCAGATGTCTGCTTGTTAAAATAATAAAAAGAAGCGCACATGTAATGCCTTTTCTAAAAAGAAAGCTGAAGCACTTTATAAGCAATAATTATGCCTCACAGCATTTGTGAAAGCTATAAAGCACTATATATTGATATCGCTGGAAAAGAAGAGAGGCAAGCATCTCTGCCACTGCCAGTAGAAAGCTTTGCTAAGACTTCAGCTCTCCTGAATTCACCGATTCACCAGTAGACATGCCCATCTCTTCACCTAAAAAATAAGCATTGCCTCTTTCATTGCTCCATTATCACCCAAGGTAGTGCTAACATCAAAAACCATGTGGAAGTTATCCTCTTCCTTCTGCAGAGTCATCATCAGACCTCCAGCAGAGTCATGGAAAAAAGGGAAAGAAAAAAAATAAAACCTTCCCAGCAACTCACAAAGCCATGAGATCCCTTCCTCCATCCTTACTCCAGGGTCTCTCACTGAGCTCTGCAACAGATCTTGATACTAAAAGACCTAAAATGAGCAGGAGCTTCAGCTTCATTGACTGATTTTTTTCTGAAGGACAACATCATATAGGTCTAGGAAATTTATTTTCCACTCTGAGTTATCAAGAATGGTTTTGTAAGGAAGACAGTTTTTTAAAGAGCTGTTCACATATACAAAATTAATGATACTTTCTAAAAAGTAGCAAACCATTATTTTACTGCTTTTTTTTTTCCAGCTCTAGGTGTTAGTTGGCTATTTAACTACAAAAGTAGCTCCTACGGCCAACTCCCCATAAAGCTTATTCAACCAGATAGATCAGCATGAAGCCATGTGGAAATCCATTTACATAGCCAGAAATTCTCACTTATAATTCTGCACCGCGGGATGCTTTAATTCATGAATAACAACAATAAGAATGAGAAAAGTGCCATATATGCCTTCACTAGGTGTAACTAATTGACCAGGGACACCTTTCTGGCAAGATGCTTTTTATTGATTGAAAAGCCTAATTAAAGCAGCACATAGTATAGAATAGATGAGTGGGGTTTTTTCCTTTATGTAACAAGTACCAAAATATTCCTGTGCTAACTTTCTCAGCCCTGGTACGCATAAAAACTCCTTACAGCTCCAGTGGACAGAGTTTGCTGCAGGAACTAATGGGATCCCCAGGGTCCCATTCACGTTTCCCGGATCTTCCCTTCTAATGCAGCCGCCCCTGGGATGCATCACACGGTCGGATCTGTAAAGCAGCGTCTGCCATACGCTTGGCTGCGGAGTTTCCAAAAGGAGGATGACACCACTGTTTTTTAGAGCTGCTTTGTAGCTTTTACAGAAGGGGCTTTGTCATATGTTTTTACTTCTTTTATGTATGAGACGGTTCAAGTGTGTATCTTGAATTTATTTTGCTACTGAAGCTCATAGCTTCACTGGGGCTTTTGATCCCCTAACAAAATGTATTCTGAAATGATGGCACAAAAAATATAGAAATACAAAGGAAAAGCAAAACCGTGGCTGTCCATATGAAAGCAAAGTAACGTAAAGAATTTCTTTTTTACATTATGGTATTAGTAGACAGAGATATAGTAGTTACATTAGCAGAATTAGTAGCAATCTTATTCCGCTAAGCAAAAGGACACACACATAAATGAAGGATGAATTTTTGGACTGTGTATTATCAGGCAAAGCGATGGAATAAATTATTTTGTGAATAGTGTAAAATCAATTACAGCTGAGCCCTATAATCCACTATGTAGCAATGGCCCTGGTAGGACACTATAAAATGGAAATAATCTATAAAATGGAAATAATGCCAACACTGATGATATTTGCACATTCCCAACCAGAGAAAGGCAGGGCCAGGGCACAACCCTTGCCCAAGAGGCACAAGGCTCCAGGGCTGGTGCTCCCCTTCTCTAGCTGGGATATTTGTTTCATCGTGAAAAGGACACTGAGGAAAAGGGACAGATGGACAAGTCACCCACATTTCAGAGGCTGTAAGGAAAATATCATTCTCACGACAAAGCCGTGACATGTCTTGAACCCGGCTATTTAAATTCTTATTGCCACCTTCTCCTTGACCTTCTCTCTCTTTTCAATACAAGCCTGAAATGTCATTTTATAGCAGCCCTTCAATTACATCAACTCTCTGTGATGTTGTTAGCAGAAAAAAATGGTTTTTTCCCATTTAAATGAAAATTCCCCTGAGTTTCTAACCACTAGTCACATAAACTTCAGTCAGCACAAACTTGCCCAAGTACAGCAGCAGAAGTGAAGATTTTGTCACCTTGCACCATATTCAGCTACATATTTTCAGCGAAATACTGCATATAATTCTGAAATCTAACATATTACATTGCTGCCATCTGCAAATAATGCTAAACTTTCAGGTATGAGTTTGAATAACAGTATTTTGAGAAATCCAGAAAAGTTAAACTGCATCTTGGTGGCACACTAGGAATATTAAGCAACTAGAAACCTCAACAACACAAAAGCTGCTCTCTGTGATTAAAAAGAGGCAGTTTGCTAACTGAACTTTATAATAATTCCACATTTTAAAAATATTTCTTTATTACCCAAAAGCAGTATTTCCAACAGAACAATTAAATAACTCATCCCCAGCTCCCTGCCGTCTCAAGTAACGAGGATTAAAAGCTTTTGCTTTGCTGCATCAAAATACATGAGTTCCCGGGTCTCACACAACCCCTGTCACACGAAGGCTCAAGATTTTTTTCTCTTGACCACAAACTATTTGCAGCAAGCACACTTTTTAGAAACTTGTCCCATCAGCTATCACTTAGATCTATTTACTTTGCATTTGCTTTTTAAAGGGTGTCTTATGGATGTCATGAGAGCACCAATGACAGGCTTAAACCCCTCCGTTCCTGCTGTTCACCACCTCTCATTGCCTAAAGAAGTAATCCCAGCCATAATTCTTTCCATTTCCCTGTAAGTGCCCGAGCTAGCAGACTGGATGTCCACCTCTGCACACTTTTCCCCATGACCCAGGAGCTTCTCCAGTTTGGAGATACCCCCTCCTACAAACCGCTTCACCTCCAGCCATATGGGACAAGTTGCAGACCTGCCTGGAAAAAAGACTTTTTTTGTTATGACACTGAAAAAAACCTTTTTTTTCCCCTCTCAATATTGCTTTTGGAGAATCTAAGCCATGTATAAACCCTGTGGTGTTACGCACCGGGTATTAAAGATCTGTCCTAATGGTTTAGCTATGCTTAAATAGCATGGAGTAGAGTGCAGAGTATGGGCTGGATTAATGCCTCTGCGCCACATCCACTCCCCAGGGTTACGTGTTTCTGCCCTCAGGAAAACCTGCGTTTTGGAGGACTTCATCTATCAAACAAACTGAAAACCCAAGCGAGACCCCATCCACAGGAGATGTAGTTATCTGAGGTAGCAAGATGTATTTGAGACAACTGCATGGAAAAGGGCAGAAGTCCAAAAGGCAGACACTCATGGTGTAATAGACACACAGATAAAAAAGGGTACTGAGAAGCACTGGTTGTGCTGTATAGCAGTAACATGACAAGATAGTATTCTTCTAACACTCCATCTGAGGTTTAAGCTGTGACTCAAATACTCATCTTCTCTTTCTTTACATCTTCTTTTCTGCATCTCCAGTTGCTGCAACTTCTTTCTCCCCCTCATTAACTCTGACACCTTCAAGCTGTTTAGTGCTGAGCCATGGGAAGAGCACATCAACTACAGTGTTTGGCTGGGAGAAAAAAATACAGCAACACTACAAGCTAATGCAAACTAGCTATCAATAACCTCCATACCCATAGACCAATAAAACAGTCAACAAGAGCTCTGTGAGAACCCTTCTGCTTTCAAAGAGAAGGGACTGTGCCTTGAGAGACGTGCAAGCCAGGTAATTCAGTCTGCCACTATGTTTTTTTCCTAAATTTTAATTATTAGATTATTACAGGGGAATTATCAGATATGCTTGCCCTGGTCACTGTCTTTACATTAGGGATCTACTGCTGGTGGTACCTGGACAATGTAGGGCACCTGGAACAGTCATCCTCACCCATGCTGGTGGAAAAGCACCATCAATAAAAGCTGTGAGCAACTAAACTGACAGTAGGGAGAAAATCCCGGGATGCTACAGCTTTTTCTTTTGGCTCACACATCATTGCATAGCCTAAAATATTGTTACACTTTTAATAGCTCCATTAATTCAGCAGCAAACACTGGCATTTGCCAATGCAATGCCTATGAGAACAAGAAATATAAGTGCACCTTCACTTTTGCTGGAAAAGCAAAGAGAAAGTCACATTTCTGCTTATTTCTTGACCAGCTTTAGCTCTGCAGTGTGGAATAGCTGGCAAAAGTAAAATATACAACCAGTCACTTAAAAACATCTAAACCAAAACAGTGGACATTTCTGCTGCAAGCTGGGTATGGCTGCTGAAATGTACTGCTGTTTCTAGCAAGAGTCAGAAAATTCCCTCGCTCGATCTGCTTCACCATTTGTCTGTTTTGACAGCACGTTTACTTTAACAAGGTTTAACAAGCAATCACATTCAGGAGCCTATATTAAATTTTCTTCAGCATCAGAGTTAATATTTTGGGCTATAATTATTAAATAAATCATTGTCTCCTTGATAAACTCATAATTCTAGCCAAGGCAGGGATCACAGGCTCACCCTTCCTTCAGAAAAAATGGTTTGGGGAAGAATTACAGTCCAGCCCTGAGTAGCCACACTTTTATTACCCAAAGCATTCCCTATTAAAACAAGACAATAGCACCTGATTCCTATTAATCAGATTTCAAATGTCTTTCCAGGGGATTAGTTCCTCCCCGTATCCAGACTTTCCAGCGAGCATGCAGATAACTGCAATCGGGTCCTGCTGCTGATCCTCCTTCGTCTAATGCTGTTTCAAATTTGTTTATTCACACCAAGGTTACCATACACCTCCCCAGCGCAACCAGCTGCCTCCGAGACCACGGAGATGGTGGGAAAGCATCTCCAGCATCTATCCTCCTCCTCCGAAGCAAAGCGGCGCTGGGAGTGCAACCCACCAGCAGAGAAATTAGAAACAGACTGCAAAGCTTCTTCCCTTTAGTGCGAGGCTTGAAATCCAAATAGGTCAAAGGGGATTAAAAATTAGCACCATGTGCTGGTTGTTTGCTGGCTCAAGTAAAAAGGGATGGTAGCTTCAAGTTCAGCTGCATGAAGATAACTGTGCGAGCAATTAGCAAACAGCTTCTTCTCCAGTAAATCTTTTATTCCTTTCCGCAGTGTGCTGATCATAGCAAAAAACCCACAGACTAAATCATTAAAAATAGCCTGAACAACTGATGGGTCCTCCAGGGGAAGGGGAAGGGTTTTTGCTATTCATGCGATGGGCAAACAGGCTCTGGGACTGTCAAAAGCTTCTCCTGCCTGTCACCATTCCCTCCCCACCCTTTGCCAAGCGTCATATACAATTTCATGATATTTCTGCTCCTACATAGCCTGAATGTTGTGTAAGATTTGACGTCCAGTCATGATTTAAACCGTTTGCTTTGTTTTTCCAGTCTCTGTGTCTATGTCTTTCTGAAATGACCTGATCTCTGGGAAGGGAGTTTTCTTGCTTCTCTATTTGGAAACCAATGGACCCACAGTCTGAATAAAGCAAAAGTCAAACAGCAGCAATAACATTGGATACCGAAGAGCATTGGCCAGGGAAATGGAAAAGGGCAATTTTAAAATATCACTTATGAAACGGAAGGACTGAGCGTTATGCCTTTTGAAAACAAGGTCTTGTTATTCATCCAATGAGAAAGCAGGAGGTAGAAGATATGACATTGCCTTCAAGCACCCTGAGAACTACAAAAACACTACCACCTTGATATTTTCCTAAGCACAGACAGCAATGGCTGGCCCCTCCATGTAGCATTGAACTTGGGACCAAGAGAGAAACCTCCTCCTCCATCTTCCTTCCCCAAGCAACAGGACAGCATCTATCCTGTCCCCTCCTCCCTTTCTGGGGAGAAACCCTCCTCTTGCTCTGCACCAAGGTACATTCCAACTCAGATCAGACAGGTGAGAACTTGATGGTGAGACAGGTGAGAACCACATGGTAGTCCCTCCAGACCACGTGGCCCACAGCCACACCACCTCCACCCCCCCTTGCTGCCCTCAGAGACCAAATCCTCCACCTGCCCACCTAAGGGCTGAGGGGTAGATGGTGCCACAGCAGGACATAACAGTAGGAAAAAGGGATAACAGTAAAAGGAAAGAAGGTTTTTGGGAATGGCTGGAGAGGTGGAGAAGACAAATGAAGGAAGGGAAGGGATGTCACACCAAGAGAAAGGCACAGGAATGAGCAGCAGAAAGCAAACAGGAGGGCACCTTTCAGATAGCACAAGAGCCACTTTGAGGTGGTGCAGGCACTTCTCATCGCTTGAGAGCCTTTTTGGGGTGTCTGCTTCATAAGTCAATGTGGGAGGACCTTGTAGGGTTGCAGGAGCAGGTCTGGATCCACCAGCACTTGGATCACACACGGATGGGAGCTCTCCACTGAAAGGAAACTAGTTGGCATGTGCTGAAACCGCTTCGCATATCAAAGCAACATACGGTGAGCAGGGGACTCCCTTCAATACCAGACTACTCCTCTGAACCAAACTTGGAGGTAGATAGAGCCAGTGGCAATGCAAAGAGCATAAAGTCTGCTTAAGTCCAGCTGCTTATTGGCAGAAAGAGCAAAAAAAGCTAAATATAAGGAATTTTCCTGCAGAAGTAAAGAGGGATATAAAGAAATTAAGGCAACAGTTGTTGCAACGCGTTTTCTGCCTTGCACTACCCATCTGCACACAAGGCTGGGAAAAAAGGACCAGCCCCAGAGCGCATGGCCAGAGGTGCACGCATAAAGAAGTTGCAATTTCTCTCTTTGCTTAATTTTCTTCCTCTGGGAGATGAATCCCCCCAAAATGATGGGGCGGGCTAACTCCCCTTTCCCCAGCAGCACATGGAGGTTTGCAGCTTTACTTCTGCAACACATCAAAAGGCACTACCACCATCTGAACATGCTAATGGCTCCCTTTCCATCCCCAAACCCTGGGAAACCCACAAGCCTGCCTGGAGGAGAGGACCCCAATTCCACACTCAAAGGTAGCAGCACATCAGCATACGGGAAAATTATTAACACTTGCCCTGGGACTCCAAATCTTGCTCCTCTAACCATCCGATCTAAGTGGCAAGAACATTTTGTCTGAGCGGAAGGAGACGTTTATTTTCTTTGGATGACAGCGTATTTAATATGATTTATGAGAAGCTATTTTCCAAGCCGTTAAATACATAGTACAGAAAGAAAATAACACTATGTATTTCATTAGATAAATGTGTGGGTTTTCAATACATGCTGCAAGGGACAGTTTGGGGAAAAAAAGTTTCTGATGCATTTATTGAAGTCATTAAGGGGCATACAGCTACAATGGCTGTTGATTAATACATACATCAAATAAAAATCCCTTGCTGATATGCAGAAGCATCATTCCATCATTACAGATCATTTCGACTTTGATGAAAAATGCTGCTAACTTAAAACCAACTGTGGTAGCAGGCATCTCGGCTGTACTGAAGCACTTTAGTGATCAGAAATCATGTTTAAAAACTGAATATTAAAAAGCCTTTTTTCTTCCTATAATAACATCTATTATTTGAAAACTCCTCCAGTCCCCAGCCAGCAGTAATTTTTCATAATTCACATAACACTTGACGTTGCATCCCAAAGACAAGCAGTAACTGAGGTTAAAACGCACTGAAGACTGCCTACCCTGGAAAGTTTGCTCATCTACTTTGGAGCTAACTAAATGTCATTGCTGCTGTTCAGGATTTCTTTTATTTTTTTAGTTTTGAGAGCCAGCAGGGAGCTCAGCTGTTGGGAAAAAAAAGACATAAAAGAGTGAGCTAACAAGCACGGAGGTATAAAACACAAATCAAAGCTGGACTTTGTTGTTTGCAGTTGGCAAGGAGAGGGTGTGAAGGAGTAAGGGCAAAAGAGAAGGTGGCCATCACAGGGAAAACCAGACTTATATAAACCTTAGGACAACTTAAGGCAAATTTAGATAACCCTTAGGACAACTTAAGGTAAACTTGGGAGAGGTAGAGTTAGGAGAGAACGTGGCAGATGTGATGCAGAGAAGCCCATGAACCTCAGCACACAGCATCTGCCCAGATTTCAAGATGAAAGGTCAAAGAGGGAAGAGGTGGATGCTAAAGAAGACTCTACTTTCCTCATCTATAGGGAAGGCATTCTGCAGCTCATTTCCAACAATTCAAGCAGTTCAGCCTATACAGCCAAGTAGGCTGGAGCAATTCCAGGTATCTATTTCTCCCCTAATAAACAGGAGCTTGAACTTCTTATTAAACAGAGAGAAGGCATCACACTTCCTCCAACAACCAGATCCAACAAACTGCCAAACCTTACTGAAACAGTAATTTCTTCCTGCCTGTACCCTGAAATTTGCTACTGTACATTTTTCTATACTAACATTAAATGACGCCTACTGTTACACATTTAACCTCCCATAATAGCCGTGTTTCAAATACCTTCACAGCACATATTTCTTCTGATTCAGGGAATTGTAACGTATTTATGCCCTAAGATTTAGATTCTGCAAGACGTGGAACATGCTGGACAGGATCCAAAGCAGCATGTATGGGCATATATACATTAAGAAAGCAAGTAACCAGACTTCAGCAGAATTATTTATGTGCTTACACCTCCCCGCAATTCCGCGTATTTAATTTATTTAGCCTGTGGTCCAGATCCCACTATCAAAAGCGCCAAGAATTGACTAAATTAGGGCTTTAATGAGAAAGAAATTGTTTTCTGCAAATGCACAAGCTCTGAAATGAAGAAAAAAATCACATTGAGATGAGACACAGCAAGAGCTGCAGCAATAACTGCAACACCGACTGGTTTTTCCATAGTTATTCCTTACCATGCTTCTGTTGACAGAATAAGGTACGTACATTACTGGCCTCGGTGATTTTGGCCAGGGTGAATTTAATCCTTAATGTTTATTTTTATCACTTTGAATCTTTGCAAAGTGTGTATTTTTGTGTTCTTCAGAGATGAGCTTGCAGGCTTATTAAACATGTTTTTTCAGTACGTATTCAAATGGGGATTCAAAACAGGCTTATTTTAACAGAGCTTTAATAGAAAAGAGTTGAAGGCAGCTACAGTTTGTTTACTGAGGTCTGGGAGGTTTGAGTAGTTGCTTTTAATTTGGATCTTGAGTTTTTTTCCCCCACTTTCCCTTCCACAATCCTTCCAAAAAAATGGCTTAAGGCATTATTTCATTGAGAGGAAGCAAAGCAGATAACTGCAATGTACACCCAAAGCACCCTCGGTCATTCCTGTGCCATGAAAAAAGCCAAATGTTCCTCTCCCCAAGCCTCGCAGCTTGCCAGATTTCTGCAATTACACTGATCAAAATGAGAAGACAGACTCATCTGTGCTCCTGCTGCAGCCATCTCTCTCTGTGGACTTCTAAACAGCAGATCAGGTCTCTTTTCCAGAAATAGTGACCATCCGTTTCTGATGCCCAAAAAATTAAGATTTCATTGGAAAGTTTTCTACAACACAGAACAAGGACAGCTTACAGGAGTGCAAAAATATTCATTTCAGAACTAGACATTCCCCAGGCATGAGGGGCTTAAAAAATCAATAGCCTAAAAATGATAGGACAATAGTAACAGCCAAGTAGGAAACAGCAGAAAGCTGAGTTTAAACAAACCATGCAAAACCAGGTAGCAGAACAAGGACCAACTGCAGACACTTTCTATACAAGTGCTTAAAAATCTGTAAATTAAGATACATGAATTGCAATGTCTTATTTTAAGCTGAAAATACTCAGCATCTCAGAAACTTGTTGGAAAGACTTTGTAACACAGTACAAAATACCTGGGAAACTGCAAAGTCAGAATTACTGGGAGACCTCAGTTATCCTTCTTTGACCAAGTGAATACCAAAACTGTTTCAATAATATTGAAGTCTTCTCCTTAAAGCAGTCTTGGTTGAAAAACAATTCTCAGACCACTGCAAAAGGTCCGCTTCCAAAGGTTTCTGCTGAAGCGTCACCCAAACTCAAATTTAGCATCCCCATGAAAGTGAAAAATCAGAACTACTGCCACCGCATGGTTAGCCTCAAAAGAGAAAGTAACGCAAAAATGAGGAAACTCGTTAAAAGGAAATGAAAAGGAGCAGTGAAAAGGAAAAAGAAAAATTAGTGGTGGCATAAAAATTGTCTCGTTGCATCCATGAGAGTTTTGGAGGAAATATATACCAGCTATCCCCTAAATGACTTTTGTAAATAAATAAAGCAATAAAAAGCTGCAATGGTTGAGCAGCAAAGTGCAGAAAGGTATGAGAAGTAAAAAGACAACTTTTAAAAATGGTGATTGCACCTGGATAACGAAAAAATAGAGAAGGTCATAGACTCTAGCAAGAGAAATGCAAAACCATGGTGTGGTACTCAACAGAGATTTTGAGGAGCATCTGGCAGAAGGTTGCTAGTAAAGCCTTTTCCAAGCACCGAAGTAGGAAGCTTTCTGGAGAACCTGTAGAACCTATGATGCCAAGATTTAAAACAAGCATTGAAAGCAGATGAACTCAGAGCAGAAAAGCTGGATCAGGACCAGACCCTGCTACTTGGCCAAGAGGAGCTACAGCAGCTCCCTGGCTGTCCTACTATGAACAGGAGACATGCAAAAAGAAATTAAAGGGTCAGAAGAAAAGATTTACAGCAAATAGATAGGATAAGGAATTGCCTAGATTGACTCATGCCGTCTTTAACATATATGAACACACACTGTTCAGACTGTTAACCTAATAATTTTAGCATGCAGCCCGTTGCTTAGATCAGCCTTTGCAATAAAGGCAAAAAGGGGTGGTAAATGCGATGCAGCTCTTTAAACAACTCCCAGAGGCTTTAAGAAAATTGCATACCATTCAGTCTGATTTCTGGTACCAGACAAATCAGTAAAAATTACAACATGGTATAGATATGAATACGTATGAGGAGTCAATACAACTTTTCCTGAGTGCCTGAGCAGCATGTCAATCCCTTGGTTCCTTAAACTTAGCCACGTGGACAGGGTTGACCCTGCTGTAATGTGTATCTGAATTTCAAGTAAGTTTTTGACATGGCCTCTTAATAAAGGATCTTACAGAAATACAGCTGTCGCAGGGTAAAAGGAATATCCTCTTCTGCAGGAGGGTTAAAAAATACAAAGCATACAAGAATCGGGGGATCTGTAGTGCTGAAAAACAAGGGGAAGGTGAGCATGAAGGAAAGGGGATAAAGTTTGATGATCACATAAAACTTTTTGGAGGTAAAAGCTGAAGAGGAGCTGCTGATGGATACTGCGTAACCCAGGCATAGATCTTGGGCCAATGGATGCAAAATAATGCATGACCAACAGATAGACAAGAGTGTTATGGCCGTGCAGATGTCACCGGCTCAGTGTTCAGCCATGGCCAAAAAGACAAAATTATTAGGAAAAGAAACAAAGAAGCAAGAAGAAAATCCTGCTGTGATGTTGTAAAAAACCACTGTGGGTCCCCATCTTCAATCCCACACGCAGCCCTGATCCCCACATTGCAAGGAGACTGTAGCACAGCACGAAGGAGCACAGAAAAGGGAAGGGGAGGAGGATTAGGGGCATCTGGCTCCTTTGTGAGGGACCTGCTCCATGACTCCTGGAGGCTGGAAGGGAGCTACAGCCTACCTCTGATGTGCTCAGAAAAAGCTGGAAAGAGGCTGGGAAGCCTGGAAAGAGGTGGTAAGGATAGGTGGACATAACAGATGTCTGTAAAATAAGAAATGGCGTCTAAACGTGAATACTGGATAATTTATCACTGCACCTTCTCACGTGAGAAGCAGAAGATATGAAACCAAGCATAGAACAGGAGTGCTTTCACAAAACACAACAGCAACAAGGACTTCATTGCCATAGGTTACAGGAGCCAAATGTAGACGCTGTTTGCAAAACAAAAATTAGAAGAGAAAACCAGCGTGGGATACTGCACCGCTACAGACACCTCTTCTGGCTCAGGGCATCACTGAGCTGCCAGTAGCCAGAAGCTGATGGATGCCAGTAGCAGCAGCAGCAGTGCTGTGTATCATCTGCTGTGCTCTCATCCTTCCCTGTCCCCAAGCACCACCACAGCCCTGGCACCCACAGACTGGGGCGGTGTGGCGCTCATTAACATCACATTCATTAATCCAAAGAGTCCTCTTGTTGATGAGCACGCCTGCCAGAGAAGTGTGCTGTAATGGCACTGCCAAAACATCAACATGAAAAGGACCCTTGGTTCTTATTTAGAAAAGAAGGGATAAATTACCGTCCTTACAAAGAGGTTTTTCCATGTGATTCTTGTGAAATGACTGTTAGACAGCTAAAATCCTCCAGTAGAAAAATGCGAGAAAACTAAAATGTAAGCAAAACCAGCGAAAAAAATTATGTGACAGCAATTCAAATAGCTCACATGCTAGCACAAGATTAGAAAGTGGCAGATTTTCAAACGGTTTTACATGATTCAATACCTAAGAGAAAAACCTAGTAAATAAATAAGATAAAGGATCAGATAAGAACCCATACAAACTCAAATGCAACTTGAGTCTTGTGAGCAGCACAAGAATAAACGGCAGATAAATGTATAGGAATGGATGCTCTTTCGTATTTTACAGTACAAAGCTCTAAAGACACTTGCTGCATCCTGATGCCTTTCCCCTCTCTCCTTTTAGGTGCAACCAGAAAATATCCTTTGGAAACACTATTTTTTCTTTGTAGGATCAGCTACAGCTCCCAGATCGAGTTACCGGGGTCTTTGTCATTGTGGCTTCAATTGCACAAAATATCCAAGCTTAGAAAATCAATGTTATTGGGGGAAAAGAATTTCATTTGAGATGTATTCATGCAGTCCTCCCCTGCACTAGATTTAAAACATACGCAACCCTGTGCCATGGAGGACAGGTAATTCTGTCCAAATAAATTAACATTACCGACCTCATGGACAAGCAATAAAAAAGTGATGAATGGTGTAGGTGGTTTTCTTTTTTTTTAACATGAAGATGTTGCCCTTTCAGGATAGACAACCCAAAGTATTTTGAGAAAAGCAGCTAATGCCTTACCTTCCAAAATGTGAATTTTCATGCTTTCCCGTAATTCCCTAACAGAAGTTAGGTTTGCAGAGGAGTGACCACCAGCTTCACGTATCAGATGTCCAACATTCATTCTAGAGCATGCATTTAAATGTGGTTTCTATTACCTACCAGATTACCACAAATCCAATTTTCCTATAAAGTGAATTGCAATTAAAAGAGCAAAAGACCATAAGGGACTATGATATCATATGTATCACAGACCATTTGACCAGATTTGAGAGACCAACATGACTACTGTGTCCTCATCCTTATTTGGATCCTCTAAACCCCAATACTCTTTCAGTCATCTGCAAATTTTACCACCAGAGTGTTTGAGATTTGTTTTCGGATCACTAAGAAATACCTATGGCTCACCCATGCCCACACTAATTCTGCCTTGTGCCGAGTGCTGGAAATCAAAACGATGAGCAGCGCCAAACACCCTAAACCAGCCTTAGCACACTGGAGCTGCCACAAATGTAAATCTTCCCAGAGGAAGAAATCTGCCAACTCTAGTTTACATAAATAGATACATTTGCATTGCAAATATCTCTAGCCTTTAATCCTTCATCAGCTGGATCTCATAGAAATGTTCCCATTATTTCACCTGGCATCAATATCAGCAACATTACCTATTTGCCTGTTTGAACAGGTTTTAACTCATTTTCAGCCTCAATTGGGCAGAAATCCAAGATTAAACCCAAACAAGCATCAGGGGGTTAAATCTCCCAGATGCCAGGACTGCTGGCCATACGGCTGTCCCTACTGCTTCACAAATAAATGCTCACATCTAGCAGACAACTTTTAACATCCTTCTTAATTATCAGGAATTGCTCCAGGTCCAGGTAGAGCAAGCTCAGCAGAGAGATTTTAAAATGGGGTCAGGTGCTTGGCTCTGTTGAAACCTGTTTAGAAAATATTTAGATGATGGGTTATTTCAGAGAGCAGGGCAAGGCATAATTATCTTCCTGAATCACATTGGTCTTCCAATATTTTCTGCATTTAATACTGCCTCTTTGGTAGTAATGGCAATAAGCTCTTAGATAGGCAAAGACCTACTGCAAAGAAGCGCATGGACATCATACGGGAGGTGAAAGAGTTTTTTAGCAACAGCCTCTGCTAAACTATACGTAGCATGAAACTGCTCCCTTGCTATGACCCAACTCTTCACGTAAACGTTTTGGAAGTCTTCTAAAGCTCAAGCAAAGTGTTGTAACTTGACCGCTCTCATTTAAGTGGCAGTGCCACGATGGTTCATCACATTTGCAGCGCTGAAAGCCTCAAACCTCGTTGACCGTCAGTGGTTCTGCCACTCCCAAGTAATCATACCCACTTCTGCATCAGTTTAGTATCGACCTGCTTGCAGCTCCGTATTCCACAGCTGTGAGTAGCTTTATTTAACAAGACTTTTATTGGAATCCTTTTAGAAAATTGCTGGGACTGTGGATCATTTGGACATTCAAAATCCATTCTTATAGGGCTGCTCTTACATAATCTCGATTAATTCTCTCCCAAGATTACAATTATCAATGGGAAGTAGTAAAGTATATTTGTCTATAAAATGCATTTTTATCAAAATACCAGGTCTTTACACTATACAAAGACTCAGAAAGAATATGGCACAGGAAGAAGTGGAAGCACAGTTCCTCCACAGCTACAACCAACCACATTAACAGAGGACTCCAATCTCTTGGGAGGAGAAGCCTCACCATTTTTGGTGCATGCCAACACACGAAGGGTTTTGATTCCAATAAGCTTGTTTCAAGGCTTATAGTATCTTTCACCATGCTCCTTTTCCTCCATTTCTTTAATTTTACTTTCTTTCCACCTACACCTGGTTCATCAGACATATCAGAGGCATATTAAACTCTAACTACTTTTTTTTAAAGTAGGTACAGAACCACAGCAAAGCAGAGCTTACAAATCTCTGTCCCAAAGCAGACTCCTGGCCTCTCACAGCTCAGGACAGCAAGGCAATCTTCAGGTCATTGCATGTGTGATCTGGTAAATTGAGGGCAAGCAAAAAGGCTGAGCAGAGGAAGGATAGCTTGCTACATTGGGCAAGTGTAGCTCATGCAATTAGCTTTACACTTTTCAATTACTCTTCAAATCCTTACATTTCACATAGGTGCTTTAAAACATTATTTCTGCCACTTACAGGCATGCACACCTGCCAGCTGTTAGGTATTATCCCAATTAATGAGAATCTCCCTATTCCCATCTGTACTGACACCCATAAGCTGTCAGCTGAACTCTAGCCTATGCCAGCTGCCGCACCACAGCCAATTCCTCCCAAAGGGCATCAATACAGGGATGGAAATACAAGGAGTTCTGTTTAGTGAGCCCTTATAACAGCGGTATGCATGGAGCAAGTGAGAGGATGCCTACAATAGCCTTCTGGCTCTCATAGGACAGTATTGCTCAATGCTACACTTCAGGCAAAGCACTGAAAGCAGCAACTAGGTCTAAAAAGAAAGAAAATCCAGTTTTCATCAGACAGTCCAGTCTCTTTTCTGTAGCCCAGCCCAGAGCCATGCAGAATGAGGCTCAAAAATTTTGGAGGCTTCAAGAGTTGATTTAGTTCAGGTTGTTTTCTGACACCTGAAAATAAAATGATCTTTCTATTTCCCGAGGAAAGCTCTAACACAGAGTTTGCAGCCTTGGCCCCCAAAATCAATGCAGAGCCAGCGTTATGGGTGCTGAGCTGGGGAGATGAAGACCACTCACATGACCACAGTCATGGTCACACGGGGTTAGACCAAAGGTCTAACTCCTCCCATGCTGTTGGTTCTTTGAACCTGCAGCCTGCTAGCAGTTTCATTTGTATCTCCCAAATTCCTGTACTGGAAGAAGAAGTGGACAACTGATCTGTTCTTGGGTCTTCATGTTACTCGTGATCTTACAGATCTTGCTCATCAGTGCTCTGTTGTCTCTTTTCTAGATGAAACAGTGGTAAGCTTATTTAATATTTATTGTACGGAAGCTGTTAAATGCCTTCATTACCCTCTTCACCCTTCTTCCAACCTTCTCCTGTTCAACTAGAGATTTTCCAAGATGGGGAACCAGAAGTTTATGCAGTATTCAAGATATATGCAAGCCATGGATTTACACAGGGGTAGAAGGACCTTTGTTCTCTCTTTTCTTTTTAAATCTCTATTTCTCTCCTAGTGCTCAATTTGGCTTTTTTTGAGAGACCCCTGGGCTGACATTTTCACAGCACAATATATCACAAACTCAAGACCTCATTCCTAAATTATAAGCCTCACCTCAGAAGCCATCAGCTTATACAGAAAAATAGGATTACTATTTTTTCTATGGAGCTTTCCATTTCTCTGCCTTCATTCTGCTATTTAACACCCAGTCACACATCTTTGTAAGATCGTCACAACTCAAAACAATCGATTTTGATTTTAAAAAAAAGGTACGAGTAGTCTTGATTAACCATGGCAATAACAGAGGAGGGCTGTGCAGAGGTGACGAAGGCAGGAAACCTCTCTGCATCCTTCCCAGATGCTCCACATGACTGCAAAGACGTTTTCTGGTGTTACAAATCTCAGTTAAACACAAAACCTGTCACTATTGTTTTAGTCATCATTTCTCACTGCTCTTTTAGCAATGGATGGGCTGAATTCTGTGATCACACAGATTATGAGCCCATGTGCCAACAGCGAAAAACCCCAGAGTATTACAGCATCCCTCAAAATACTAAAGGAGACTGTCAATCTGTTTGGATTGGGGCACTTCCATTTGGATCTGCCAAACTTTCACTGGAGCCTATTTCTGTTAATGTACTTATTCCAGAGGGCTGCCAGCAGGGGGTTTTGGATGGTTATATTGTAAAAATGCCCAGTATATGGGTTTTTGTGGTTTTTTTTTTCTCTAATAATCTTCAGCAGTTGTGCCACTGATTGACTGCGATAGCTTAAAGATGACAAGGTACAGAATTGTCTTTGCATTTACCAGCAAGACCACTGCTTGCAGCTCAGAGACAAAATCTTAGTTTAAAAATAGCCTCTTTTGTCACAGAGCAGAGAAGCAAATGAGACTTGGACAATGTATGACTGTTGAATGAAATGCTATTTCTCCTGCTATCTGAGATTTGTTTATAGGCATTTGTCATCCTATAGATACTTTTAAAAGTATTTGCTACATAACATACATTTAAAAGTAACTACTGCAAAGACAAATACTATTTCACTATTCCATAGTAAGATGCCATTTTAAATAATCCACATCATCAATATGTTCAGATTATTAAATAAGGGGAATAGAAAAAAGAACACAAAATAACATGCAGCAGGACAAATATTTGATGGGCCTGCCGTATATTTTACAATGTGGTAATGACTAATGAAACATTCAGTGACAAAAAGTAAACACTCGCTGGTTATTTTATAGTAAACGTACAATACTACCTAACCATAGATTTTATACTTTATATATAATCTAATTGCTTTTTAGTTTTTCTCTGTATTTTATGACAATCCTACCACTTTTCAAAGCCAAAAATTTCACATTTAAATCCTGACCTTGGCAAGTGGATGCTTATTTTAACAGAGAAATGGGATCTGGACCATTAAGGCTAGATTCCACTTTGTTGGCTGATAGTCCTCCATATGATTGAATCTCTCACGGAAGAAGCTTCTACGTTTAAATCCATTTTTATACCCCACCCCTACAGAAATAATTAACTTCTGTGGATGTGCCACAGAAGGATTTGAGTGACAGAACAAGCACCTTGGATGATGCCGAATGAAGCAAGAAGTGAAGATGGGCATCTCCTTCTGTGATCCATCACAGCAACATGTTCACCATTTTGGGTCATCACGGTGCCAACAGGGCAGAACCAGTATTGGGGCATATTCTTCTCTCTGGTGTTGGGAATTCAGGTGCTAGACAGATACAATGTCCGACAACAGCATTATTATATATACTGCTATATATTGCTATTGGCTTTCTGCTACGTTAAGACTCAGAAATAACTTTGGTCTCGGGTATCATCACACAGTAATTATTCCAGCTTGTCAACAATATAAAACACAATTATTAAAAACAAAAATCTGTTAAGGGAACCGGTAAATTCTTGCATATCTGTAAAAACAGAAGCTGCCAATTGTAGAATACAAGATCGTAATCAGAGCATGAGAAAAACAGATGTCCCCAATTACTCTGACGACACACATCATGGCTAAAAAAGCTTTAATAGTGCCCTACTTTACATTAGCTCAGTCCACTTTATCCACCCTGAATAACCAAAAAGAGCCTTCCCCTATCTCCAGGGTTGTTTTTTTTTTTCCTCTTTAATTCATTTTTTATAAATGAGGTTAGTCCTGGGAAGCCTATGATGGTCTTCTTTATCTATGATACAGAGATCAAAAAACAGCACACTGCATCTCCACTGTATACAGGGTCCCGGAGTTGTAAGCACACCCAACAGCTGCTCCATCATGGATGCTATGACTTGCTAACACAATAGTGGGCTTTTACTAGGACAGTCTCTAAGATGTAATTCATGGCGGAACATTATTTATCCCCACCCCAGTTATGCTCAGCTCCTAGGAGAGTTTTACATCACTGCATCTTCGGCTGAAAGAAACAGCACTGCCTACACCTACAAACTGGTGAGGCGCTTGCCTGAGCTTTAACAGTTTCTAAACTAAATTTGTATTCCATTTTCCTTGCGAATCCATGGGGAAAGTCTTGAAATCATATACTGAAGAAATTACTGTCTAAAATTGGCAGTACTTTATGATCCAGCCGTAAAAACACGCTTATCAGATAGGCACGGCAACCTTTTGGATAGTGACGGAGTGCATGCCTGGGTTTTGGCCTCCTTGGGAGCCACAGCACATCCAGACAACAGAAAACCCCAAATTCTCATGTTTCTGGGCTCTGTTTTTAGCAAAAGATATCATGTTATCTAAGAAATGGAACAAATTAGACTAAATGATCTTTAACATACTGTTTGGTTTCATAGGCTGGACTAGTTCAGAAAGAAACAGCTATTAACAAAAGAACATGTCAAAATTTTAAAATGCGAAAGTGCTATTTGTTTGTTAAGTATTTTTCTGGTATTTATGCACAAAAATGTATTTCCAATTTAATAACCTTCATATTCCAATTTTGGCAACCTTTGCTGTTGACTACAGAGAGTAGCTTTCGCTATCCATGTGGCTATGCAGCTGCAATGAGATGGTAAAACGGCACAAGGCATCATCTACCGATTGCCTTTCAACATAAAACTAACACCTTTCCTTAATGGTGGTAGAAAAATAATTTAAAACTAATGAGATGATTTCATGTTATGGAAAGAAATGTTTCTGTGCTTGCATCATGTTAATTAAAAAAAAAAAGAAAGAAATAAAAGAAAAAGCATACCTAAATAAGAGCTCCAGAAGCAGCATGCAACACCAAATTAGGCTTAATTTTAAACTTGTTTCCAGACAAAATTTAAGATCACAGTTTGAGCACCAGTTTAAGTCTAAGGGTGCTGAAATCCAGTGCAACCTTCTCATCAGACAAGGGCCTTGAGAGGCAGAATTATTATTAATCTACCTATTTTTGCCATGTTTCTGCCAGCTTTGGGTGAAATGTCATGAACACCAGAAGGGGAAAACAATTCATTGCTAAATCATAAAGCTGAACTTCTCTTTAATCAAAACGGGTTCATTAGACAGCTGAGTTTCAGCAGCACGGGTCGCAACCTTGAGATGAAAAATTTAGTACAAGTTTAAAAGAAAGAACCTGTCCAGTATGCCAAGGATGTATCAACAGAGTGGGTTTTAGTTTGTATATCAACATAATGAACATCTAATTTAAATGTATGTCTTTGAGTGTTTAATGTATCAATGCATTTGTGTAATGCACGTGATGAAACAAGTCAGCTTCTGGACTGACAGGGAAGAAGGAAAGCAAAGGAGAATGAGAAGATTTGCCTGGATTTCAGTCTAGCAATTAATTCCCTCCTTGGATAGAAACACAGTAATCACAGTAATTTGCAGTTTGCTAAGAATATACAAATTTGGGTGAACCTTCATTTTACAGTGTAATTAGAGGGACCTCAGACGCTGTCACAGGTTTTGTATTTGCATCGTGTTATCTACCACCTTGTGCATTATTTTGCCTAACCCCTCACTGCACCTAACCGAGCTGAATATGTATATCCTCTTCAGCTGCAGAATTTTTAAATTGTTCTAAGGTATTCTGAATATCATTAATGGCAATTTTTTAATATTACAAATTAGCTAAACTACATAGAGTTATGTCTTTATTGCAGAAAATAATGGTGGTAATAACACTAAAACATGAATATAGAGAGTTATGCAGGCATTCCCAGACAGGATGAACTTTCTTTTTGACTGAATATGCAGACTGAGAGCAAACCCTACCCAGAGACATATAATTCAGCCTGGGAAGAAAAAGACCTTCAAATGCTGTATAAGGAATATGAAGTATTAACATGCTAAATGTGGAAATAAGTAACATTAAAAATGCTACCTAACATAATACCATTCAGGGATGCCAAAGCTTTCACCAATATCATGAATACTGTCACTACTTAATCCTATTTTTTACACACTGATCATTGCTATGTGTACATGAGAGTTTGAATTCCTGTATCATCTCTGTTTAAATAAATTCTTATATCAATGACATCCACTGCTTAAAATTAGAAAAAGCAAGAAAGACTTAGCAGTAAAACTCCCATTACCACCAGGGATAGAGACTTGAGCCCTTCAAAGGAAACTTCAACAACCAAAGAAAAATCAGAGGCTGAAATATACTCCAAAGAGGCACTAACTGCATCCTCTGATTTTTTTTTAAAGAGTTAATTGAGCTTGAAACCACTGTCAAAGCATCGCGTGCTCATGCCAGACCCCAGGGAAGCAAGAAGGGGGCTCTCCCCCTTTGCATGCTAACCACTTGGGCCTGTTGGAGTCCATCAGCACAGACCTTGCATGAAATTGCCGCCTTACAGAAATGGCCCTTACAAAAAAGTCATGCGGAGCTTGACTCAAAGACATGAAGAGCTTTCACAGCCTACAAACTGTCTGCCGATGGAAGACTTTCACACAATACAAGGAAAAAGAAATATATTACCTAAGTCTTCTTTCCAGGCTCTTTTAGCCCCAAAAGTGCACTCTGTATTGCACTGGATCCACCTGGAGTTAATGCATCTTGTCTTCTAAGTTCTTTTATCACTGACCAGAAATAGTTTCTCCCGCTCGGTGTCAGAGCAATAAATGCCTTCCAAATACATGATATTTGCTGAAGGATGTATCCATCTACAGACCAACTGTGGCAGGGCACACCAGGATAACTGTCTTTGCTCAGACAGACAGTGGGGATGCCCACATTTAGACAACTCATAAAGGATCTGCAGCATCAATTCCCTGCTTCTTGTGGGGTTTTTTTAGTTGTTTTTCATCACTGTTTTTTTGGCAGAAGTTTGAAGGAGAAGTGCAGCACTTTGGAGTTACTGCTATTAAGTTCAGCAGCAAGAAACTTCTCATGGAGATCAACAGCAATCCAAAATGCCATTGCACTTATTAATGACAGTGTATGAAGAGGCTAATTCATACAATACAAATGTAAAGTTGTAGTTGATATGAAACGCTTATCAAAAGATTTCACAAACAGGGAAAACAGCTTAAAAAATATGGATAGGCAATTTTGCTGATGAGAGAATGACTGATTTTAAGCATACAAACAGCACACAAGGCATTAGCTCATGTTAAGCAAATTAAGATAGCTGGACTTTTGAAGACTTTTCCTGATGTCTAAAATTATCCTCCGAAAGGCAAGGGGTGTTATTTCGCTTTTTTTTTTTAATAATCACTTCATGGATGCTCAGTTTAAAGATATGTACTGATGAAAATATGTTTTAGCTATGGATGATTAGAAAATGTATTTCCAGAAACAGGAAAGCAAAGCAACTATTTAAACTAAAATTCCATATTTCCATCAACAGCCCCTTCCCCAGAGACCGTATGTATGCGAAAACTTTGGAGAATTGAGTGTTTCAAATGTTACATTTCTCACAGCTGGCAAAAAAATAATCATTTTCACTTAAGAACAGAAAGGTTAAAGGACAGAAGACTGAAATGTAGGAAAGGTAGGGAAGGTTTGGTCCAAACCCCAAGTCTCTCAATGAGATAACTCAGCACCATGTCCAGAGTTTATCAGCCAGGTCTGACCTGAAAAGGTACACCACAGCCGATACTGTGAGATTTTTAAACATCCCTTTTAGGCTTACAAAGCCTGTAGGGAAAAACCCTAAAATTTAGATAGTTAACAATAAAAAAGAAACTGTTCAAGTGTGTATGTTTAGCATTGGCTAGGAGCCTTCTTGAGAATTGTATCTCAAAAAGATAGCCATTTTCTTCCTCGTATACTGTCTTTAGTCCTAAATGTTGAAAATTAGCCATATAAAACTGTATAGTAGGCAAATTGCTTCCTTCTTTAGGAAAGCATTTATTTAAAGTAATTTTTGCAGGCAAGTTTTTCATTTACACTCATTAAATAAACAACAAAAAACCCTATGAGACTTCCAGAGAACTGTCCAGTTGTGAATCGATGCTTTGTTAAAGCCAAGCTGTAATAAATGCATTTATCCTTTGAATAGGTCAGCACCTTCTCAGTAATTTCTCAGCTTGTTAGAAAAAAACTTTTTTGAAAAAATTGCTAGTTGGCATAACTGGAAAATCTTATGGAAGATGTGGAGATGAGTTGTGACCCACCTATTTTTCCTTCAACGTAAGGACATATTATTCTCATTTTCCCTTTTCCATAATTTTTACATGGATATGAACCGCCATTCATGCAAATCCAAATAAGAGTTTTAATGATGGATTCAACATTAAAACCAGGAACGATAAAAAAAATCAACTGGGATTTGCTTTTACTACCTATTCCCTGACAAAGCTGCTTTTGGAAACATTTTTGCCTGTACACTGGCTGCAGGACAGAGCCTTAGTATTAAATTCATCAACCTCATTCATGCCTGAGATATTTAGTTATCATATTTATTCCCTACCCTACATTTCTTCAATGAGGCTTTGCAAACAAGAGACATGGAACAAAGTTTAGACACGCTACATAAGATACATATTTCCCTTGGAACCTCTCAAAGTTCAAAATATAAGGGAAGAGTAACAAAATTTGCATGCAGTTAAATATCTCTGTTTTCTCAACATGTCAGAGCAGCTCAGAAACACCACATGCTGGAGATGTCCGCTGGGATGGCTGAGGTGCTGTCTATAAAAAAGTCCATGAAAACCAAACCTGCACATGTGGGTGACATGGGGCAGTGGATGGGTTCCTGTGGGTGTTCATGTTGCATGATGCTGACCCTACTCCCTAAAATTCAATTTTAGGACAGCACTGAAAAAACTGCAGTGGTCTTATCCAAAATCTTTGCCACTCCTTCTGCCTCTAAAGAGAGCAACACTGTTTTCACCACGATCTCCATTACTAGGCAAAGTCATGCCCAGGATCCACCAATGGTCCCATCCAACATAAAGGTCAAAGCACCAGTTGCTCAAATGCCGGTTCTTGTTGGCGTTACTGGTCTCACTCTTCTGCAATCCTCAAATTTCCACATTTTAACCAGTGTTTAAACAGCTCTGGAAAAAAGCCAGAGGAAAACTGTGAGGAATCTACCTTTTGCAAACTGGGTCTTGTTGCATTTGGCATGTGCTGCTTCTTCTCTCCCTTGGCATAGGAGTTTAGTGTCTCCGTTCAACCTGGCAAGGTGTCTCCACTTTGTAATACAGCATAAAGACATTATGACTGTCAAGCAAAAGTATTTTTAAAAAGCCATTTTTAGTGGTTGTCATATTCCAGCCAGTTACAAGCGCAGTAAATGAACATAATTTTTACATAAGTTGTTATATTCAGCTGAGGCCAGAATGGCCATGACACTGTCAACTGTAGAAATCCGTCTGTGCCAGCTAAATGCATTCAGATTTTTAACCCCTAATTCTTGTACAGAAGGAAATGAGTCCTTCCTTGAAAATGAGCCATTTTTGTCAAGATACAGTGACACGAATATATCATCAGTAGATAACTTGACTCACTGGAATTTATCTAGAACAGAAAAATAGAGTCATTCCACTATTTCTTTTCCTAAACTACACAAAACTGCAGCTTTCTTCTTGCCAGAAAGAACATCAAGACCATCACAAATGCCAATTAAAACAATTCTTCTTCCCTATGGGCTACCATCAAGGAACTACCAAAAAAAAAAAAAAAAAAGCATTGGAAAAGATGTCAAGGAATAAATAAATAAAAGCTGCTGAATCTTTAACATTTCTTTTCAGCTATTATTCAGTAAGAAAACCACAGGTAGTTTAACAGTGAAACCCAGCACTAGAGCCAATGGGAACACTGCATTTGTTTGCTGGAAGGGCATGCAGACTCAACAGCGTTTTGTTGCCCGTTCGGTGACTTGGTCCTTCTGCAGCATAGTCCAAACTCTTGGGTAAGCACATGCCTGACACAGGTTTTGTGTGGTTTTTCCCAACCACAGCCGGCCTGCAACACACCAGGGTCTGCCCGATACCCAAAATACAGTAGTACCCTCTGTGGTACGTATTTCTGTACCTTTATTTTCTCTTCTGGTATGGTAATTGCTGTGCAGATGAGCTGTGGCTAGCAAACCCAGGCCGTTCAGCTGACTTCTTCCCAAGTCTGAGCCAGCTGAATGCCTTGAGGGTTTGCAAATTACTCCTTGAATGTTAATGACAAGTTCAGGGCAACCATAAAGAAACTGCAGTTTATACCATGAGAAAAAGCAAGTGGCATTAACTCTGAACCTTGGGAAACCATCTCATCAGAGAGGAACTGAAAAGCCACCTCAACCTTATTGATAAAATACAGCATCTTGACCAACCAAAGGGAACAACTTTATGAGTTGGAAGAGTCGAGCTCAAATTTAACCAAGCACAGGTTCACAATTTCACAGAGCAGGGGTTTCAGCGCAGATGTATGGAACCTCACCAGTCCCGAACCAGCCCCGTGCAGTTACGTGCCATCAAACCCTTCCCCCAGTTGATCAAGGTCTACCTAAAAACCAGCTCTGGACCCAACCACTTCCTACTAGAAAGCCACTTCAGCCCTCAGTGCTGCTGCACTAATTATTATTTTTTGTGTGTGTTGCTTTTTTGTGGGTTTGTTGGGTTGGACTTTTTTGTCTTGGTTTTTCTGGGGCCTGGTTGCTGTCAAGTGTAAATGTAAAATAAGCCTTAGCCCAGCATTAGGTTTTTGGCTGCAATACCAGACATTGACCATGTTCTGGGAAGGAAACAGCCTTCTTCTTGGGGTAACTTTAGTCGTTTCTTTTGTTTTGCTTTTTTCCTGAGAGTTACTAAAAATGTTTTGTATTTGATTTTATCTGATTTTATAAAAGGATAATCAAAGTGAAAATTGCTTTGTGTTCAACAATAATCTAGAACTTTGACGTTTTGAAAAAGTCAAGGCTTTTTACTATTTCAGTGGCATACTAAAATAGATAAAAACTTTACTGCTGACATTTAATACTTTTCTGCAATTTAAGTAACATAAAATGTATAAATGATGGCTTGATCACATTTCCTTGAAATATCGCATGGAAAACCTGAAACAATGGTACAATGAAACATTTATGTTTTTTCAAGCATTATTTCCCTGAAGATAAATATTTCAATCTATTAACTCCTAAAGTCAATGTGGACAGAAAGGACACAGGTCCATGCATTGCTTCAGATACAACTACATCGATATACAGACATACCACATATGGACACAAATATACATAACTACATATAGACTTATCTAGATATCTATGAATGTAATGTGTGTGTGTGTGTGTGTGTATAGATATCAAAAATATAAAAAAAACGTGTCCATAAAGCTAGAGGCTCTGTTTTCTGGATTATTATTCATGCAGCTAAGCAAGGATGTCAACATTTCCATGAGTAAATCAAAGCAAGAACCAATGTTGATGGATGTGTAAGGAAAGGGATTTTGATAGCCAACATCATAAACTGAAGGGCTGTCAAACATCAGCATGTCTCATCTCCCTTTCCTTTGTCAGTGTAAAGAAGCAAGATTTTAAAAAAATGCAGTTACGCAGGCTATGGGTGATGAAGATGCTACAAGTGGGACAATATCTAAAAGAAAAAACTCTGTATAAATGTACCTGTAGGCTCTGTTGTCAGCAGTTGAACTATTTCTTCCTGCGCTAATTTTAATTCAGCCAAATATGCAAATCTTATTAAAAGTACATAGGATGTGGACTCTGAGGCTATATCACTACTTTTAGCTAGTGTAGTATACAATGATCTAATCTGGGAGTTAATCAAAAATCACTCAATTACCGCAAGGTCTTAAATTTCTTATTCCTTGCCAAGAAAGGAGTCTATTTTTGGATTGACATCAAACTCTGTCAGTTGTAATCTAGCCTGAAATCCAAAAAAGCCTACAGTACTTAACCCCAGAACAAGAAGAATATCCTGATAGTTTCTCCCACAGAAATCCCTCAGTTGTATGGTTTGTACCGAGACCCCAAGGCTCAGCACAGGCTAAATGGTCTTTCATGAACGTTGACAACAAATATGACTTTTAAGATGAAAACAAAGACTAAAACATCAGAGCGGAACAGTTTTGCTACTTATAAGACTTTATTTTGTTACTCACTGATCCAAGTTAAGCTTATTAATTCATGCTTTCATCAAAAGAGCAAGGTAAAAACTGTATGTTAAATACTACTGATATTCACACAGCGTTTATGAACTGCTGTAGATGACAACATTTGAAAGTAACTGCAACCTGGATTTTAGCTTAAAACCATATGATTTGCATTTTTTTGTCACTCCCTTTTTTGGGGGAGCATTTAATAACACTTCTTTCAGACATGCCACTATCTAAGGGAGCAGTGGGATGGAAGAAGAAGACAGAGCTGTGGGGCTTCTTTAGCTTTCTTCTAATTTGATGCCAAGCTTATGTGACAGCACTTTCTCCTGCACTCCAAAAGCTACTCATCAACAGTGGTTTGTTTCAAAACAGGACTGCTACCTACTGAATGACATTGATTATGAGCAGAAGCAATCGTCAAGCTGGTAAACTCTGCCTAAAGCATTTAAATCAACACTAAAAACTTCGCTGAGTATTTCAGAAAGCCTGTAAGAACATGTTACCATCTGTCTAATTGACTTAGGCACCAAAGTCCCATTTTCCAGTGCTCATTATAAAGGAAGAAGCCAAAGTCCCATTGATTTTTTTAAATGGTGCTTTGGTTCCTAAATGTCTGGTGCTTCTGAAAATGGGGGCCAAGCACTTTAGCTGATCCCACATCTTTCAGCTTTTATGCATAGTGCAGACTGCATTACCATTACTTTTTCCCTTCCTCAACAAAGGAAAGTAAGTTGCAAAACACTGAAGTCATAGGAAAACAATGGTGGGACATGGCACTGCTTTTTAGAGACAACTCAGCTACAACCGTACAGGATACCAGAGATCCCATAATCTCATCCTCTTGGGCTCTTTCTCAGGGTGGACTTTCTCTCTGTTAGAAAGGTACATTTGGGAAGTCCAAGTGAGGGTTTTTTCACGCCTCTGCCTTGCTTTGCTTTCCTGAGACATCATCCACAAATTCCCTGACCTTACTGACTACTAGCAAAAAACATCCCTTCTCTTGCTTTTCTGAGCAGTATCTTTTTATTATTACTCAAATACCACGCGCTCTCATATTCAGAAAGTCTGTACCTCCTTAACTCAGAAGGCAGCCCTCCCTTGGCTCACGTCTCCTAACAAGCTGCATCCTTCTCTATCAATTTTCCAGGAATGTAAATTATCTCAGCAAGCCTCAGTAGTGTAATTAAGTCATAATGTTGATTACATACTCAGCCTTCCAGTATCTTGTTTATTCTTCATTATTAGCATGCAAATATCCAAGATATTCATTCCCTGTCTAGCAACTTTTTGAGGTTATTCTTATTTCAGGGCAAAATAAAGGCACATCTGAAATAGTTTTAAACTGAAAAAGAAGTATGTTGGCCTGCACATACATAGAAAGCCCTGATGACTATTATAAAGCAATCCACACTTCACTATTCATCAAAACCAAACTTATCCTGTACTTGTCCTACTCACAGCTGAAGAAATTCTGCAATGGTGGTCTAAAAAGTAAAAATTGTTTACTAGAATATGTTTGAATAGCAAAAAAAAAAAAAAAAAGATTTTTATTTCTCCCAAAATCTTTCTCTGATAAAGTCACAGAGATAACTTTGGAAAAAGTGATCATACCAAGGGTACAACCCTGTGATGTTTTGAGCATCTCGTTTCTGAAGTCAGCTGAGGTAGAGGATGCTCAGCCTCAATCCTAATGAATTCAGCCACTGTCAGTCTGGAGTTCTTGATGTGAGGATAAGTTCTCAGAAGTCTTACTATGACTGTGTGTATATATATGTATCCATGGATGGTATTTGTGTATATACATATATATACACACACACACAGAGATACACAAAAATCACAAGCCTTCCTGTATTAGCAAGATCTACAGCCTATCCAACAGGCTCACACGATTTTCCATGACAGAAATGCTACTAGGAGCAAAAATAAACACACTTTCAAACTAAAACATAAGGTTTTAATATACCTTATTGTATATTAAATATATACAATAAGGTGTATATATATACAAATATATATATTTAATATACAATGTATTTGTATATTTATAATATACAAATATTATAAATATTATTTGTTGAACACGTGCACAGGATTCATTTTGTGATTAAAAATGCTAGTGCTCAGCTCTTCTAAAGGCAAAAGTTACAGTTCTCAAGAGAGAACCCTAAACTTCTCATTAGATACCAGTGCTTGATTTTCAGCTCTATACAATTTAGACAGAAAAACACAAGAGAATCTGAGATTTAAACTGGCAAGTAATTTAGGCAAATATGTAACAGATTGGAATTAGGTAATAATTAACAAACCTATTAATGTCTTCAGAAAAATTCTACATTTGCTGAGCTTAGCGTATCATTTACACTATAGTTCAACTTTTGAGAGCTCATCTCTCCTTCCAAAAACATATATTCATACTTCATTACATTGTAGTAAGGTAATAATCATGAAATTAATTTACATTCAGTCCTGCTTTCTCTTTGCCCTGCCTTGCCAAAAGTCCCCCGAGCATGGGCAGGAGGTCTCCCAGGTAGGAAAGGACCTGACGTTGCACAAGCCTTTACTGTCAATGTTAATGGGGTCTCAACAATGCTGTCAACATGCTGTGACTAAAATTATCGCTGCATTGGAGATGATTCTTTCACTCGTATTTATTGCAAAGTAATTAGCCATGTTTGCCCATCAAGATACTCTATCGCCTCATTTTAGAGGGTTTAAGTTAGCTTCCATTTAAATTGTTTTCCAAGAGCTTCGAGTTTTGTTTGTGTGGCACTGGATTAAGGCAGGAACATTGAACAAAGTAAATGATCTCTTTCCTTCGAGATGGAAGGCCCCATTCTGTTCTTAAGTAAAGTGTGTTTTTCAATTGTATTATTTCCTGGTGTCTGGTATGTAATATGCACCAATTTTAATCATGGGGATAGATACCTGACACTTCCAACCTCATCAGAAAGTTTCCCATGGCTAAGAAACATTGAGTTCAAGTATCCTTAGACTTGATTTATGAAGTATTAAAGGCAATTCATGTTCACGTTTGTGATCTATAGATCCAATTCTTTTGACCGCTTGAGTGTATTTTCACTGAAGAGTGAGATCATGTTAACAACAAGGGCCGTGAGGATGCAGCACACCCAGGAAATACAACGTACCAGCAGGACTTTACAGTAGCAAAAAGCAAGCAAACCCACCTACCTGCATCTATGAAGTGAGGGATTCCCAAAATACTGGACCAAGGTCTACCTTCATTTAAACCAGAGCAATTTTTATATTCTCAAATGGATGGTGTTAAAGATAATCATGGTTCTCGTGTCAGAGTTAAAATCGTATGGTATTACAAAACTGATGCTTACTGTATTTGATTACACTGGACTTTGGGTGGGGTTTTTTTGTTTTAATAAAGATTTAAGCCTTGAGAAAATCATTAATCGGTGAGAAGGAGAGGTGGCTGGTTACACAAACAGTATTTTAGATTTCAGTGGTTTAGATTTCCAGGAATAGTATCTTAGATTTCACCTGCCATGATACAAGATCAAAGCGAGAGTATTACAACTTATATAAAAGGCGATCAACTGGCAAAATGTGCCTTATTGGGGAATTAAAAGAGCAAAGACTAGAGAATGGCTAAGAACGTATCACAGGCATACTGGAGAACACATAAGCTTAAGTTGGTGATCGGCATCAGAACACAAATACCTTATTCTAACTATAAACAGTATTCTCCTTTCGTATCCACCTAACTACTTGCTTTTCAGTCTTAAAATATGCACGATATCATGAGCTTTACTAACAATTGGTACACTGCATTTTCTCTCCATTCATATCTAGAGAAATTCTCATTTCACCCATATAGAAATAGAATTAAATGATATGATATTTGTGAAGTGCTTCATCTGACTTTTCTTACTAAAACTCACTAGTTTATAATTTCTTGCGGCTCATAAACTCTTTTGCAGTGCAGTTATTCTCAGTTAACACTTGCTAAGTGAGAGTGTAGATTCTCTATTAAAAAGTCTATTTTGGGGAAAAAAAGAAGAAGAAAAAAAGAAATGTCCTTAGCTGCCAACAGGTGAGATAAACTGATGTACGTCTGAGGGATTGCAATTACGCCAGAAGGACACTTCTCGACACATTGAGAGTACTGTAGGGACTAAATCCAACTACGGACTTCAGTTACCCTTTGAGATTCACTTTAGTCAAGTATTTGCCAATGTTTGCAGTACTAAGAGCTGTACTCCAAGCTAGACATCCTCATGCTCAGCTACTAAACTGGCAGAGCCAGCAGATTTCCACAAGCATCACTCAACAGAATTAAATGTATGTTTTATATACGTATGCTGAAACATATGTGCTATATAAATATATATTTTTATTTTATATATACATTTATATATAAATATAATTTAAATAAAACATATTTATATATAAGTATAAATATATATTCAGCATATAAATACACACACACACATACACACTGAAATACTGGCATTTTGACAAACTCCGCAAAACAAAGCAGCTCAGGGCTCATATCCTCCTCTATGAATTGTGCTTTTCCGGTAAGGCAAACCCACCAATTTCAATAATCACCTTAATTCTGAGTTTTCCTGATTTTATTAGTTTAAATGGGACTGGTAACCCAGTTGCACCACAGACTCCTTTAAATCAGACCACATGCTCTGCCTATAGCCTAAAACACCCACGATAAATTTGTGCTGTACTCACTCACTCAAATCAGCCCATTCAAACCTCAGAACTGCCTACCCCGTCCTGGCATATTTTCCAAATACACAAAGATTGAAACAAATACGGGCTCTGTCAAATCATCGCTTCATGGCTTACAAAAATTTAAAGACTGAGCGCAGGTCCAGCCTTGTGCTTCAGCATCTAAAGCAAATCCAGCCAAGATATTACCTCTTGCTGGTGAAAAATGACTTTTTAGGCATAACCAAGGAGGTGCTAATCTCTGGGACTGACCAAGGCTACGTTACCACTAATTAAAAAAAATAAGAGCTATGACTATTAAACTTTTGTGTCTTGTTTCTGAAATTGGCCCGTAATGTACTAAGTCCTTGATTGTGAACTATCCAAGGGACAATTTCTCAATATAATATGCACAGGGCTTAATTAAAATCTGTAAGTAACATCATATCAACAGAAATAATTAATTATAAAATAATAATACCAAAATAATTAAAACTAAAATATATAGGACTCTCGCCTTCATCTTAAAGAAGAGATTTGTGTTTAATATCCAACTAAATCAGGAAATACAAAGTAATTAATTTTTTATGTTTTCCCCTATTATGCATTTGAAGGTATGACCAAAACTGTATGAATGAATTTTTACACCTTGCTAAAAATATTTTATTTTTCATTCTGTATCACCCTTTTCTCTAGTCCTGTGCATATATTTCAATTCTGTTTAAGAATTTTTTTAATGAATGCCTACAAAGTATGCAAAATTGTTTCCCTCATGCATTCCCGATGACCTGATCGCTCTAACACTAAATGTCTCATTTGCCACAGCGTAAAAGAATAGGTCACACTGAGCTGTATAATCCTGTAAGAGTAACTCAAAAATTTATCCATGCAAAGTATTCATGACTCACATTTTCCTGACTCAAGATAATACATGATTTTGTCCATCACTGTCTCCTTCTTGTTTGTAACTTGTACAGATTATAAATAGATTTTTGAGCACACTTCTGTATGTCAATTCCCAGGCCATCTACGAACACAAAAAATATCTGCTCTTCATCCCACATCTCATCTAAGCAACACCCATCCCACATCTTGTGATACTGCACTGACAGCACACATCAAAAGGAGTCCAAACTAATCCGTTTCCATTCTGTTTGTGCTACCACCAAACATCTCAGCTTTCTTATCCCTTTGCTTTTAGGACATCATACCAACTTGACATTTCTTAATCTGAGCCTGTTTTCCAGGTCAACAATTCAATTTCTCAAAGCTTTGGCTTAGTCGTCTGAGATTAGTGTTTTGCCCACTGATCTTTCTCTGCGTGTCTTTTGAGTCTGTGGTACCCAAAGTATTTAAAAAAAAAACCACTCTGCAAACAGTGGGCACCAAGTTGCATTGAGACTTTCACTGGGATCCTCTGATGGAAGTTGAACGCAGTTTGACACATCAAATCCGTATCTCCTCCTGATGTGACATAGAAAACAATCAGACCTGCCTCATGGCTAGCAAAAGATGCATAATATTTAGGGCATAAAAGTTACCAGAGCGACATTTCCCCACCCTGAGGCAATGCAGAGGACTCAGTCTCACTTATGGCTTGATTCTGCCATTCATTTAACACCATGCCCATGTTCCCCTGCCCTTGGCAACCCCCAAGGAATCCAAAACCTCATCTTTAGGGCATTTCTTCCTTCCAAAAAATGCACTTGAGGAAAACTCGATGAAGGTCCATTCTGCGTTGCCTTTTTTAAGGACTTTTCCCAAAGAAGGCACAAACAAGCCATGGAAACATGACAGCTCAACACCAAACCTGCAGCAGCAAGAGTTGATCCAAAGCTGTTTGAAGCTTGTTAGAGCGGTATTTGGACTTTAGTGATCTTTGGGATCCCCCAGGGATCGATACTGGGCCCCACGCTGTTCAACAGCTTCATAAATGACCTCGATGAGGGGATTGAAAGCACCCTCACTGAGCTTGTCAATGACACTAAACTGGGTGGTGAGGTGGACACGTCAGCAGGGTAAGCCATCTCACAGAGAGACCTGGACAGGCTAGAATTACAGGCTAGCAAGAACTGTATGAAGTTTAACAAAGCCAAGTGCAAAGTCCTGCACCTGGGATGACATAACCAAAGAGCCCAGTACAGGCTAGGATCTGTGTGGCTGGGGAGCAGCCTTGCCGAGAGGGACCTGGGGGGCCTGGTGGACAACGAGCTGAACACGAGTCAGCAGTGCACTGCTGCAGCAACAAAGGCAGATCGGATCCTGGGCTGTATCTGCAGGGACATTACTAGCAGAGACACAAGATGTGATGATCCCACTCTACTCAGCGTTTGTCAGGCCACCTTTGGAGTACTGTGTCCAATTCTGGTCCCCACAATTCAAGAAAGACATGGACAGACTGGAGAGGATCCAAAGGAAGTCCACAAAGATGATCAAAGGGTTGGAGAACCAGCCCTATGAGGAAGGACTGAAGGAGTTAGGTCTCTTCTCCCTGGAGAAGGCTCAGGGGGACCTCAGTATTACAGAACTTAAAGGGTGGCTACAAAGATGACAGAGGCGCTCTCTTCACAAGAAGCCACATGGAGAACACAAGGGGCAATGATACAAGTTGCACCAGGAGAGGTTTCATCGACACCTAAGAAAGATATTTTTTACAGTGAGAACAATCATTCACTGAGAAAACCTCCCCAGGGACGCAGTGGAGTCCCCAGTCCCCAACACTGGAGGTTTTCAAGACGCGACTGGACAGGGTGTGAAATAACTTCATTCAGGCTCCCCTTCCCACAGAAGGTTGGACCAGATGATCTTTCGAGGTCCCTTCCACCCTGGGCTATTCTATTAGTCTATGATTTGACAACACACATAGTTTTCACATTTAAATTTGCTGCTTCTCAGCTGTGTCTTACCTCCTCCTTTAAAAATATAGATGTTATCCCCCTAGGTTTATGATGAAATAAATTGTCCACCCTTTTCTGCAGACACCAGCAGTGCATTGCAAGACTCGTGGGTTGGCTCAGCCTATTTTGGAGGGGAATCACTGAGAACAATAGCATGCCCAAAACCCAAACCCAACCACGGTCGCTGAACCCACAGACTTTGGGTCTTTTGAGAAAAAGGTCAACATGATCGAGAAGCAGAATTTGAGCATTTAGGTTTATAATTTAGGTTTAGTCAAAAGTTTATTTCTCTTTTTAAATCAAAAAACAACACTGATGATTGAAATAATTCTTCTTAACACAGCAGAACAAAACCCTGAGTGCTGGCAGGAAATGTTTTTTGTTACAGGCTACAACTTGATGCCTTTGTGTGCTATTTAGCACCTCTCCCCACTACATCAATAGCTTAATTTTTATTATAAAGATACTAGTCCCATCAGCAAGGGGCAGCAGTTGAGGACTCTGTCCAGTCTTTCTCAACAGAGCAGCTCTGATCATCACCTTATTAAACAAACATCAGATATAATCTGCTCTGCAGTTTTAGATAGCTTCTTACCAGAAAAATCAGCGTGAAGTGTATTACTGGAGAACAGCACCATGTAAGTGAAACTTAAGTTTCCCTTTCTGCTCCTCAAGATAGACTTTATTACTCTGGTTTTCAGATAAGCATTTCTAAAGGATAACTTCAGTGTATATTGCTTTTCTTTAATGAATTCTCCTATTATTCAGGAGTGACAAGAAAGCTCTCCAGGAAACTATGCAAATCTGTAAGAACCATAGAAAAGAATAATTAATAAAAACATGCAGTCCTCCAAAATATATACACACACAAAAAAATCTCACAGTCCATGCAAAATTTCTGCTCCTCATCTTAGAGTATTTGGGGTCCAGAAGACTAAAGTCAGTGGGATGCTCAAAAGCTGGGTTATAGGGTTTCAAAAAATCAATAGTAAAATCTATAAAATGTTTGAATAGAAATTTTGTACCAAACCAGTGCAACCATCTAATTAATAGAGAGAATATCTGAAAGAAAGTTACTGCTGTAGTGTATTTTACAGGAAACTATTTCAAGAAATGATGGAATTTTGATATTCAACAGGAGCCTGAAGGATTTGCTGTCTTCTAAAAACAAGTCAGATGTGTAGCCACTGAAATTACTGGATTACCTTCCCTAGAGATTTGATTTATTGTAGTGTCGCTGAGATGTTCTGCTAGTTCTTTCACCATTAAAGCACCTTGCCCTGTTGAGTTGAACACGCTCGGTTTAGGCTGCAGTAGCGACCATTCCTAGACAGAGAGGACAAAACCATACTACTGGGCTTGACATGCCTCGAGGTAAGATTTGCTAAAGGGAAATTGCCTGGGAATAATCCTGACAGCTTCTATTTTCAAATGTACAAAGTTTATGATTTTAGTCCGAGTTATCTTACTGAAATTGCATTTTACATCGATAATTTAGAAGCAATTACAAGGCCGAGGCTTTATCTAGTACATTTTTTCATTAAAACATTGTTTTAAGACAAAAATTCGTTAATCAGCTTTGATTATAGGAGTATATCTAGAGGTTTTCTTTTCTTATGTGATGATTCTTTTCTTATGTGATGATGGCAGCTCTGTGAAAACAAGAGAACTCCCTGGTACCAACTTTCGAAAACATGGGAGGATGAGAAAATACATATTCACCCTATTTTTTTTTCTGAGAGAAAATGGCCTGAATATAGCTTCTGATGTAAAAATGTTTATACACTGGGATTTTTTAAAATACGTATTATATGGAGAGACAGAAAAGTGCGTAAGAATCAAGATAAGAAAATACTGTCCAGGCTTATTCTATCATTTTAACAAATGTCAAATGAATGACAATACATGTGCGAGAGAAGAGTAAATCCACGATAGCGAGAATCAGCAAAAGAGGTTCTTACTCTGCACATTTTTATATGCAACCCTAGGACAGTATCTGCCCTAATGACTTCTATTTGCCATCTAATGAGATCCATTATCATCCTCTAAAAGACAACACTACTGCTTAACTTGCAGAGCAGCAAGGGGGGAAGCAGTGAAGCAGAGATGTCATGTTACTAATGCTCAGTTAGATGTGGAGGTAAAAGATATTGAAGTGATTATGCTAATGCAATCATAATGCAAAAGGCATATACCGTGCGCAACCTCCACCCTGGATTGAAATCCCTGTCGTGGCTTTTGCTTCACAGCGCAGGCTCTGCAGAGCTGTATCCCTCTGGACATGACAGCATCAGGCAGTTTGGAGGTGGCAGGACCACTGATAGGTCTGAGACACTACGGTTTTGGAGTTAAAGCAAGCACAAAACCAGTGGAAGACATTAAAAAAGTATTAACTACTTGGCAAGGTTGCAGTTACTAAGGCTTTAGAAACTTTCTGCACTAACCTAACTTGATTCATTAAAATTCTGCATTGAAAATAATAAGTTTCTCAAGATTCAGGATTAGTCACAATCTTTCTTGTAAACTGTATAAATACATTAAGCCCTGAAAAGACTAAAGGTAAATACAATTTGGCTGCGTTTGTACTAATGGCAATTTCAAACGGTTACTCTGTTGTCTCAGTTCTTTATTTTCAGTTTTCAGTCAAATAAGGATCTTCCTATCCAAAAGCATTTAAATTAATATGGAATTTCTAGACCACATGGGATGAAATCATTCATTAAACCCCAAACAGAGTATACATATACTGATATACAGAAATATACACAATCTTTTCTAAGGAAAATAAACAATCCAAATAATTTTGACTTTTTAAATTTTGCAGCAGCACTTTTGCCTGCTTGCTAACAACTTATACAAAATAGAAATAAATGAAAGGTACGACTGTTGCACAACCCAAGTTGTACTTGTTAAAAGTTTCCTCCCAGTCCCAGAGGAGCCAGCGCTGCCCCCACATATCTACTGTTTGCTTGGGTGTATTTACAGGAGCTGCAGCCTCATCTTTGGTGGCTTTTTGGCAGATCCAAGATGTTCACAGAGCCCTGTGCCTGGGGTTAGAAAGCAGATGATGTCCTGTGCCACAGTCCAGCTCAAGCGCAGGGGTGCTGGAAGAAGGGGTGGAAAGGGATCCCTCATTTACGCTGCACTATGAAAACATGCCATGAGCATCCAGCTCGGTGCACACCCCAGGATTGGGAAACTACGGCAGGCAGTAAAAAGTCTACTTTCTTATTTCCTCTATTCCCTTTGGACAGCATGAATCCATTCTGCCTTCAAAAAAATAATTCTCCCCTTATGTCTCCTCTGCAAACATTCATCAATCAAGTCTTTGCTGTTGTTTAACCATCTTTGCCTTTGCTAGACACGTTCCCAACAGCTACCAGACCACAGACCCCTCTTGGATCTCCCTTTGCAGGGGGTTGCTGGGGGTCAGTGCTCCCAATTCTGAAGAGGATTTCCCAGTTACACCACCCTCCTCTGAGGCTCGTGTTTGCTACCTGGATATATGGTCATTGCAAGCAGTGATTTTTTTAAAGTTGAAAAGTCTAAAGGAAAACATTTAATGCCATAAATTCTAAAGTTGAAATACTTTTGCTGGGGATAAAAGAAATTACAGAATCATGCACATTCCTACATTGCTCATCTGCATCCTAACACCATTAGTATATTGGGATATAAAATGTCAGGATACTTCACTTGATGTTAATATGCTCAGAGCTCTCAGGGCTTCTTTGCCTTGGATTTGGGGGAAATGCCATGACGTGGAGACAAACAGCAGGACTCTGTGACAAATGTGCAAGCAGATACCCACTCCTTGCTCTTGCACCACATTCTTGTGCCCCCAAAAATCCTTTCTGCTGTAATAAACTGCCCTGGGCTGCTCTTCCCAGCAAAATGATTTCAAGAATCATTTAAATTCCAGACCAGCGATTAACTGGGCTCACTTCACCCTTAATATCAAGCCAATTTTGTCCTGGGGTCAGCATGGTCAGGCTGGGCTTGGCATGGTCAGGCTGGGCTCAGGAAAGCTTTGGCACCGATTGGAAGAGGCACCTTTGCAGGCAGAGAAGAAGGGTGGGTTAGGAAAGGGGATTTTTAAAATGATACCAAGAGCTCCAGGATCTGGATGGCAGAAGCAGTCCTATTTGGGATTCAGCATAACCACACATGGCTTATTGCACCTTCTTCTTCCCACATCTGCCATGGAAGGCTTCAAACTCTTGGCTGTTCATTTTCAAGCACTGAGATGGCCATTTGGTGACTGCAAAGTCAACACCACGGCAATGCCCCAACCTGGCTAGAGTAGCAGGCCGGAATGGGAATGAACTAATTCAGTCCAAAACCACCTAATTTACAGTCCATGGACTTCAATGTGGTCTGAATCTTCACCACAAACCACCCAGGTAAAAAAAGGACTTCACAAAAGTGGGACATGTATCCCACTTGCTAACAACAGGGTAATTTAGGTCCTCTACAGGTCATCATCTTCCACCAAATATATAGAGTATTTGAGGTTCTATTCAAATTAACAGAAAATAAAGTGTTACACGTTACCGAGTCCCTAACGAAAACAAGTGTTGCAAGCAAAATCAATTTAAAGCAGATTAAGTATGCCCAACTCTTCTGTATTTTTGTTATACACAACCACAACATTGAGCATCAGGGCGCAGCTTGCTCATTTAGGAGGAGACCTCACAAAAAACTGCTCCCAACAAAGATTTCTCTATTTGGGAAATGATACAGTTGACAGAACTGGATTCAATTGATTGATATGAAAAAAACCTAATAGGGCTGGCAGGCAAGGAGCTTCCTGGTTGAGTGCTCGGATTAATAAGAGCTGTCTTTGGGGTTCAAGTAATGCTCTGGCATATCTAAAAGCTACAGACAAAGCATTTCCCTTTTACAGTCTCTCAACCCTGAAGTGCATGGAGGCAGTCTCTTTGCTTTTATAATTTAGGAGTTGTCAACAGGCTTTCAAGACTCTTTCGGAGGCCAGGAGATTGATTAGCATGGGAACGATGTTGGCCAAATCCAATTTATTTGGAAGAGCCAGGACTTCCAAAAAGAGAGAGGCAGAAGGGGAATGGAAGAAAGTCATACAGAAGACAACAGGAATTATTTTCTATACGTACAATATGGGATTTGTTACCTCTTTGAAACCAGAATAGAGGTCTATAAGATTGTTATGTCATTAAAGAAGAACCCAGCTATTTTAACATTAGATCAGAAATATGGGGTGCTTTCACTATTTCTGGAATAGTTAAGGAATATTCCTTCACTGGGGTTTCATTTGCTCGAGGAATATACAATATCACTGTAATACCAGTGCATTAGAGATGGTAAGACTTGCTTTTATTTCTTCACAGTAAAGTCTAATATTTAAAAAAATAAAAAAGTTTAATTTTGAAATTTGCTCTGAAAATATTTTGTATCCATTAAAGACTGTTCAAATTTGCCTTCATTTTTAACTTGCATTATTTCTGTTTTATAATTAATATAACACATAGAACAAAATTTTCAAATAAAATATCTATTGTTAAAAGAAAAACAGCTTGAGGCCAAATGCAACAATCTGACCCTTTCTTAGTGATTTATTTACTTTTTTTGTAACCAAATCTAAATGCAATTAAAATCAACATGTTCCTGTACAGCAGCCTTGGCATAATATAGTATTAAAAAAACCCAACAACCTTCTAAGGAGCGTTATATGTCACTCTAACAGTTGATATAAAAGCACTAAAGTAGATGGTATTGAATTATTAAATGTAATATGGGTTATTTTTCAAGCATGATGACTCCAGAATCACCAGACAGTTGCAAGTAACTGCAACTGGAAATCTGACATCTGAAATTATTTTAAATAATTAATGGTACCTAGCAATGTTTTAAGTTCAAGTTCTTATATTGTTTAGATTAAAATTAATCATTGTGGGGGGAAAATGAACATCTGCTGAAAACCCACTAGCAGAAATGGTAGATGTTGACAAGCATCTGTTTCCATCAGCCTGGGAAGGGCCTTCAGTTTTCTATCAGAAATTCATAGTAATAAATAATCCACATCTTCCAGATTGGGCAGGTGAGATTTACCACCTCCCTTCAACGGCAGGATGGGCACCCTTCTCGAAGGAAGCTGCCACGTTACTCAACTGTATTTAACTCCACGTCTTCAATGAATATTTCCACTAAAATGTTTTCTAAAGCTTTGCGTGCTTTTGATCTCAGACTACTAGCACGAGCTACTACATAATTTTTTTTGCAAACCTTTCTTAATTCAAGGTACTCTATTTGCTGTTCTTTGATTACAGGGTGTAATCTTTGATGAGAGAGAGATGTGTTTACCTTTTCAGGTATCAGTTCTCCAAAACTTCTAACACAGAGACATCGCTTCTCATATGAAGGCATCAAAATCATTACTTCATCGTTCACATCTCCCTACACCAGAAACTCCCACTGACCCTCCTCTTGGTTCAGTGCACTTCCTCTTGCTATTCTTGTTGCACCAGTTTATACTGCCGCAAAGAACAAACCCATGTTTGATATGTTCAGCTCCCTAGGAGGCCCTTGACCAGTAAACTCCCAGTAATTACCCCAGTAAAAGAATATATACATATGCGCTTAGTTTTGCTTCTGGACCGGCTTGCACTAAGCAGCAGGTGTGTAGATTATTCATATGTATCCTGGAGGTGTACATCCTCAGTCTCCATTAACAAAGTTTCTTTTTCTTTCTCACTTCCAAATAACGATTTCGGGAAAAAAAAGACAATATCCAGGTGGGACTTCTGCAAATATTCCCACTGAAGTGCAGTTTAGCATTACTGTTCCTTAAACTGGAAAATAAATGAATGCACAGATGCCCCTCACCCCACCTCTCTGCAGCTCATTGCCTCCTACAACATAGAAGTATTTTTCTTGGAAATTAAGTATTTCAGTGCATTCTTTGTAATGACGCCATTAACAGATGCTGGTTCACTGCTTTACCTATGCTTGCCTGCATCCTTGCAATAGGAAGAAGTATTATCTGTTATAACCTTACTGCCACTCTCTTTCCTGGCACTTTATTTTTATAAGATGATTCAGAAGTCACTTCTGAAGATGGCTGATCAAGAAGTCTTTAAATGACACATTATAAAAAAAACTTTAAACGGTAAGATGTTTCCAAGTGTCTGGATCCTGTTTTACCTAAGATCCGAGATGAAAGTTATTCAGCCCACGTTGGGAACACCATAAACTATCGCTTTTATATATCAGCCCAGGAGCTAATCTCACCTGCAGCTGGCCAACAGCAAGAGCTCTGCATCACCTCACACTTTGGACTTTACTATCCTGAGGTTACCAGTAAAGCAATGCTTTACGATAAATTTCGAATAACGTCTTACAGAATATATTCACCATGCTGTTCATGACTTCTAGCTGAATTTAAAAAAAAAAAAAAAAAAAAGGTATATAATGGAAAGAAACAGTAAAGCCTGAGCTTAAAATTTCGTTGCCAATATTTGCATTAAAACTAGTAATTTCTGGTCAATAACCACATGATCTCATCTGCTCTGGCAGGGAACAAATCGGTTTATATGCATTTTATCTTAATTGCCATGAATTCTGCATGGATTAATTTATTTTTTACTTTGTGGCCTGGGCACATTACTTGCTTCTGAGAACACTACCCCTTTGTTTTCTCCAGCTATGGAGGACACAGGGTAACACAGAGCTACGCACACAGCTTCAGGCTTGGGTTCTAGAGATTGGAAGAGGAATACACAGCCGTACTACCAGAAAGGGATAAACAGGTTATGTTTTGCTTGTTCCTTATTTAAATTCATGTTGACACATTCATATTAAATGCAGTTTGTTTGGTTTAAAATAGAAAGATGTCTTAAGCTCCAACTGGAGCTTTAAAAGAGTTGTAAAGCACCTTGAACATGCAGAGTAGCAGCATGTTTCGAGTATCTTTGCCTGAAGTGAACGAAACAAAGTAGAAATTGCTTCTGTGACATTAATTACAAAATTATCTGTTCAGCATATCTATGCATTGGTAAATTTGTGTGTAAATTTTTCATACTGCAAAGAAAACTTTTCAACTTCCACCCATTCAGAAGAAAGTACCACATGAGCTTAGTGAAACACCCCAGCTGGAAAAGGCATTTCATTCAGACCGACCTTCTCCTTCTGTTTAGAAAGTTAAAACTTCCCTACATTAAACAGCAACTGCAAGTCAAGAGGCTTATACACAACATCAGTTGCATGTCGATTTTTGGTACAGATCCACAATCAACAGCAGCAAAAGGTTAGCAACCCTGTATCATGGAAAACCATTCCTAGGAGGACTGACCCTTGCACAGGATGCTGGAGTTATCAAAAAGCACATCTTCTCAACTACAGGAGGAAAGAACTACATCTCAGGACAAACCTCCCGCTACCAAAAAGAAAAACATAAACCCAACCCTGTCCATCACACCCCCCTTTCTACATCCCTATTCTCCATCTCCTTAAGTGGTCATAAATATTGATGTGCTGACACAACATTTGCTTTTAGATCTGAATTTATGAGTGCTGAAGTGCAGCAAGACAATTATAAAAGCAGGTAGAGCTTGTTGAGAGATTCCCAGGGCACTTTTTTACACTGCCCTTATGAGAAAGCTGCTGCAGGTCAGTCCCCTCAAATCCACTGTCACTCCCAAAATGTCCCGGCTCTATCAAGAACCCAAAAAGAGTTATAGAGGTATGGCCAGACTGTCTCCTAGGTGAGGAAATAAAGCCTTTTCAGGTGGAAAAAAGTGCAGCAGGTTGCCAGAGAGGCTGTGCTCCACCCTCAGAGCTTCCCAGGACCCAGGTGGTCCTGGGCAGCCTGGTCTGACCCCAGAGCTGCCCTGCTTTGAGGAGCTTGGACCAGAGTACTCCTGAGGTCCCTTCTGACCGGGATTATCCTATGGGTGATCATCTTTTCTATTTCATCTGGATGGATTTTTTTTTTAATTCAAAATAAATTGCAAGATTAGTGCCTGTTTAATCTTTAGCATGGGAAGATTGCACTGGATGTGCAGGGAAAAGTCAATGTGGCAGATGGGAAAGGAGAGAGTAAAGCAGTTCACTGGACTGGAGTGGCTTATCAGTACGTGCTAGGTAACAAAAGTCATCAACCCTTCTTCTTGGGCAGCCTCAAAAGCTTTGGTACCTGAATCCTGGACAAAGTTAACCTGGGAAATCAGAGCAGACTCCGTAAGATGTTCCTCATATCCTCACTAGCAGCAATTTTACAGCGTGTCGCACTGCAATACCTTCCTCCTCTAATTCCTTTGCAAATCATAGATTGTCTCCTGTTTTAGATACTTATAATTTTTTCATTTAGTTATCCATGATAGAGCATGAGTATTTTAATCAGCAAGCATATTTTTATGAGAAAACATTCTCTTTCTGAATAACAAGGGCTAAGTAGGAATTTCTCGTTCCAATAAGTATGTATCCAATATAAGTACCTAGAAAATGTAAAAAATACCCAAAACTCTAACTCAAAAAACCAAACCCTCTTTATTAGTATCATATTTGCATCTATGCAGAGAATCCTGTGATACCCAGTAAAGGAGATCTAAACATTTTCCCAGCAAAACGTACTTTCAGGTCAGGAATGAAACCAATCTGCTCTCCAGAAGCAATGCTCCCAGCTGTGCTTGCACCAAAACGGTGGAGATGACTATACGCTGAGCTGCTCCATGTAAAATTTCCAGGGAAAATGTGCTACATTCCTTAAAATGTACAGAACTAATACAGACTTAAAGATGACCTTGTGTTCAACATGGCCAGAGCAACCCACCCACCCTTGCAAAGCTCCATTTTTTAGTCCTGGTTGCCATTAAGGCTTCCCATGTTGTACCCCAATGTCGCTCCAAATAAGTAGAAATGCAACTTTCAGGTCTGCTGAGCAGCACGTTTTATCAATACATCATAATTGCAGAAACACCTGTGCTAAATAACTCGGTATTTATTCAAACCCATTTGAAACATGGATAATTTCTCATTACTCATCTGCAATTCCCCAGGCCCTGCAGCTTCGCTGCGGGCCAGGATGTGACAACTGTGGGGAAACAGCGTTGAGCTGGCTTTTCTTGCTGAAACTCTAGATCTTGAAGACTTTAATTATATATCCATGCCATTTGTTCCAGATTTTTAACATTTGCCCATGAGAAATGCTATAGAGTCCCAAAGGAACAACTGTGACTATCCTATGTGGCTCTATCTCTACAAAAGACGTTAGCAATGTTTATAACAGCTATTAGGATCATGACAAAGGGGAGAGAAAATAAGAATTATGACTATGGGGTGACTTGGTTATACCTGTATTATAGACTGATACAATGAAAACACAGAGCAGGGACAGTGGGTTTGTTGGTTGGGAGCTGGATGAAAAAATCATTCTTAATCTCACTGATTAAAACAAGTTACAGTGAAAAATCATTGCAAATGAACTCTGCCCCCCCCCCCCCCCCCGCCACTGGAAATGTTCTTTAAGCAACCTGGGAACCAGCTAGGTTGCAATTCAACAAAACCCACATATGTCGGTAAAATGTTACTGTCAAGAAAATGTAGCAGTATTTACATGGGAAAAACTGTTTTCTTGTAAACAGCTCCTACAGTTGGCTGGAGAGGAAATACTAAAAAAAGAAAGCCTAAAATAATTTGTACTATGCAGTAAATCTCTGAAACAGACTCCACAACATAATTGCAATACAGCTAAAGACAACTTTATGGAGCCAGAAAAAATTTCTGAAGCCCTTAATACATCCAGCTGCAAATACAGAGAGCGTTGCTATTTTTATGTATAATTTATAGCAGAAAACACTATCTAAAAACCCACACCTGAGAGGGAGAGGAGACAAGATGAAAGCGCTTACTTGTACACCTCGCTCCTCCTTGCTCTACAGAGGTAGCATTAAATTTTGGTAAAGATTGGGCTGGGACTTTGGAAATTTAGTTTCAGGATAAATTCTGGTTTGGTTTTGGACAACTCAAATGTGTTCATCCTATCTTATCTCTCCCTCGGATCCCATTACTGCTTTAATAAAACCTAACGGTATACTAAATTACCAGGAAATAAAATGGAAAAAGGAAAAAAGATGGAGGAGGTTGAGGCAATTAACTTCAGGTAATAAGCACTAATCAGAAACACTAAGCTGATGAGCACAGTGTTTTTGAATTGCACCTCGTAATTAAAGATATTAATTTAAAAATGGTTACATCATGTCTCATTTCCCAGCTTTTCATACTTCTATGCTGTAGGAGAAGACGAAAAGGGGTATTGGACTACTCCTCCTGGTATCTATCGCTATACTCTCGGAGGGTACAACAGACCTCGCCCTCCCTGAATGCATCAAAAATAATCACGCTTGTAATAAGAGATAGTGGTATTCTTCATGCTCAATAGCCAAATGACGTTTATACACATGCTGGAAATGCACAGAAACACTAAAGAGCATGTTATCTAAATCCTGCAGGCTCTCTCTTCAGGGCTACCCAGGCTGATAGAGAATAATGATGCTACCTCCTTGTCTTCCTTGAAATCTCTCTTTAAAATGCTCCCCACTGGCTAAAATAAGGCTGGACTTGGTGAGACCCTTGCATCCGCGCTGCAGAAAGCTGTTTTCATCCCTCTGTTGCTCTTGGTCATACGTGCAGATCAAAAACATTCTCTTTTTTGCTCCTGAGTTGTGCCATTTGAGGTTTGCTTCTGCTGGGGACAAGAGCCTGACAGGGGGAAGCACAGGGCAAGCAGAGACAGAGGCTCTCCGCAAATTAGTGCAAATTAGTAACATCAGCAACAACAGTTCAGGGCTGGTTTTTTGTTTAATCTAGACACTGCCTGGCAAACTATAATTGGAGCGGGGGAAAGGGCAATTCTCTTTATTTTAATCTCTCTCCACTAACTATATGCCTTTATTCCAAAAGCACAACATTTTGCAGACACACATGCTGACGTTGGGAAGGTAAATCAGGATCAAAATCTAATACTAGATTATTGGTATAAACACCTTCTTTAAAACCAGATCATAAAGATGGATGTTCTTTGCTGTCCTTTCCAAAAATTAAACTTTATACAAATGACCCCAGTTGGCGAAGCTGAAACTTCTACCTCCCCAATCCTGCACCTGCCTCTTCTTTGAGCTGAAAATTTTATAAAACAATTGCAACTCTCCCAAATCTGCAATTGTTAAATACAACTGCAGGCTATGGAGGTTCGCCCCATTCTGCCCCAGCAGAGAGAAGATCTAGGCTAAAGGTTTTTTGGTCTTTAACCAAAATTATCAGATCAGACCAACCAATCTTTACCTCTTAATCCCCAGTAAAAGCTCTGGGCAGCACATTTAAATTGCACACAGGACCATCGTGCACCTGAATTTGAGAAGCAAGGCATTTTTGAAAGACTTGTTAGGGGTTTTATTCATAACCAAACTGCATTTACAGAAACCTTTTAGCAGTCAGAAAGTTCTGGGTGTTGAAGGGATGTGTTTAGACCTTCAGTTTATTTTTTTCTTCTTTAGGAATATATGGATGCAATCAAACTTCCAAGAAGAAAATGGATAAGGAGGAACGGGAAGGAATAAAGCCAGGCTCTTTGGGGATTATATCACTCTCCTCCTCTGCTATTCTAAAGGAAAAAAAATGAGGCAGAAAGGGTACTGTGCCCATGGGAAAACGCAGCAGGGATTTCTACCCTGTTTGGTCAAAATTTCCTCCCAGGATCTCCCACGGAAAGTCTGAAGCTCAACCCCACAATGCCAACACGACACACCTGTGCTCTGTACTAGCTTCAACGTTTACAGCAGGACTATTCAAATACATGCTTATAAATTGATATGTATTTCTTTAAACTTTTTTTTTTTGGCGAATCTAATTTTCTCAGTAATTAATTAAACAAAATGCTTAAACAAAAGCAACTGGAAAAGATAATTTACTTGGTCTTATTTATTTATTTATTTATTTGCTGCAGGTTTCTCTGAATAGCCTGGAAAAAGCTGTCACACGCTGACGCAAACACAGTTCTATGGCACTGAGCGTTTCCCCAGGATCTGCTTTTTCCCTTTTCTCATTCTGAACTAACCTGTGATTTTCTTGCCTTTTTTTTAAAGTACAGACAACCCATACCAGCACTATGCCCAGATGCAAGTAATTCCCCAAAGGAAAACATGGGTCTTTAAAATGCAGTATTTACCAATCTGGCCTTTTACCCCTGGCAAATAACTTCTTGCAAATATAGCATGGATTGATATCACTTCAAAATAGGAGATCTCAGCAAATAGGAGGCCTTATAGCCAGAATTGATATGGTATGGAAAAAAAGAGTGCTATCAGAATGTGTTGTCTCTTCTGTACATAAAACACAGAGCTAATACACCTAATAATAGAAGTAGGTTTGAGAATATATTAATATTCGGACAGTTTTTCATCTTCTTGAATAGTGACCAAATTATTCAGGCAGAAATCACCTGAAAGATAATATATACACGCTCAGGAAACCAAGCTGAAAGGTGGTTTATTTTCTATAAGGACTCAAAAGGGGTCAACATGACCATTTAGCAACCTCCGATGCAATGTCGTGGTGCCAACAGCCCTCATTTTTGTGAGAACAGGCAAGTGCGAACAACTAAACGCTCGAATGCTCGCTTTAGCACATCTGCTCTATTGACCTCCAGTCTTACATATCCACTCATGCTCTGTAGCATCCCCAGCACGGCAGATACAGGTTCAATTCAGTAACACTGAATAGCTCTAAGAATAAAAGTCTTTCTCCTCCAAGACCCCAAGAAGTTTCCACGTCCCTAGTAGTTATTAAAAGCCAAATTTAACGTACAAGGGAAGATACAGAGATAAACGGGTTCATTCCTATGTACTCCAGTGCAGTAGCGCAACACTAACCACTTCCTATTGCATACTTATATACGTTAAATATTTCATACACAAAAACCAATACAGGCTGCTTCTACAAGCATAAGGTAAAAAGTAAAAGTATCAGTTACTGAAAATAAAAATGCATTCTGTTGTTATGGGAACTAAACTTTTTAAGAACATTAAGGAAATGATAGCTCATCAAAAGCTGCATCTCATCATTATAGCAACAAAAATGTTCAAAGTAATTGCTTTTAAAGATTTCTCTCTTTTCCTTTGCTTTTTTAAAAACACCCCAATATAATAATATGCTCTTATTAAAAGGACAGAATATTTTGCCTTTTTGCAAAACAAGCAACATTTGTAGTGATTTAATGAAGCAATTACTTTTGGTACTCATTTGTGGACTAGACCATTAACCGTGGAACACAAGGAAAGGAGATGTGTGCTGCGCCAACTCTAAACCTCTGCTGTAAGACTCATAACTAATCACAATATTGTGATTGTAAAAAGTTTGATGCCAGGAGCAACATTTTTGATGGAGAACAATTAGTTACAAGAAGTATTTTGCTTTACTAAATGCAGCCTTAATCCAAGATGCACCATGCAATCTGTATAATACCATTAATTTTCACACAGTGTTTAGAAACAGCAGGTTTTGCCAGGTTTTGAGAATCAGGAAAGAAGTAAACAAGAAATATTTTTAAGAGCCAGATGCAATGGATCAAAGAACATACCTTCTTCAGGTATTTGATAGATTTGTTGAGCTTTAACTGCTGATGACAATGGTACTTCTCAATCCCAATTAAATCTTAGCATACTGCAAAAATATAATTCAGTACTGACAGCAGAACACTTTACGCCAGCACATAGCTGTGATGTGTTGTGCAGGCTGAGAATATACCACCTTTATTTATGGTAAAATTAGAGCAATGAATACATTTTGTTCAGTTGTGTGTGTGCACAGAAGATATAAAAAAAGTAGTCATTTTGTAAAAATACAGAACCCTAACAGAAAGTCTCCAACCCAGTGAGATATTGGATTGTAAAGAACAGAATAGTGCCAAGAAGTCCTATGTATTCTGGTGCAGAAAATAACCTATCCTCACTTGGCAGCACAATCCTGTTAAATAGCAATTGCTTTTTAATCCAAGATTATGGAATAATCAGAAATACAGATAAACATGGCAGTCTGGCTGATACAGTTGGGTAAGAAAACGCAATAGCAGAGATTTATCACTGGAACTGGGTAACTCGCACAAATGAAGCATTTACTGTCCCAACTGAGAGCACGTTGCTAATGACGCCTGCTGAGGACCAGCCCCCAGGACTTCTAGCATCTTTGCAACATCACTTTCTCCTTCCCAAAAATTCACCTGAATCCATATTAAAAGTTTAGTCTTAATTAGAAAAGTTTCCAGGATGTGGATCTCAGCCTGCTTTGTGGTACAGGGTTTTCATTTATGGACGGTTCTGAAATGATGAAGGTTTTACACATAGTTTTTTCTTCTCCCTCCCCCCCAATATATTTCTTCTAATGCATTTTCATGTCTTTATTTGTATGTAAGCATCAACATATTCCACAAAACTGCCAGTGTGCCTGTCTGTGTGCGAGAACAAGAGAAGGCCATTTAACTTCAACTGATGGATATTTTAAAAGTGCCTCTAGCACTTGGATGGATATTTAAAACTGCCTCTAGCTGTTTGAAATGCAAATTCTATTTTTCATCTCTTTTTGAAGGAATCCCAGCCATGCAGGCACATGGCCTGCCTCCGTCCCTCCCAAATACCCAGTGATCCTTTGGCCAATTTTGTTCGGATATGATGGGGGTATAATTAACCTATGCTGAAAAGCAACTAATCACACAAGCCTTCTGCCAACAAGTGACTGGGTTTGAAGAGGAGATCGCATGATATTGTGAGTGCCAGAAAATCGCTCAAACATTATGAGAGACTCTGTGAAAGTCCCTAAGTAGCCCCAAATAGGAGAAAAACTTCAGTCTGAGTTTTCCTAGATGTATGTTTTCCTAGTATAATCAGGGGGAAATCAGACAGCGTGGCTTCAGGCTTGCAAAAATATCATATTAATTTTTGTGATGCTCTAAAGAAAAGCCACTCTGTTAGGTGACAGCAGGGACAAAAGCCACGTGGACTTTGCTTCCCCTAAGTGAGAAACAAGAATACCTGCGTCAGGGAAAAGTTACAGGACAGGTATTAATTCTGACGGTCAGGCAAGTGCTTTCATCTTAAATATGAAGCAAACGAGATTTGATTTTCTACTCAGTTTCCCTAGCAACTGTGTTGTCTCTTCCAAGCAATAAACCGGGGGTTGTGCGATACTACCTCACGAACGAACCTCTGGCATTCATACAGGAGCTATCTGCCAGCATGAAGCTGCTACCAAAGCAGACCCTGAAACAGCAGAAAGGTCTGTATGGTTCTCCACCAGACGGGGACCTGGGCTTTAGGCGAGTGACGTCCCTCAGGGAAAGCTGTTCTGTTGCTGCACGTGGCTACCCACACTTGCTTGGATACTGAACGGGAGGGCAGGAGGCACCCGCATGGGCACAGACCAGGATGCAGCATTGAACAGACAGCTACGAACTTATTTATAATTATGCATGCTTCAGATGGCTTACTCTGCCTTGGGGGCACGTTAACAGGTATTTACTACATACCGAATACCCCTTCCTAAGAGAGAAGATTTAGAGATGATCACCCTGAAGTCTTTCATGTCCATCTCTCTTGCTTTTCTACCCATTCCCAGCCAACTCCATCCAATGCACGCTGAACACACTGATGCAAGGCTAAGACGTATGATTTTTGTACCAGCAGAGGATCCCCTCTTCTCCATCGCATCTCTCCAAGTGCCTTGTGAACTCTCCGCAAGGGCCACCCCATTATTTCTGTTGCAGCCAATTACGTTCAGCTGATGAGAACTGCTACTGACACATTTCCTTCTTCTTTATAAAACTGTGTTAAAAACTAACACAACCAACAAACCCAACTGTTACTCACCTCAAAAAGCATTAACAAATCTGCTTTTACAGGTTACAAGTGCTGGCAGCATTCACTGGCCTTTAATTTTAAAGGTTTGAGGAAACCCAGGACATCAGTACTGCCCTTCTGATGACTTACTGCTAAGGCATCCCTTCCACCAAGGCTACTCCACACAAGTTTAAACCCAAAAATTTCAAGAACTCTTGACATGGGACCTTTTTTAAAAATTTAAGATTATTTTGCAATATCCAAAGTGTTCATTTTCATATGTTTAAAAGGCTCAGAGGCAAATACATGTTGATTTTACTATTTGGGCATTTAATTTTCTCTTTACTCCTCCAAAGTAAAAATTTCACCATGTACGAAAAAGGCAGCCATTCGCATTAAAAGCACTTAGTGTATATTTTAAAGCAATGGAGAACACTTGCATTTAGATCATCAAATGTTGTGGCAGGAGGGAAGCCCTTCCTGAGGCCTAACTCGGAAGCTACAGCAGTAAGAGATTTTATTGGGATTCAATTACTGTTTACTACGTTCAATTTTGGTCTGGGCTATGTCCTGGAAGACTTGTGTATTCTCAGCTCCTGTAAAAAGCAGAGGATGTTCAAACACTTCAGGTACACTGGAAAATATTAGAAAGTATTGCTGGATGGAAAAGGGAAAACAAGGCCCTTAGTGTGCCAGAGTGGGGAAACGTGGCTATAGGTCCTTATCGCAGATTATAACATGACGGCCAAGTCCAAGCCACATTGGATGCTGTTCTAGAGTACCTGAAAACACAGCACGTTACATTGAATAAACTCATAGTGGTTTGCTGAAATGCTTATAGAAACAGAGCCTAAACACTATGAGAAACCAGCTTGCTGTCATTTGCTATGAAATTAATGATTACCTATGGGTGAAAGATATAGCATACAGGGAGTTTTTAAACTTATTTTAAACAACAACTCCATGATCCTACTTCAGGTAAAGATCAAGTAGAATATATATGATTGTGTTTTGTACAAAATTGCTTTCGGCAGATCCTGGTAAACTCAATAAGCAGAATTAGCTCAGCTGGCTTAACAACACAGCAACCAAAAGCATCCCTGGGTGCTCAATATGTCTTGGCTGAACTGAGTGGCAGCAAGTCCCTGAACTTCACCACCACCACTTTATCTGGTTACCTGAAGGAAGTCCAGGACAAAAGCACATTGGAGAGGCACACATAGGATACCCTTGCAAACATACCGCCAATCCTGTTAGTAGGTTTACCTTACACAGAGGATGACCAACTTTTGACTTGATGGAGAAGGAAATGGTGAAATAATCTGATGTGATTCTGTAACAAAACACAATTCCCTCCATCCTTACCTCTCTGACACTAACTGCTAGATTGATCATTGAAGGAGGAGGATGTAGACCTTCCTCCTCTAAAATATTTTCTATAGCAATTTGGTGCTGCCTAATATCTTGTAGATACTAAAATAATTGATTGAATAAAAAAAACCAACCCAACTCTCTGTGTTCCTTTCATCACTGCTGCCATACAGTTTCCACGGAAGCAGGGAGAATGACACAGGCTTTAGCATTTATCAAGGACATGACCTCATTCTTAAAAAACAAAATAAGACACAAAAACCCCACGATTTTTTTGTTCAAATAAAGATATACTGTATCTGAATATAGTCCATGCTATACTTACACTGATTTACTAATACACTTCAAAAGTGGACACTGTCCTTGTCCAAAGGCAAAAATCCCTCTTTTAGTGGACTTTCTCATCCTTCAGATGCTCTCCTTTTATCCCCCTTAACAAATCTCTTTTTTTTTAATGTATCAGAAGAGAAGCAATATTATTGGGACTGTCCTAATTTGCTGTGATTTCAAGAAATCTAAATGAGATCAGGAGTTGCCCGAGCCCCACCTTATCCTCCATGACTCTGCTTGGAGACATGGTGAACCTACAATTTTCATCATTATGGAAAAAGTAAATCCATTTTTATTTACAGTTTATTTACAGTAAACACTGTAAATCCAGCTCAAAAGCACCGTCTAAATTCATAATAGATAATACCTGCAAAGGTGACCAGAATATGCCACGAAGAACAACCAAAGCTCTCCATCTCCTCCAGTTTTCCCAGGGAACGGTATGAAAAGTACATTTTTGGAGAAGGAAAGAAAACTGGATGTCATCAGCTATCGCAGACGAACACAAAATAATCATTGTCTTGACACTGTTCTGCAATATTCATATTGCTGCTTTGAGTTATGCTGACAAGTTAATCGATGCAATGTCAGGATGTTGCCGTGATTATTTTCTGTTTTGCTGCACGTCTCCTCGATGACTAACTGGCTGCTCAGCCATTCAAGGTTGAACAACAATGATGCAAACATTCAAGCAACTGCACGTATTAATATAGTCAATGGTATTTTTAATTACACAGAAGCAGCCAACGCCGCTGATCATTAACAACGATGACATCCATTTATACCATAAAGCGTGCTTAGCAAGCTGTTGCTCTGTAAGGGAATATGCTTAAATGTTGATTTAAAATAGTGAATAATAACAATTATTCTGATGATACTGAGGCGTTAAAAAGCTGCCTTTGCCTCCACTGCATTCTGGTATTATGGATATTAAGCTGTCACAGGCATCATGCTTGGAGAACAGTAAAATGAGCAACTGCAGAAACAAACATTATGCCATTAAAGAAACTGGAAGAAAACTCTAAATCCTTCTAGTAAATGAACTCCTTGAGGAGTTTTGTGGAAACTTATTAAAGAATGTGAATATGTATTTTTAGAACTAAAAATAAAAAAGAAGTCACAAGTAGCACTTGGGTCCGAGAGGTTGCGTTCTGTGTCTAAGCCATCATGCTGGTATGGAGATAATCTTGACCTAAAGAAATGAACTTTCTTTCCCAACATTAAAGAAATGCTGGGAATATATGATAGAGAACAGACATACTGTATCAAAAGGCCTTCCTCTTTGCTGTTTTTGAAAAGGCTCTTCACCCGCTGAAAAAAAGAAATTCTGCTTCACACTACCCTGTAAAAATGTCTATAAATATTACTTATTGCCATGATCACTCTATATTCTAAGAACAGTAATCATCATTAGGAAGTAGCTCATTGCAGACCTTGGTTGCCTCCCACTCGAGAGGGGCTGAATGCCCTTTGTATAGAGAAAGCTGCATGGAGTACTCTCATGATGCTAAGAGTTTATTACAGCAATAATTTTATCAGTAATAAAGACTTTGTGCCCAGAAAGTCCAAAGGATGGTAGAAGAAAGTGCAAGGAGCAATCCACTGGCCTGCCACACAGCGTGAAGGATGCAGGCTGGCTTCTATAGCCCATTAAAAGCCCAGTTATTCAGCTCTTAAAAGTCTCGGAATTGCTTGAAGGAAAGCATGTAAGTGATGAAATTATGGAAGTCTTCCACATTTGACAATAAGATCATGAATAGCACTAAAAATTATCAGAAAACTTGTAAATGTAAAAAGGTGCTAGAGCTGGAAAACAACAAGTGAATCACATATTTACCAATTCCAGAGAAAAAGGGAATAAACCAAGCGAGCAGAACACTTTAGGGAACCACTTCTGATGATGCTGGTCACTGTTTTGGAAGGAAAGGACAGGAAGTAGACCTGCTACAGTAAATCAAAAAAGAAACCCAACAGGTTGCTGGTTCAATAAAAAGTATTTGAACTATGCAAAATAAAAATAAAATGCTAGCAGGTAGCAGTTAAGAAGAGTTTTGTGGATTCAGGAGATGTTCAAATCAAGCAAGAGACTAAGAAATAGGGTAAAATGAAGCCAAAAGAAATAGCAAGGGACTGCTGAGATGAAGCAAAAGCCAGTTCTTGTGCACCTTGCTAGATGATCTGGAGCTGGGAGACGAACGGAAGCTGGAGAGGTGTTTTACCAGCCTGAGAGCAAAGGGATAGATTTGTGAATCTGGTAAAGAGGAGAACAGAAATCTGTTAGGTATGAACTACAGAAAATACCGAAAGATGGAAGAACGGTTTAATTGCTTTTTTGTGCTGAGACCAACATTTCTGAAATACTTGTGAAAGAACTAAATGTTGAGGAGCCCAAGGTGAACAGGTACACCAAATAAAATGTT
>NW_008825613.1:1141166-1147342 GCF_000699105.1 Pygoscelis adeliae
AGACTTGTGTTAAACAAAAGGGTTTGAAAATAAATTACGAAGCACTAGATATCTGAAAAAAATTCTCAAAGGAAGGAGGCAGTCCCATGTAAAGCAGGGCAGCTAAGACATAATTAGGGGGAAATTTTGCTTTGGATTGACCCAAAACCTAGTGACTATTTGAGAAATGAAAAGTCAAAACTGATTTGGGTCCAAGATAATTTTTGTTCACTCTATGTTGTGATGTTTTATCCTGAACTCTGAAGAAAATCTCAATCATTTAGAAAATTTCTTTGATGTTTAAGAAAAATGTTGCCTGAAGATTATGGATTCCCAACCTCTTCTTAGTCCATGTTCTGGTTTTCTTTCAACACAGGAAAACCTGAAGTGAATATTAGGATGCTGTAGAACTGATTTGGGATCATTTAGCAAAATGCTTTCCACTGCATTTTCCACAAGCCAAAATGTAAATTTTGCATTTCAATCTCTATTTCAAAATCTGTTTTCCCCTGAACTTTAGATTCCACAACAGGATTTTGCTACAGATAGCACCCATGACACAAAGCAGCTATTGTAGGAGCCAAAAGACAGGGCTGAGTCCACATGTTGGTTGTATCCCATCAAACAAGTGGATTAACTGGCACTGCCAAGCTGCACTGGAGAGATCTGATGTTAGAATAGTGCTGTAAGTGCTGTTTCTGAATGCACACTACCCACTTATCCCCACTGCTGACCTGCCCCTGCTGGCTCGCTATTTATAAGACATAACGGAGAGGAATGCAGGGGCTTTACAAACCTGCCTCTCCTGCAGAGCCACGGCTTTTATTTCTACGCCACCATTTCCCCACTTGTTATTTTGGATTAGCTGACAAGTGGCTGGAAGAGGTTTGGGTTTTGCTGGCTGGATCTGAAGAGAGATGGGAGGGAAGGGAGGAGGCTGTGCCAGCAGTAGGAGCACTTATATGTCCCATATAACCCATACTCCTCGCCTCAGCCCATCCTATCCTCCACATCCCATAGGCTTCTTGCAGTTTGTGAAGGTGCAAACCTGTCCAGCACAGGTTGCCCCCTCACCCTCTGCCTAAAATCAACATAAAAGACTCTCTCTCCATCATTTTGACAATCCAGAAAGCTAAACCATCATTGCTGCTCTTTAATTCAAGGTTCTTCTTCGGCGTCACAAAAGAGCATCCTTCGTGGTTGGCATTTTGAAGTACATTTAATAGGTACAAGATGAAGCGTTCCTGTTATTTCCCTGAAAATATTACAAAACTGATAAAATAAATGTGTATTTTGGGGGAAATTTTGCAGGAGAGCTTACGTATATGCCTGCAGAAAACATCCATCTGAGTTACAGGGCAAACAGGAGCCCATCCATGCCAGTGGGTTCACTTTACGCAGGGGAAAAGATTTTTCCAGAATTTATTATAATGGCAAATTTTCTTTTGGGAAACCGCATGATGAGTTTTTCCTACACAACAAAGGATCATCTATTTAACCATTACACTGTTCCACCTATCAAATCATTATTCTGGCTTATTGCTAGCTTCACAACAAACTTGAGTTGAGCAGGGTATACTTTTAAGTATAATTTTGGGACGGATGTGAACTAAAAAGGCATAGGGACCTCCAGGTATATTGGTTCAAAACTGACACACGTATATAAGAACATATAGCACATTCAGGTGGTCCCAAATCTTTCAGCACACCAGTGTGCACCAGTATTGTACAGACAGCTTTGCTGCTGCCTTGATCTGTGTCCTACAGAAGTCACTTTGTTTCTGTGCTTTTCATTACTTTGACTAAAACTGAAATATTTGCACATCTTAAACACACAGGAGTGCTGCAGACATTATCAGAGTGGTAGTAATGCACTTGACGAAGCAGAAAAGCATCATGTAAATGAAAAACATTATTAATGCACTGCTAGAAAAACTTGTTAGAGTAAAGCAACTTGGAAAAACAAACATACTTAACTATTCCTCATGGTCCAAATCATTTAAAGGTCCAGTTTACTGCAAATATTGTCAAAGCATTTCTAAAACTGTTAAAAAATATGGGAAACAATATAAGACAGCATGTTCCCGTCATTCCAGTCTGAGTTTTAGGATGTGGAGTCTCAGCCAGCCCAATTTGCTACTTGTCACTATTGATAACAGTTTAGGGGTTTGTGAAAATTCAGTCAGCTCCTCCATTCAAGCTCATGGAGCTTTGATCACTATCAAATCTCCTGCACAACGCTTATTTTCATCAATGTCAGCAATCCCAAAAGACAGAGGTGCACAGAGAACTATTCACATGGAGGATGAGAGCTAAATTATTTTGGCACAACAGCAGGAGAAAGCGTGCAGGTGGGTCTGTCATGGGGATGGATGAACAGATGATTTAGCTCTCAAATTTCTCCTCTTGCATGTTCACAAGCGCCACATTCATGCTATCGATCTCCTCCAAGTAGCAGCATGCTGGCACTCGTGGTACAGCAATAAAGAGCCCTTAACTTCGGTGTCAGTCCCTCCAAATTCAAACCGCAGGGAAAGGCGCTGTTCTCCCTGGTGCAGGCTTCCTGTTGCATTCAAGCGCACTCGGCTGTTTGAATGGACAAAAAGCAGCAGATTAAAGTGACACGGAAGTTATGAAATGCCACTTTAAAGTGGTTATTTGCAGCACCAAAGAGCACCAAGAAGAAAAGGGGATAATGTTAATATCCAGACTGAAATGCATTAATAATTGCTACAACTACTTCAACAGCAACAACACATTTTCTTGCTCAAACTCATCCTAACCGGCTTCTTGAAAGAAGCAATCCTTATTTATTGCTATTTCTGGATAAACACCATCAAAAGGCTAAATAACCCATTTCTATCACTGTAAGCAGAGAAACCCAAAATAGATGTCCTCTTGAGTATTGACAGCAGGCTGCGGGCTACCACAGGAGCCCTGCCACTTAATTGCTTATCAATCACTCGCAGCTCTGGCCAGAGCCACTTTTTAATAAATTGACATCATCCCATTTGCTCTCCCCAGCCCCTTGGACCACAGCGGCATTCTGTGTCATTTTGAATGCAAATGATGTCCCAATGCAAAACCAGACAGTTATGATGTTCCCTCAGCAGCATCGTTTGTTTGTAAATGCCCCGTCACTCAGAGCAGGTTGACGGCACTCATGCATTAAGTCAACTGACTTGACAGATCGTCTCATCTTTGCATTATCCTGTGGTGACAAACATTTCCTGCTGGTAATTCGTTTTCTCTATGAAAGTTCACACTGGAAAAAGGAAAAATTCTAGATTGATTTGTGCACGGTGCTCAAGCGCTGTGTTCAACCAAGGTGGTTGCATGAACCGGGGAAGGTGATCGAAGCCCACCCGCATGCAACACAACGTACCATCTAATTCCTGACTGTAAGTAATATACACTGAGGTTTGGTGTACAGATTTGAGATGATTGTTTCCAATGTTACAATCAGTTCACCTTTTGCCAAATGAAATTTAAAAAATGAATCCTGTAATTTCATTAGGTCTACATTAAGTTAATGTTGACGTAAGTGGTTGTTGCCTCTGTATCAAAATTATCTCAAAACAGTGGGTTGGGGTGGGTTTCTTTGCCATTTCAAATACTGTTCAAGAAAATAAAATATTACCATTCAGTGATAAAAAAACATAAAATATCTCCATGTCTAACTGATTTATAAACAGGAGGTGGATTTTTCTTCTCTAACTGTTCAAGCTCTGATGTGATCCCATCTGGGATTGCACCCCCGATCTCAAATTTTACACTCCTGGTACAGCAAAGCAACCACGGCCATAGTCCACTGCATGAAAGGCCACCTCTGTCCCTAAGGCTTACTCTAAGCAGCTCAAGTGCTCTCCCATCTTTCTGCTGCTTTCATGTGGCACCTGAAAATCGCACTTCAAAGTGCAGGGCTTAATCAGTGTATTCAGGAGAGGGGAAAAACCCCATGCAGACAGCCCTAGGGAGAATGCCTCTTTGCCAGAGAAACTTGTACCAAACCAAAACTGCAAAAATCAGATGAGAAGGGTCTACCTGCAAAGACTGCAAGGAGCAGGGTACTCCAAGCACTCAGGCACATGGAAACTCATCCATCAGCTAAGCCAAGGGACATAAATTAAAGCACCACTACATCCATCTGCGGCGGCTCTTACCCAGGAGTTAAATTGCTTTAGGTGCACTGTAACTTAATCCTCTTCAGGATTAAGGCCACTTCATTCCTGAATGAGAGCTTTGACACAGAGCTCTAGTGGTGCTTGAACTTCTGGTGAGGGCAAGGGAAAAGCAAAGCCAGAGTAGGAGCACTCCAGTGCTGGAAATCAGAGAGCAGATGGGCAAGACAGCCTGACAGCAATGGGGACGTGCACACAGATACATCAAGGTTGAAAACATAAGTTTTAGTCCTTTCATACTTCACCATCACAAAAAAATCCAGCAAGGCAGCTCATGTGCAGAGATTGCCATTAAATTGCCCATTCACAGCAGTATTTGAAAAAAGACTGACATTAGTTTTTATTGAAATATTGGGGCCGGAGGGGAGAAAACTCATTTAAAGCTGGCCAACAGAAGCAATACTTCCACCAGCTCCCACTCCCAACTTGCACAGGTGAGAAGACATTGTACTGAAGTAGTTATTTCCTCCACTTTTGTCCAAGTTGGTATTAAAATATACTTTCCAGGACCAAAGCACAGGACCCCTAAGGATGTAAACACGACCTCCAGGCCGCGGCGGAGGTCTGGCTGCAATGTGCTGTGCCTGTCCATGGATGCTGTCTCCCAAGTGGTGAGGAAGAGATAGTGGGAGAAAGGATCCTACTGTTTAGCTACAGGCTATTGCAGAGATAACAAGAAAAACCTGTTCCTCAGTTATTTCACTTCTGCTTTAAAAAGGACATATTTTCCCACGGTTAAAAGGATTCGTATACTTCTCTTTCATTTAATCCTTGCTTTCTTCTCTGAAAAATAAAAGTACTGACCTGAAATGTAGCCCAGACTATGACATAGAATTTAGAATAGCCGGACCCATCTCTGGAAAGCAGGGATGGTATGGCCTGATAAGGGACTTGAAGAAGTTGTTTTATATTGAAAAACCAGAAGGTTAAAAACCTGTGTTTGCCAAAAAGAGAAAGGAAAGAATAACAAGGAAAAACTGTCCCACAAGGAGAAAAGACAGACAATCTAAAGTGCATAGCAGCATTACCATAAACATTTGTATTTACAATTTTAGCTTTTATCTCAAATTATTTTTATACTACACTACTAAAGTTATAAATATTACCAGTAAATCAGGTGAAGATAATCTTTTACAAGAATAAGGTATATACAAGAAGATATTCTTCTTTTACCTACTTTTACAATTAATACCCATTAGTCTATCTGTCCTGGTTTCGGCTGGGATAGAGTTAATTTTCTTCCTAGGAGCTGGTACAGTGCCGTGTTTTGGATTTAGGATGAGAATAATGTTGATAACACACTGATGTTTTAGTTGTTGCTAAGTAGTACTTACACTAGTCAAGAACTTCTCAGCTTCTCATGCCCTGCCAGCGAGAAGCTGGGAGGGGGCACAGCCAGGACAGCTGACCCAAACTGGTCACCCAAAGGGATATTCCATACCATATGATGCCATGCTCAGTATATAAACTGGGGGGGAGTTGGCCAGGGGGCGGGGACCACTGCTCGGGAACTGGCTGGGCATCGGTCAGCGGGTGGTGAGCAACTGCATTGTGCATAATTTATTTTGTATATTCTTTTATGATTACTATTATTACTTTCCCTTCCTTTTCTGTCCTATTATACTGTCTTTATCTCAACCCACAAATTTTACCTTTTTTTTCCTGATTCTCTCCCCCATCACACTGGGGGGCAGGGAGTGGGCACCACCCACTGCTGTGTGGTGGTTAGCTGCCTGCCAGGTTAAACCACAACACTATCATAAAACCAAGAGCTACAAAGTTGGACTATATTATTTATATTATTTGTATTTCTAGCACAAAAGGGTCATGAATTTTCAAATATGCATTCACATGCATTACACTCCTTTAGTAAATGAATCAGTAAATTTCACGTGGCTCTCAGTTAAAAAACTGCAGCCAGTTCTCAGAAATGGTACATTTACCAAATCCCTGGGAAATCCAAAAACAGCAAATAAGAGATGAATTTTGGAAATACCACAGGAAAATTAAAAGTCC
>NW_008825613.1:1147390-1162225 GCF_000699105.1 Pygoscelis adeliae
GAATGAATTTTATTTTATTGCTACCAGCTCCAAGAAGCAGGGTAACTCTGAAATACTATTTTCCAGGAACGAAGATGTTGAAATAATGTTAACAACTTGACAGAGTATTCACTTATACGCTAAAATAGTTCATCACCTTGTTTTCTAATGCTCTCAGTGCTCACGGTTAATCAGAATCAGATGAATTAATCTGGAGAAGGAAGGTCTTTGGGGGTGTAGGTGTTACAAGAAGTTTTGGCGACTCCATGAATAACATTTATTCTTTGGCTACATACTTAAATTCCTCACCATCTAATTACTAGGATCAGTTCTACAAGATAGACCAGGAAAACCTGATTTTCTAACTAAATCTGATTGTTAAACTTCAAAGGTGGCAGCTTCCTGAGCCAGGGAATGCTTTGCACGTAGGAATTTAACCCAGTATTGCAGCTCAAATTTAAAACTCTTCCTACAAGAAGAGTTTTAGTTTCAGTCCCTATTTGGGTGCAGTATTCACTTCCTAGCCTAGCTAGATTCAGTATTTACTCCTTATTCCAAAATCCTTTTGTTAATTTACTATGCTCTGTTAAACAGACATTATGTTTCATGCTAGAAACATAATGCTGGGGGAAAAAAAAAACACAAACAACACTATTTGAGATGCATAATTTCCAAAGCCTTAAACAATACCGTCTGCCAAGCCTCCTCTTCCAGATGCATAAGAATTTCTGAGCATCATTAAACTGTCCCCACAAAGGTCTCGCCAGCTGTTGCAACATATTTGCATGTGTATTCCATATTTGTCTTAATTTCAAACAGCTACTATTATCTGAAGCCATTCTTACTTTTGCAAACTAGTTAATTCACTAAAATTAGGAAATCATAAGAAAGCGCTGACTGATTATTAACTATGTGCTGGGTAATGCTACCAGACCACAGTGACTTCACCTGACACCTTGTCGTTTCCATTCCAAAAATTAATTTTCATGCCTGGTGCATTCCCTCTGTTCCTCTGCTAAATATTAACAGGTGAGATTTTAAATGGAGTTAGCCAGCAGCAGAGACTTAACAACCAATGGGTGCTTCAAATTTACAGCAAAAGAAAGCAAAATCCTTTGTTAGCTTGGAAAATCATCAAATTAATGAATGTTGGGGGTTTTATAAATGAAAGGTTTGACATTGACGACAGTTTTAGATGGTTATCTAAAGGCAGGTGATTTATTCTAGACAATACTCATGAAAACAATCCTTCTCAAGTGGTTTCAGAGCCCTACTGCCCTGACAAAGCAGGCACAAGGACATGTCCCAGTGTAGAGTTTTTAAAGCTTTACATAAATATAAATTAGTATTGGTAATATACTACCACAAAGACACTTTGAGCATGAAACAATACAGGACCAAATGCATCAACACAGTTTCTGCAGCTGTGAAGCAACCGCTGTTACATTCGCTCCCTTCCCCAGGGTAGCCCCTAGCCCTGAAGGAGCCATCTGCAAATCCACATTTGCTGGACAACTCCAAAGGACACACCTTTCTCGTTGGCCAAATGGTGTTCATCTGGTACAAGTTGTTTTGAGGATACGGCTCATTAAGGTGAACAAAAAAAAAAAACCCCTCAGCTCCTCAGAGAGATACATGCCCCCAGCTTGACATGAGGCACCATCTTGGTCCCTCTGTGTGGTGGGAATGGAGCAGGGGAGGAAAGAAAGGTTGGGACTTAGGAGATGAGAGAAAGCAGAAGGAAAAAGTCTGCATGAACCTGCTCCTCTTGTGTATCAACATTTCTGGTGCTAGAACAAAACACAGACTTGGTGGTGCCAACATCTCCTCTTACGCAGGTTAGCGTCCCATAGAGCCACAGTGTGGAGGATCTTCTGTTGAACTGAGCGCAATGGTGGAAAATGCCAATAGGAAAAATTCATATGCATGTTCCCAGCAAAATGACGAGCTCTCAAACAGATAAGATATGTTAGGAGACCTGTTAAGTTTGATGGGTTTTCAACTATGCCTTGTGATTTTGCAAGGTGGCCCTGTCTGAAGTGAGTACTCCATACACCTCACCTTCTCTCACTCCCTTTGCCACAGTAGGAACATTGGATTGACTTCAAAACTTATTTTAAAAACCAAACCAAAACACATAAATACAAGAAAGCAGAGACTTTCACATGTTGTAAAACCAAACTACTGGTTCAGTACCTGAAGGAAGTCAACCCTTAAGGACATCAGCTAAAAAGTTTTAAAAAACCAAAATAAACATCAGTAGAAGAGCCTTATAAGCTAATTGCCTGCCAAGCCTTTTTAAATTATTTTTTAGAAGGTATGACTTTGAGGAGATTATTTCTCAATCAAGGTAAAGTTGGCCAGTGTCTGCTGGTACATTTTAGGCATTTCCACTCTGCAGGATGGTTTATGAACTCTTGTGGCCAGACATCACTCTATTAGGCATATGGATATAACAACCTGCTTATCTGGGATAAATAAGCATGGCAGCTGATTTTTTATGTGCTTATTTTTTTAATGTTGGATAGCTTGTCTAAGCACCTCCAGTTGTCCATGGCAAAAGAGCTCCTGGAATTAACTTCACCATCAGGAGGATAAAAGGCTTGGATAAGCTGACAGACTTGTCGACGCTATGAAGATGGGAATTTGTAATGCTGGCTCCTATGTGAAATTGTGCTCATATAATTAGAGAATAGGGACAATTAGGTTTCTCTACTAGGGAAACCAGAAAGACATTTTACATGGACCACATCAGCAACCAATGGTGATGCCATCGCAGTTTTCTCTAATGATACAAAACCACCTACTTCCACCGTAGAGAAAACGGTGGGTTTTAAGGTTTATAGCAAATGTGTGGGTTAGAAATTTACTGCTTTAGACGCAACATATTTGCAAACATAATTTCTTAAACAAAATCCTATTTTTTACAGATTTTGAAAACTGTTAAGAATATGCTCACGGGCTGCTGCTTCTGTATTTTTTGGTAAATAGTAACCAAATCTGTTAACCTAACGGCAAGGAATCAGTTATGGTTGCCCACCACGCCTAAGAGAAATCATTTACCTTGTAACAAGAGTTACCATGTGAGTAAGAAACAGATGAAATCCTTGTTCTAGGTAGAAATAAACCGGGAGAGACTTCACCTGATGTTACATATAACAGCAATGTGATTAATACTCCTCTCGGTGGGGATTTTCTCCTCCTTTTGTCTATTCAGTGGCTGGAAGCTGCCCTGACATCTTACATCCTGGTTTGATTTTAAAGATGGACAATAAATAGCAACAACAAGAATCACAATAATCACATATGCTATTTTGACCATCAACATCAATGTCTAAAAATGACCGCTGAGAAATCAGTTCTGGATTTTCTGAAGTGCCCAAGCTTGGGTCTGTGAAATGCAGTGAATTACTGAAGCGTAGTACTGTGGTATCACCAGGACTTTAATTTCTGACCCTCTGTTTTACAACAGCTATTGCTGTTGGAGGAGACTCACACAGGCAAACATAATCATATGTTCCCCAAACCTAATATTTAGCATAGGTTTCAAATGAAGGCAGCAAAAAACTACATCTGCTTCAATAACTATCTCTATGGGTGACATCAAAAAATATACGTTTATAGAAGGATGTTGGGATGAAGGTAAGGTGAGGATTTTCTTGTTCCTTAGAGGGGATGGTAATGTTATTTCTGCCTTTTAAATCTAACCATATGGCTGAACATTAAAACAGGGTTTTGAAGGATTAATCTTGTGAACTATTCAAAGAGTAACTGTGTTAAGGTTCTTTTTTTTTCTTTCCCTTTTTTTTTTTCCTTTGACACACTTTCCGGTTTGGCTTTCCAATGCTGAATCAACTGCAGCCCCAACTGATACCATTGAAGTTGCAGGACGAAACTGCCTGTGAAGCGTTACACCCAGTTATGATAAGCCCATCTACTTAAGGCTGTTACTCATAAAAGACTACTTTCAGCCTTCACTCTGTTATTTTGTTTCAGTCTTGTTTGTTTTTTCCCCTTATCACAAAGAATAAATTGCTACTCTCATTTAGGAGGAAGTACAAATCATGTTGTCATTACCACAGAGCCTGTACCACAATGCTAAATGCTAAAAACTACAAATTTTTATGCTACAATGAAGCATCAAGGCACTTAGCAGAGTCCCTGGAAATTGAAAACTGGGGAGCTGAAAATCATCTCACTCCTCTGTATTTTTAATAAAGATTTCTTACCTACCCAGTTCTCTCTCCAAGGTAATTATATGGGCAACTGCGATAAAACAATATAAATCCACTCAGTAAAAAAGCTTATTGCAGTACACTTTTAAGGAGCCATAGTGCTCCCAGTATTTTCTTCCAAGTCTTTGAAAATCATCAAGGTGGACATTTAGATCAGAGAAATGCCCTTGCCACTTGCCATGGGAAACCACTGCACATTCACCCAACTCGACACCTCCTCAAATAACCATCACTCTTGATTTTGCTTGCATGTGTCCCCAGGCTTTGGCAGCCCCTCAAAACAATAAACCCTGACTGCATCCGTGGAGCTACGTGCCAGGCACTGACACCGTCTGCATTACCGCCCGATGGAGTCCTGCTCGGTGTTTACCCCACACGTCTGCTGCTTTTTACAAGACTGAGATGGAGGAGGTATTTGTGTCAGTTTTAAAGACAGAGATCTAAAGAACAGGAAAGCTGAACTATTTATTTAATTAAATGGGGAGTTTGTGACATACCAGGTATCAGACCTATGTATCTCAAGTTTCAGTTTACTGCCCAATCCTTTCAAAAAAAAACTCAAAACACTTCTGAAAAACCCTACACCCTTTAACTATGCCTCTGAACACCAAAAGTAATAAATCAGACTTCCAATATTCCCCCCTCACCTTGCAGAAATGCGTGCATCATCCATTTTGTTCACAACCACAGATGGGAGTGATTTAAGATGCTCCTTAGCCCATCAATCTCTACCTTTTTGTCTCTAATTCTTGCACACGGAAAAGCAAGTACAGAGTTAGCAACAACACTGTCCTATCCTTAACTGCAGACTTTGAACGCAGAATCATAAGATTATAACTTTATTATAGGCCGTGGTAATAGAAGAATCAGAGATGAGGGCTGAGATACCCGCTGTAAGAGAAATAATAACAACCAATACAGCACATGACTGGAAAACTAACTAGCTTGTGCATATACCTTCTCTTAACGTTTGCTCAAGTGTGAAAAGGCTGTGATGATAGCAAAATTATTAATACTTACAATACCCACTTTTCTTACAGGTAATCCCTTTTATTATTCTCATGAGCCATTTACGTGTGGCCACAAACATTTCAAAGTAGTAGTAATTGGGAACAAAATAAAGGCAGGTGCTTTAAAAATATTTGTAATAGATTATTGGGCTCTGATTCTGAAAAACAGTCAATGGATTAAAAAAAACAAAAACAAAAAAGCACACTTTAAAGGTACACTTTGCCCCATTTATGGAAATCCACCATTTTCCCAGTAAAGCTACATGTTACTGCCTGATGCACAAGTGAAAACGGAGCTCTACAAATTTTGTGGCTTTCGGGAGCAGCCCACAAAACCCAAAACCAGACTAGGAGCATATCGGACCAGACTGATTTTGCAGCCCCTTTTCTGTGTGCACTGGAACATGAAGAATGAGAAGAGCTGATATTGGAAATCACCTTATTACAGCTGGCCAGCCCCAAGCACCTTTTTGGTCGGCTGCTGCATCTACAATAGAAAGGCAGGGAGTGAGACCATGCCCCTGCTAAAGTGGAAGAACCACCGGCTTCGGGGAAGCGCAGCCACCGTGCCCTTCCACCGCAGCGCTGGCAAAGCGGCATTGCTGGAAAAAACTGCTGTGAACATTAAAAAATGCCTTTTCAAACTTTGCCCATAGCAAAATTACTCCCCAGGTGGCATGGCACAAAGGGAACTAGCAACACAGGGCTGCTCTTACTTGTCCAGCAGCACATAAAGATCCCACTTCCCAGGAGCTGGGCAAACACCAAATGCAGAAACAATTCCTGCCCCATAAAGACTACGACTTTGTTGGGAGACTCAATTCTCTCTGCCTCTCTCTAATCACAAAAAACATTTTTATTATCTCTTCCACAACCTCAGTGCCATCTCTTAACAGCAGAGCTCTTCCTATAATGTGTGTCTCAATCGTGACTACAGTAACTGATCCAGGACTCATAAAAGTCAATAGGAAACTTCGTCTTTGACTTTAATGGGCATTTAATAAAAACAATCTCCCAGAAAGGCACTTGTCCCATTTCTTCCCCCTGCAATCTGTGCTCCAGAGTTATCATTCTGTCACTATCAACACAGTGTTTTTCAAAGAGGCAGCCAGAGACTTAAGTAATGCTTGCTGTGCCATCTACATCAACACAAGAAACAACAGAGCCTCTGTAACACAGCTTGCCAGGTGAAATTAGGATGAATTCATTTTATCCAAAGATGATGGTATCTCCTCTCTAAGTATTTCAGGGGGGGGTTAGGGTGAAAATGCCAAGATGATTGAAAACATGAGCTGTAGATTTCCCAGCTTTTCCCTGTGTTAAAATTGCTGTGCTCTCTCTCATGCCAGGTCACTGTCATCTTTTTAGGAAGATTTTAGCCAATGGGACTCCCATCGTTAATAAAAAAATTCATTTGACATCCCATATTCTCAAGATGAATTATTTTAAATGTTTTGGTACGCTCACACATTATCAGAACAACTTGGCATCTTCAAGAGGTAGGCTTCCTCTCCGAGATACCTCTCTCGCCAAAAGTCTGCCCAAATTACAGTAGCAAACTTTGAAAAACAGGGATGCAGTCTTGTACAGGCTTAGAAGCTTGACGTCTAAAAAATACAACAATTTCATCTGCATTGGATGGAAGAAAGAAGGATTGCCCGTGATAAAAACAGCTGGGAAAGGTTTGTGGACTGGACCAAAAGTGGCTGCTCCATGTGGAATGGGCTTATCTGTATGTGCTAGAGCCTGCACTCAAAAAGTCAAAAAGTTCCCGAGACCCTCATCTCTTTGCTCTCAAGAAGTATTGTAAGAGCCCCTGTAAATGTATCTTCTCTTTCTGCTACTTGGATAACACAATACGTCAGTCACTACCCATTCAGGAGCCAATCTGATGGACCACTTGCTCATGAAGCTCATTTGATGCCATATGATGGCATTTCTGCTTTGATTCTGGTTTGATTTTCTATGAAACTTGGGTAATGAGAGAAAGCCTACATTAAGAAACACAGTATTGCAAAATCAGAGGGCTACTTTAAGGAAAAAAGTACATGCATCGTTAATTCCTTGATGAATACACATCATGGTACTACACTTAGACTGCACAAGACTTCTCTCTTGGGTCTCCCACCATACTCCAGAGGTCTGAACAAAAACAGTACATATAATAATTTAATTAAACACTAAATCAAAAGCAAGTGGCCCAAGGTACAATAAATAGGTGTTCTCAAACTTCTGAGGTCTGATTTTGCAATTCCAATTGCATTTTTGTACCCCAAATTTTTATTTGTAATACAGAAATATTGTTAACAATATTATATCCTGGCTATTAAGTATTTGCCTCTGTGTGTGCCCAGGTGAAAGTTATTTTCAAGTCACCAAAAAAACGAAACAAACCCCAGAGAAGGGTATTATGTGGAGAAGTGGAAGGATTTCCTCCAGAAACCATGAAGAAAATGGTATTAAAAGGAGGAAAAGTATAATTTCAGAAGCAATTATTGTCCTCTATCAGTGATCAGATAAAGCTGCAGTTACCAGCATCATTTTCTAGAAAACAAGAGAAAGGCTAGACTTAATGAGACAAATTTAGTTTAATACTATTAATATAAACCCACATTTTACTGAAGTTAGGAAGCATGAAAATTAAAGTCATTAAAGTACTATACAAACACTAACAAATTAACTCATCTTTATCAAAACCAAACAACACAGAAAGGAGGGGGTCTGCCAAAGGCAGCTGTGAGCACACAGCACAGAGCCAGGAGAAGAGCTTAAGAGGCTTATATTCAGTCCAAGAGATGATCCTTTATCACTTTGTAAGGAATCATTGCTTGGAAAGCTGTTCCCAACTAAAATACAATCATGCAAAATCTTCCTGCCAGCAGACAGATGTCTTCACAAACTTGGATACATAAATGAAGATATTCACTAAAGGCTACTAAATTTCTGGGCAAAACCTGCAACACACTTGGTAAAAATATATCCAGGTCTGTAGTTTGGCACCAAAATTCATTGAGAACAAAGGAGTAATGATACAGAGTCTGATATTCTGAATTTTTCAAACCTAAACTCATGCGAGATGAACTCACACACAGAGCCACAGGAGCTACTCAGAGAGATCTCTTTTCAATGATGGATTCGATCATTGCTCACCTCCACCATCGTGGAGGCTGGACGCAGAGCTAGAAAGTAAGGAGTCTGCACTATACTGTGTTGGTTTCAAGTTACAGTAACGTCCAATTTGAGCTCAACCTCTGAAGCCTGCTCAGCAGCTGAGGTATTATCAGAGGTATTCAATGCTGGACCATAGGTGCTGAAGATGCCTCATTAGGATAATGTATCCCTAAGGAGAGAGGTAGGCTTCTCCAGGAGGTGATTTACAGCATCTCTTTTAGCCATCTCCACCTCTCCGGTGACTGTACAGGGAGGCTGAAGTTGAATGATATCCCCTATCATGTCTACAATTACACTGCATCACTTAATTGCTGTCAAAGTATTTCTGTAATATGGAAAGCTACACAAAGAGGTAGTGTGGTGGCTATAACACAATGTGTTTGTCCCTTTTACCAGCAAACAAACCCCTATGCAAAAAAGTTTGCAGATATCAGAAACAGCTCTTACTGAGGTGCAAAGGAAATAATAATTTTGGTCTACAGCTGGTGATCGAAAAAAGCCAGTAATGGCATTGAAAATGCTGCAGAGCCTAAAGACCAAAACCTGCTTTTTGATTCCAGCCATGCCTATCAGGGTGGGAAAAAATTAGAGCAATCAGAAGTGATTTGGAGAAAATACCGTTCCAAGAAACAGGAACTCTCTCAATGACACCCTCTTATTTCTGACCTCCCACTACTCCATTGTACAGCCAGAGGAGAGAGACCAAGATAAAGCCAAGAATATTGTTTTCAGGTCAGCACACAAACACTAACCACTGTAAATTTCACCAGAAGATCACACCAGGGAGTCTGGAGAAATGATGTCTTGTAGCTGTGCCACTGCAAGAATAACATTTAGCATGTTGCTCTCTTACATCATATATAGGTGGAGGAGTAATACGCTGCTGATACCGTGTTCACATCCTGGATAAATCATAAATCGTCTTTTGAAATAGCTCCTCTCAAGATGAATAAAAAATACTGAAATCATCAAAGCTTGTTAGGATTTTTGACCTGTGTAAATCTTAGGCACCAAGCCATGAGACCCTGACTCCTTCAATAGAATTAATGCTACAAAACGTGGCCCCACTCTAACAACGGCCAGCATTTACAGAAGCAGCAGCTGAGGCCACCTACCTGGCATCTCGTTTGGCTTGCTAATAAAAAGATGGCAAAATAACCCATGAAAACTGCGGTCCACATAGATTTCAGGTATAAAACATGATTTTACACCTGAAGAAGCTAGTCAGTTGCTACCACTGAGCAATGCCTGGCTCTTCGAAGAACATTTTGTTCTGCTCTGTATTGCCTCGAAGCCAGCTACTGCCCTATGGGGGCCGTCAAAGCCATTTTGATTTGCAAACTTTAATTCTGTGACTTGGGAAATGTGTAAGGAAAACAAAAAAGCTTTAAAAATTACATCAAAATCATATAAAAGTCAATCTCCAAAATTAGCTCGCATCTTTCTTAAGCCATGGTAGGCAAAATTGGTCCTTACCCTCAGCAACAGAAGGAAATCTTACATGTGCTCTACAGGCAATTTTATGAAAAATGAACAGCATCAAAAGACATTAAAGCAGTAGCTGATTTTTATTTTTAGGGTAATGTTCTTTCTACTGCCGCTCATTTGTTTTGTGTAACAAACTTACCTTGCAAACAGATGAAGTTTCAGTGTGCCATTCCAAAAGGCAAATATTAAATGAACATTAATTTCTAATTGACAGGATGTACTGCGGCTTTTATCAGTACTTTTTATTAGATCTGGGAAATGAGAATGCTTATCACACTTTCATAAAGAAATCATCTTTTTTTCTTCCCCTCCAACCTCTGTTACAGGTTCAGTAGGTGAGCCTTCAAAAATGACCTACTTCTTACACATTTCACACCTTTTAGGACTGCATTTCTCATCACAAATTCATTTGATAGTTTCTATCCACTTTAGGATTTTTAGCTTTTGTTTAGAAAACCCAAATAGGAAATGACAGAATTAAAATCAAATTCCTTAGACTTTTTTTACCTAGGTTCCCTCCATTCATTTTAAAAGTTTCTCTTAACTCCAACAATTTTTCTAGATTTGGCTCTGTATTTTCTCACCAGTATCTATCTTTAACAAGATGGGAAGCAACAGCTTGTTGTCACTACACACTTGAGCTGTTTGGAAATGTTCAGAAATAGGGCATTTATTTTTCATAAGGAAGTTATAACCAGTTAAAATTTGAGAGAGAAAACAGCAACAGTTACGGAATTCATTTAGGGATACGGGAGAACAGGACTGGTCTTTGTGTCTTGCTAGGAAACCTACCCTGTATAAGAAAAGTCCTTTCTAAGTTTCCTTACTATATTCCTCCTTCAAAAGTAAAAAGTGTGTGTTTTTTAAGGACTGCAATTGTAAAAACACCTATTTAATATGCTCAGTGAGAGTATCCAGACCAAACCAGCTATTGACTACAACAGCATACTGTTTGTTTTTAAAGACCTATGGATGCATTTAACCCTTCAACACCCTTGAAGGGTTCCTAAATCTCACAAACTACTCTGATATCCCACAGATTTGGCTGTTCTTTTATAAAAATGAATTAATATGGGGGAAAAAAATCATACAAATCTATTCGGAAACATATTAAGAGAGTCAATATCCTTCTTCAATTATCAGATATGTAAAGAATTTCCTTGCAGAGTGCGCTCACCCATTTAACCTACATGCACCTTGATGCAGGGAAATAATTATCCACTTAACTTACTCATTTCTGATTAGCGTCAAAGAGTACAATTACTGTAACCAGGAGTTAGGAGAGGAGGCAAGGCCAGGAGAGGTGGATGAGAGCGGCTGTGCAGGAGAAGCGGTACGGGCTGGTGCAGGAGAAGGTACGTGGAAGAAGAGATGCGGCAGGGCAGGAAAGAAAAAGGAAAGAGAAAGGAAAGAGAAAGGGAAAGGGAAAGGGAAAGGGAAAGGGAAAGGGAAAGGGAAAGGGAAAGGGAAAGGAGGAACCACGGCAGCTGCCATTGGTGCACGAGCACATTTTGGGTCAGGTCCGGGCAAGGCCAAGTGCAATAGCCCTGTACTTCACTGATCTCAGCTGCTACATGGAAAGATTCGGTATGAAGGAAGCTGGATCAAAAGGGGAGCTCTGTTGAGCATGGAGAACTGGGGAAAAGCAGCACAGGAGAGGGGCTTCAGGGTCAGCTCGTACATAAAAAGCTTCCACTCCTCTTCTTTGATAAAGATGAGAATTGCCACCTACCTACCCAGTTATTTTGCCCTCATCATATTATAGCTCGAAGAAAGCTATTCAAATGGTGCTGCATCTTTGTAGGTTTGTTGTATGTCATCCAGCAACCTCCTAGCAAAGACAGAGGTAAGAAAGCTCTCATTTCAGGCAGTACGGGTAGGGTTCCTGTTTGCAAATAAAATATACTTTCAATGGTGATCAATATGATATGGAGGCTTCTTTATTTCTGTGAATTATTCTCCTTAGGGCAGGAAATATCATACTCAGTATTTTTCACATTGCCATCCTTTCTTTTTTAAAAAAAAAAGTTTTATAGGAAAAGTAGTAGGCTCTTAAAAAATGAGATATGACAACTCTATTTAAAGAAGTCTCGTGTATTTTTTCTGACTATCCCTCCAACAACATTTTCTAAGCTTTTGAGACTAGAGCACTCCTTTCATCTGGAAAAATTAAATTATTCCCATCCTCTCGCAACCTCAGTATTTGGTGCTAATCTGCTAATCCAGTAATCTCTCACGCACCCATTGGTCATATTCTTTTGCTGCCAGAGGAGGGCTGAGAAACCTGGAACCAGAGACCAGGTCTTGCCCTGAGGTCAGAGCCTCATCCATACAGCTCACAAGAATTAGATAACAAGAATATCAAATGGGAAAAAGATAACATACAGTAAATGTTCTAGAAATTCAAAAGCCATCTGGAAATAAATTAAGAATTTATCAGAATAAAATGTTCACCGTGGAGGCATTTGTAACAGCATCTGTAACGCTACTTGCATAAGCTTCCTTTTTTCCATTAGCTTGGTTAATGTACAATTCATGAGTCATACTAGCACCTCATTATCCCATTAAAATTACTCATTTTTAACAAAGAAATAATGTTGGAAAGGGAATTATTAGGTTAATGATTAATTCTGGCCACTCATATATGAAATAGCTTTACAATTAATTTGGGGAGGTTTGCATGTTTTAAGCTACTCAGCATAATTACGACAAGCTGCATCACTGGGTCTTACAGTTCTCCTCTCTAATTAATTTGTTAATATAAGCACAAGAGGAATCACCTCTAGAAAATAAGAGGCACTGCCAGAAGTAACAAGAGAGATTTTTTTTTTTTTTAAAGAAAAACAAAACAATACATTCAGGAATAGTTTACTGACATCTTTTCTATAGTCAATGAGAGGGTTTTTTCTCTTTCTTTGGTGGTAGACCTGCCACCTACTTCTGTCACACTACTGGAAAGAGTAACACATTGTATCTGATCAGTTAAATGGTTTGGTTTAATAATAACAAAATCATTCAACTTAAGACCATCCAACAAACAATTTTGTAGGCATTAACCTCTGGAAACTGCATTTTAAGATCAAGGCTGTATTCTTTTAATAAATTCAGTGTGAGATTCTTATGAATCACTTGGAGGGAAAGGCGTTGATAATTCAGAGAAGAACGTCCACAGACGTGCTTCTCTGGTTTACTTCCCTTATTTTTGTTTAATTCCCTATTTAAAGCCCCTTTCTCTTTCCTGGTGGTAGTATTTTACACCCTTGGCCAAAAAGAGCTGTGATTCCCTCCCCCCGAATGACCCCCAGGCTTTCCTGTCAGGCTCTGAGCGTGCACCAGGACCCCCCAAACATGTCCAGAAGCATGCGATAATGTAAAAAGCCTGTGTTCGTGGCGCTTGGCAGTTCCTGATGAGCCACAGGCAACCGTGAAATATTACTTTGGAGCCAAACCCTTTGGGGACCTGATGAAATGCTTCCTTTTGGTCTGGATTAATGGTATTTAATGTTTATGTCTCGCCCACTTTTATGCCTTTTTCGTGAGCCGTCTCTTGGCAGCACATCCTCTGCTCTCGAAAGGGCATTAATTACAGGGTACAGGCCAGATTTTGTCTCTCAGCTTGTAGGGGAAGAATAAGAAGCACACTGCCGTGGTGTCTGCCCCGAGGACAGCCCAGGGGTCACCCCTGCTTCTCGGGGAGGTGTGGGAATGGAAAATGGACGTAGTCAGCGTTTCCCCAGGCTCACCGGTCACCAGGTGTTGTCACCTGCAGGTTGGGTTACTGATAAGGTGATCTACAGTCCAGCCAATGCTTGAGCACCTTCAAAACCTGAATATAGAAGACAAATTTTTGGCTATTTTGAAGGTTTGACATTTGCTTTTGTTGCCCATGAGGACAAGAGCAGGGTCATGGTGGATTTTAATCCTCCTGCAGAGTAGGTGGGAGCATAATTGCAGCAAACTTAGACATCTCAGCAAGCTTTGGTGGAGAAAGTAGGCTGGATGCCTCCACAGCACTGCCAAAAATTATTTGACTGCTATGACAAACTGGAAACCACATACATCTTCCCTGGCGACAATTTAAAAACCAGGTAGAAGACATTTTGGAGGGTGAAGGTCCCACATTGCTGGTTGGGTTGGAAGTAACGTCGTTCTGGTGTGTTCCTCGCATCCACTCCTCAAATATCAGTATGGGTCATAGTCAATGAAGAGGCAGAGCTGTGATGCAGAGCCAGTGGTCGAGGAGAAGACGCAGCAGCTGCCACCTCCATGCATGCCTGCCATGTGTCCCCAGACACACGCTGCCACAGCTGCTGCCACACGAATCCGAGAAACTCACTGCTTCACAGTAAAAAGGGCAGCGATTTATAGCAAAAGCTACTACTGGAGGACAAACTTTTTACAAGCAATGCTAGGTATTTCCCAATGCAGCACAAAAGCTCTTGCAAGCAACTTAACTGGAGATGTAGGGCCCTGCATCAATTTTTAGCCTCCTGGGAGAAGGTCCTGTTACTGGGACATTTTTCACCATGACCAAATCACCATTTGTACGACTCCCAGCTGCTTTAAGCAAATAAGCACCATCTTTAAGGACTTCATGATCTGGTCCGTTACCTTTTATTCTCTAGCTTGCTTGTGATGGCCCCTGTCCATTGCTGGTTTGTTCTGCATAGCCTCTTCCAAGAAACTTCACCGTGAATCATCTCCCCTGTCCCATGGCATTCAGTACAATTAGTCAATGTGTTTTTCTAAGTGTTGTCTGTTAACAGTGTACTGACAAGTTTATGGAAATAATCTCAGCAGTTTTTAATGTCTCCATTTTCCAGTGCAGACATACCACTTATCATCAATTTTCCCTTTCCAAGCACTCACATCTTCTGCCTTGTATTTCATATTAAAAACATGCGAAAAGCATTAAGTTTGGTAAAAGCTTCTCTATCCCTCCCCACCCACCC
>NW_008825613.1:1162263-1191002 GCF_000699105.1 Pygoscelis adeliae
GTAGCCTACCTAAAAAGCAGTATGACTTCAATACCAAGAAGGCTGGTACCATATTAGGTCACCTAATTGAAGCAACCTGCCATCAGAAAAGTGGTACCCAACTCTGAACCTTCCCCTCTGCACAGACACGCTGGACATTTTCCATAATGCATCCTACTTTAGCACTAAGGGGAAAAAAAACCCAGTTGTTTTGCAATGCTGATTAGCACACATTATCTTAATTTATTTTTACTCTAGTGATCACTCTCAACAAAACACTTGGATGAGGATCGGGCTTATCAACCAACCAGTATTTTCCCCCCTTGATAAGCCAACCCAAGGGTGTGAAGACACGCATTAGCAGGCTTGCTTCTCCAGCAGCAATGCATTTCTCAGACATGTTATACTACAGCTTTAACTACTCAACAAAATCAGATCGAAAACAACCCAAGAACTAATTAAATCAAGTCAAAGGCAGAACAGCTACAGTTTACAGGCTCCAGGTTGACGAGAGAGGAGGCTTTATATTAAGGAATAAAATATCTACCGCCCCAATTACCCTTTATCTGTACACGAAGTCAAACTTGCAGGGATTTCAGGTGCAGAAACACACAGGGGAAAAGCAAAGATAGTTACTGCCAACCACCCACTACAGAAGGGTGAGAGAAGCCACGGGGATGTCATGTCATGAGCTGCCTGCTCTCTGCTGCTGTAGAAATGGTTTGTGGGCTAAAAGGAAATGGCATGTCAGCCAGCCGCAGGTTTTACTCAACAACAGCAATCAGCCACGAATGGGGAAAGGCTGATGTGAAGATACAGGATGTGTCACTGTAGAAGTTGATAACTGACAGTTATATTTAGAAAAATGTAACCTGATAGCAGTCAGGTACTGCTGATATTTCTGACATCCATCATCTATCTTACGCTTTCAAAGCCGGCTTGGTGATATAAAGCAAAATTACTTTGGTACTCACTTTGCATTTGTGATCACAGCTGTCAAACCCATGATGTATGAATATTGCCTTTTTTCGGAGAGGCAACCAATTAATTTTATTACACCAGTTGAGAAGTTTGGAGATGGAGTTACAAAGCATTTAATGATCAAAGAAAACAGTGAATATTATAAATAGAGATGTCCTCCCATTCCCCATTACCCTATTCACACGCCTTCTAATAAAATAGTCTCCAGACCTCCCAGTGAATTATGCCCATTTTCATTTGGAAAAGCACAAATATTACATCTATCGTAAGTGGTGACTGAAACAGACTGACAGAGAGAGGAGCTGCCTCCAAGCAAGCAATGCTAGAAAAGCCTTTCCGTCAAAAAGAGGAGAGACGGGCTTTTCTCAGGCTAATTCTTCCACCCCACAATTTCCATCATTCCTTTTTTCTTTAACGTTATGATCACAATAATATCACTCACCAAAACGGCAGGCAGAAAAAAAATCCAGCCTGCATATATTCAAGTTACACCGTGTGCTGGTCACCAGTGGAAGAGAAGCCTTACAAGAAGCAGTGCAAGTGCAGCAGTCACCCGACCTGAGCTGGTTTTGGTTCCCAGTAACTCCACGCAACACACCACCTCTCCTGTCCTGAGTGACTACCATAACAGAGGGAGCCCAAAGTCATGGACTAAAGGAACTCAGTGGACATTTTTTGGACATTTGTGGACATTTGACAGACATTTCACAGAGGTCGTCCATAGACTAAGGGAATGATATCTGCGTATTATATCAAAAGATGGGAAGGGGGATGGTGGGTAATGAGAATGTATTGGATAGTGTGGGACCTGAGCATGACATAAATGGTATGGAATAAGGGGTAAAGAATGTGCTGGGTTTGGCTGGGATAGAGTTAATTTTCTTCATAGTAGCTAGTATGGGGCTTTGTTTTGGATTTGTGCTGGAAACAGTGTTGATAATACAGGGATGTTTTTCATTATTGCTGAGCAGTGCTTACACAGAGTCAAGGCCTTTTCTGCTTCTCACCCCACCAGTGAGTAGGCTGGGGGTGCACAAGCAGCTGGGAGGGGACACAGTCGGGACAGCTGACCCCAACTGACCAAAGAGATATTCCATACCATATGATGTCATGCTCAGCATCTAAACCTGGGGGAAGAAGAAGGAAGGGGAGGGACCTTCGGAGTGATGGTGTTTGTCTTCCCAAGTGACCGTTAAGTGTGAGGGAGCCCAGCTTTCCTGGATGGCTGAACACCTGCCTGCCCATGAGAAGTAGTGAATGAATTCCTTGTTCTGCTTTGCTTGCATGTGTGGTTTTTGCTTTACTTATTAAACTGTCTTTATCTCAACCCACGAGTTTTCTCACTTTTAGTCTTCCGATTCTCTCCCCCATCCCACCAGGGGGGAGTGAGTGAGCAGCTATGTAGGGCTTAGTTGCCAGCAGGGGTTAAACCACAACACACTGTTATATGGTATCCAGCTTGTTCCCTTCAGCTTCATACAAGAGCTGCTGAGGTGCTGCACAGAGGATGGGATTGCCAGCGAGCTGGCAGGAGAAAGGAGCCAGGGGACCATCACTTGCTGGTCACACAGCAGAAGAGGGGAGAAAAGGTGGCACTTGTTGCTAGTGGAGTCTAACATGGCCAGCACCACAAATGAAATGTGATGTGCAAGTTCGATGATATAATTCAATTTCTTTGCAAATACTATTTCTCTTGAACAAATACATGACTGCAAAAAACCCCATCATCTAAGCTTGTTATTTCCTGCTGCAAATCTTGATTTATTAATATTGCTCTTCAAAATAACTACTGGAATGGCATAGAGGTAGTAAACCAGTGGTGCATGTAGTTTGCTCTGTGCATTATGCATTTTTTCTTCTGGAATTATTTCCTTACAGGAAAAAGGTGATGTTTTCTTTGAGGGTAATATTCCCGTGGCAAAGTTGCCTTTCCATTTTAAAGCATGTCTTTGATGTAAGGGATTGACGCTTGTTCACAGCATTTGAGTGAATGGCACCCAGGAGATACTTGCCCAAAAATGTATCTATTGGTTTTCGTATTGCACTTCTTTCATTTAAAAAATGTTCATCTTTCATGTATAGCCAATACCTTACCCATCTGCTTCACAGGAAATAAGAAATCGAAGACCCATCCCCACCCCTGCGTTCCAACAGGATACAAGGTAGTTCTTCCTAAAAATAAGTAACACGATTGTAAAAGACACAACAGTGAACTTAACAGAGTTAAATTCGGAAAAGTTGGGAAATCCCCACATTAGTTTTTCTGCAAAAATCATCAGTTCCCTTTATATGCAGATGGAGCAGAACCATCAACTTCAGGATCAGAAGTGGTTTCCGGTCCCTAGGGTATTGCACATAAACACTTTGAAATGAAAGCCCATCCCAGGAGGATATGCCTGCAATCTGAGGGCTGTGGAAGGGGGAGAGCAAGTTGGGAGTGTTTTTTGAAACTTGTAATAAGTAACAAAAGCTTTATGGGACTTTCCACCCTCTCATCCATCTTCTTTACAACATAAAACATAAATTACTTTTGTTATTTGATATGTAAGATAGCAAAAGGAACACCTATATCTGTATTTTGACTGCTTTGGGCTTTGGTACTCATCGTAGTAGAAGGGATTATACAACATTTCATTTTCTATTATGTGAAATTCCACTATGGTTTTACATGATAACACGCTAAATATTCTAAATGAAATTTCTGAAGCCTCACATGGGATTTGAATAGCCAGCTGCTATTAAAGCTGAAATTATTTGCAAATATTCAGTTCACGAGTGACTTTAATAGTTGTTCTCAGTGAAATAACTTTGCAAAACACAACAAAATCAAAGCTGCACTGTCCTAAAGCATGCAAGGGTAGAAAGCTCTCCTCCTCTCTTGCCTTCTCCCCCAAATGAGACAGTTGCCCACTTACAAGACAAACAAGAGGTTAAAGCTGTTCATGAATTCACAGCACAGCCACTCATTTATCAGCATCTTCTAAAACACAGTAAAACATTAGAAATCCATGTATCCCTTGTTACCAGTCTGCAATAGAAATAGTTTGGGCAATATAAAGTCTCCTGACCAAAGGCTTATTGCATTTCCGAAGCCTATTAGTGCTGGAAACAATATTCTGGGGAATTCTCTTCTTGTTACGAAGATAGTTCTTTAATTTCCATCTCCCATGGCTGTAGACTATACACCGCAATATACTACAGTGATGGTTGTTGTAAGAATCTGTGTGGATTTTATTTTCGTTATACATATCAAAAAGAGTATACAGATTTTTAAAAGTGAGAAAACCTCCTAAGATGAAAATTCGAAAATCTTTTCCAAATGAAACTGTTTCTGGATTTTGTTTGTTTGTTTGTTTTGCTCTGTTTAACAACCCCTGCATATACCTTCCAAGTTTTGAACAGCTCTAAATACAACCGTATTTCTCAGCGAAATAGGGATGGGACATCAAAAACATTCCATATATGTTTTATCTTCCCAAGTTGCCTACAGACACCAAACCAAAACAAAAACATTCTATTTTAAAAGCATTCTCTTTTGTACCACTGCACTTATTTGCACTATTTGAAGATATTTCCCTTGGGTGAGCTGTATTTTAGATATCATGTCAGTGGAAGAATATTCTCAGTCTAATTATGAAAACTATTAAAAAATAATAAAAGCAAACCAAGACATTACCACGGAGTTTTATCTATCTATAGGTGGGTTGTGAAGTTAAGTTAATTTCCATTATCTTTTTTTTTGAGTAGCACAGATTAACTGAGGGATCGGTGCAGCTAATGAATACTTAATGAGCAGGATTAAGAATGCTGAGGTAGAAAATGACAGCATCTTGAAAGAAAAAAAGTCAGGTGAACCGAGGCCACTGGAGATATACTGAACAGGAATATAAATTTTGGCTTATTTTCCCAGTGGCTTTGCATTCATGGACTGAAGTGATCACATGTAGGTGGACAGAGCGCGCTGGGCTTTTTCAACAGGTGAGATGCCAGATCTACTGTAGATCTCCCAAAAAATCTCATTCCTCTGCTATGCACCTTTGATGGGAAGACGAAGATTTCCAAAGACCACTATGGCTTGGATTGGCATGAATCACTGACATTAACGGGTTTCACCAGAGCACGAGCAAGATCTGGCCCAATGACTCAGTAAGTGGCTGATTCTCCACTGCAAGGCAAGTGTGCTCCATGGTGGACCTTCAGTCCTGGTACCCAGGACCATAACCTGGCCACATCATCACTGGAGCTGAGCGTGAGACCGAAGTGCTCACTACTGTCTTTGGCTAAGAACACTTCATGAGAGATGAAGCTGAAATAGCTGCACAGACACATGGGGCTGAACACAAGGTAGTAGCTGCAGAGAAACTCGTGGGTGGCCAGGGAGCGAAGAGCTGCAATGTTCAGCTGGGACACAAGGACAACATGACCTCCAAACAAGAATTCTGCTCCGTTGCATCTTTTGTTTATGGTAATTTTACTGTAACATCCCACTGGAGATACTTATATGTGGCTGATAAATGGCATTTCCGTACATGCCAGTTAGTGCACTGGGGACCACACAACAGGCAGTGGTGGACCCACTGAGTCCGCGTGTCTCACTGCAAGAATTCATTGGGGGAATGCTGATCTCCAAAGGGGGTTCAGAGCCACACTCCTATTCAGGATTTGAGTTTCTTGTCTGCTATGTACTAAAAAGGCACGTATTTCAGGTCTGCTTCAAAAGTAACTTCCTCTTACCCTGCTTTCTCCCGAACTCTTTGGTCTCTTGGGAAGGAGCTGTGTTATGTGACTACAGGTGTATGTAGCCCAGTTACCATTCCTTCCTTCACATACATACACCTCTAATAGGAGGACAGATAAAACTAATAATAAAAGTCAAGAAAATAACCAGCTGGCTAAATGAACTGAACTTTCCACCGTGTGAAAAATCAGCCACAGGCCTCCAGATGCTTTGGCAAATAAAGAATCTGTTCAAATGAACTGTAAAAGATATAAGTAAATAAAGGCAGGCAAGCTCTCAAACTCTAGAATTTCTGTTGTACTAGTATCATGAGCTCCCAAGTTAGCCTTATCTCACTGGTCTCATTTTACAGCTTATCTGTTAGCAACATAAAATCATCAAAATCACTCTGGGGTCTGAAAGTCAGGCTGGGTTCTTGCTCCATTATGCATCACTGTCTGCAGCCTGTTCTGCTCACAGCAGTTACTCCAGCAGTTGCTAAAAATATCTAGTTTGTCATCACAAAATGAATCACTTTAATAATTTTAAAAGATACTAAACAAAACACTAAAAATTTAAGCAAACCATCAAAGCAAGCACACAAGTTTGCATGTATGCAGAGAAAGCTGACATATTAAGAAGGCATGTTTCCAACCTTAATGTACTTAAAGTATGGAGAAAATTAATTCTCCCGTTAATGGAATCATTCACATGATCATCTCTGTTCCTTTTTTTGGTCTTACATCTTCATTCTCTTAGCCTGTTTTCTCACTGTATACAGTTTCCATTACTGCAAATATATGATACAAGCACATTTACGAAATGGTAACCAATTGTGCTTGTACTTTAATATATTTCCTTTTGAATCAATAAGATGATATATTTTAGAATGAGAGAACAAGTTAGCCAATGTATGTGCACACTGAAATCAAACTAAAAGATGTTTTTCATTGATTTAATTCATGGAATGGAATCAGATTCATAAAATAATTTAGTTTGGCAGGGACATCTGGTGGTCTCTGGCAACCCCTCCCCCCCGCAAAGCAAGTTCCAAAGCAAGTCCACATTGCTCAGGGCTTTGGCCAGTCCAGTTTTTAGTATCTCCAAGGATGGAGATCCCACCACCTCTCTGAGCCCTATGCAATGACAGCACTGCTCTTTTATCATAAATATATACACACATAACATGGTCACTAGCAAGAAAAGACAAAAGGATAAAGGCATAGTCACATAAATCCAAACAATGTTTTGTTTTCAGAAGTCCAAAAAGTTTCAGTGAACTCGAGCCAAAACCCATCACCACTTGAGTCAGATAAACTAAAGCAAAAGGTCTACAGCATAAGTAGGCAAAAATCTAGAAAGGCTTAACAAACTTTGAAAGGTGCAAAATACAGTTTTTTTCTGGCTGTTTACCTCTGCTTGTGTAGTTAAGTAGGACCAAACTACCTTCACCCTGAAAAGCACTTTCTTCAATTGCTGTAGGGGACATGCAAAAAGTTCTTGTGTGGCAGCACACTACGGCACTCAACACATTAAATCTTCCTTCAGTGATACTTCATTTGCTTTCTATACAGTTTCTGTTTCTGTAATATTCTTCCTTGACCTTATCTGATCCAGCTTTCATACCTGATGGTGCCATTTGCCATTTCTAACTCTTCATTTCAAGCTTTGATCGGATATTAATCTATTCACTGTGCATTTAGATCCTACATCAGAATAACTCTAACTGGGAAATTTTATATCAGACTTCAATGAGGGCTATACTTGAGCACATTTCCTTGTTAAAAAGTTATTATACACTAACATTTAATTAAAAATTAATTAGAATTTATTATATAGTACTCATTATAAATGTGTGTAGTAATCCCCAGTAAATGCTGCTACAGCAGAGGAAGTTGGCATACCTATAAAATAATGTTATGAAAATTGTGGATTAATTAGTATGTGCAGTCATATAAACAAATTCTGATTTGTATTCTGATGATTTATTATATTTTAAATATATGGCACTCATGCAGTGTAATTGGTCATGGTATATTTTGCATTATGAACACAACAAATTTGCTTTTCTGGAGCTGTTTCAAGCAGCTATTCAAAACAAAAAAGTAATTAGTGAAAGCAGCATTTAGTAACAAACTGAACAGAAAAAATGGTTTTAACCAAATCTACTGTAAGATCTCCACCACACTATTTTATGCAAGCCTCTCAGATTACAGTTCCTTTCTCAGTATTTCAGTGCATTTCCATTACATATAAACATTCACAGACCAGTGTGTGTAAATAACAGTTTAAAGAACAGAATAAAATATTTCCATGGGAATTGAGTGTTGACTTTGTGATCAGATAATTTTCAGATGATTGAAATATCCATTTTATAAGCACAGTATTTTCAGATAGTTAGGAAAATCAATTGAGATTGGAACAGAAAAATTAAAAAAAAACCAGATCTGAACCGGCAAAAAGGTATGGTCTTACATTATAGCCTGTATAAATCTATGTATATGGACACATGTACATAAATATATGTGTATCAACAAAAAATATAAAATTGTATAAAATATAAACTCCCCAAGCCAAAATAGTAATACCTGAGTGCATATTTAGATTCTCTCTCCTGCAAGTTGAATTAACAATAATTGTGCATACTCTGACCCCAGCATAAGGCCAAGATAACCAGGAAAACACAAAATGCGCACTAGGAGAACAAGCTCTGTGATGGAGTCTCCAGGAGGGACCTACCACCACCACAACTATAGGCAGACACTAGGTTTAAGCACCTGATTTATATAGCTTTGCTTTTTGCTTGATACAAAGCAGACTCTGTGCACAGTAAAATAAATGCACGAGTTTTAAAATGGGACCATCGGCTCATTGATTGCCAAGATACACAATCTGTAAGATTTTATCAGCATTCTTCTGTATTAGAGCATGTCAGGTTAATCCTGATGTTAATCTAGACTTCTCTATGGGCAGAGAGGAGGATTTCTGCAATACCAAGCAGTGCCTCGGGACCCCATCTCTGTCAACAGTGGGACAACTCTTCTATGCAAATCAGAAACCAAGATATGCCAGCCATGGGGAGCTCAATGGCGATGCACAGAGCTCTTTGCTTTGTTTCCCCTCTCATTTCTCCCTCCCTGCAAACCAGATGTGGAAGGCAATGACTGCCTCCCCCCACGACAGCAGGAAAGGATTCACCAGCCTGGGGTGGAGACAGTGCAGTGAGATGCTTGAGACATTCAAAGTGCAAAGAATTATTTCCACTGATAAATATAATCTGGAATTGCATTGCATCACCTTATAGTGTTACAATCTTACTTCATTATTCTACATCTACCTAGTTTAACCTCTGCCTGAACAGAATCTTTGCAGAAACATATTCTTTTAAGGTTAAATCTTGTCCATAAAGCTCACTCCCCGTGACCTGATAAACACAGGACTCTCCACGCCTCAGCAATCAGGAAGCACTATTAAAGAGTATGGGATAACTCTCCAGTCTATATGCTCTAGTTAGATGCGCAGGTTCCCCAGAGCCTGCAGAGCATGTCCCAGCCATTACACAAGGACGAGGCTGTAGGCAGGTGATAGAAAATGCAATGTCTGGAGAGAAAAAAAATCACCCTTGGCAAGTCCTGGCCAGAAATCTCTTTGGTGAGCTGCAGAAGAAGATCAGACAGCTGCCTGCCATCCCCAGCATCTCACACCAATATGATTTGACTTCAAAGGACAGGAAATATTCCCCTGCCAGCAGGGTGCACAAATCAGAAGAGGATATGACCAGCTAAATCGTTTGTGTTGCAGGCAAAAATGCTTCTTGGTGTGAGCTAAAGCCTGTGGCAAGCTTTGAGACTCTTCCACTGCCTGCCCACACAGTAGATCTTACCAGATATTTTAAAATACTTTTTCCCCCAACACACATCACTTCTGTTTACAATGTAAACTTTACACAGGCTTGGAAACTGTAGTAAAAAGAAATGGTACGAAACGTTGTTGCTTAAAACTGGATGCAAAAGCAAAAGGTATTCAGCAATTATCCATCGTTCTGAGATGATTAATTGCATGCACATTACCATCAGCTTTTAATGCTAGGTTTCACAAAGAGAGCAAACAGAACCTGAACAAGCCCTTCCCAATGGATCTTTTCCTACAGCTTCACTTGGAAATCGCATCCTTGCTATTCAAGGCACAAACATTTAAGAAGTGGCCAGGATTAACTTCAGCAATGTATAAATGCAAGAAGGAAAGACGGATCTATCCCAAGCCATTTTGCTCAGCACTGCAATTCAAAATTACAGTGTTGGTATAACTATAGGAGGAGTTAGCATACCCAACCATGCTCTTTTTCCCAGCTTGTGGCATCTCTGCTTTTCCATTAAACACGCATGTCTTAGGACATGAAAATAATAGCGTTGTTAGAAAGCTGCAGTCAGACTATGATACTTCTGCTAAACCAGCTGCAGTATTATTCATGAGTATGGATGTCTTCTAGCCCTTTGGACTCAGAAAGATCGCATTTACAGCAATGTTTCACATAATGTTTTTCCATACAGAGAGAAAAACTAATTACTACTTCACTGAAATTCATCATTGTCATAAAAATTAATGGACTTTGAGTAGGAGTCAACTTAGCCCAAGATGTGGTCTTAATTATCACATTAGTCTTTAAGCAGTTACAGTCTCTACAGTGGTTAATAAAGGTTAATGCCTCTACTATTGGAGAAATATTATATGCAACTTGACAAATATTTGGTGGAAAGTAAGTTAGAGAAGCTGAGAAATAACTCCACATTATAGCAAAATTCATCCAGCAAAAGGTCTTCTAGACAGGTCATTTTCCTCACGAGGGCTCAGAGAGGCTGGCTTTTCATGTCATTAACCTTTATGTCCTAAAATTCAAAAGCTTAGAAAATGTTGAGTGAAGCAAATGCTAACTTCAGCCCCAGCCTGAGTCTTCAGGATTTCTGCGGCATTTCCAACAGACTGTGGAATATATAACACATTAGAAGCAGCTGGAACCGCTAAATGGCGTTAGGCAGCTGAAGTGAGCTTAGGGTATAACGTGACCAGCACGTCCTTCAACACCTAAAACCATATCAGAACCCCTCGGGATTAGGAATATTTCCCCCTTTTTACACACCATTAAGCAAACCTTATGAAGACAGAGGTCGCAACGATACAGGCAGATCCAGTGAGCCAAGAAGCTGGTGGGCAGCACCTCCTGAGCTTTCCTCGCAGGCAGAAGTGGCTGCTCTTCGAGCTCCCGTTGCCCTTGCCAGCATGGAAACACGAGTCCGTGCTGGTCCCTCACTGCCTCCTACGACATACCAACATCCCTTGGACATATTATTGCAGATATGACATCAGCATCAAACCTAAGCAGCTTGCAGAGAATAATTAAGGTTTTATAATGAACTAAATTCCATCTGGACCAGGTTTGTATGTACAGATAGTATCTTTTATTGGACTCAGCAGTGTAAAATATATAACTAATCATACTGCAGGAATTTTTTTCTCAACCTTGACTTAGTTTCAAGGTTTGCTGCTTGATTTCAAGCCTGAAGGAAGACTTAAAAGACAGGAGCATGCCTGTGGTCTCTGGCAGCCCTGGCTGCACCAACATTACTGCTACTGCATAGCCAAGCAATAGTTCAAATAGCCTTTATGCAGTTCTGCTACATAAATCCATGTACCCAAGTATGTCTGTATTTTATAGTGCAGGGGAAGAACTTATTTCCCTCCCCTATCAAGTGTCTTCAGTACTATCTACGACGACAGCAATGTTCTGACTGGATGGAGACACTCTTTAAAGCCAGTGTATAATTTGGAAGTGGACTGATGTTGTTTCGGTAATGAAGGGCTTCTACAAATAGCACACTCACAGTGAGTCATGGGGAGCTCTCCTCACCACAATGAGGTGAGGCTTACAATGAGTTGGTCAGTCATGGAAGAGCTGTCGAGGAGAAGGAAGAATCACGTGCATCATACCTCACCAACAGCATGTGAGCCATTCACCGTTATTCCCTGCAAGAGTACAGACCTTCACCAAAGGAGGCTGTCAGGACCAGAGAGAGCAAACTATGGATGACACAAAAGCAGAGATAAGATTAAAAGACTAACGTTGGGTCCTCCTCATCTCCAGACCCAGAATCTCTTAGAGACCCACAGATGGCTTCCCCCCCCACACCTCTTTTTAGATGGAGATGCAGCTCAGAACTGCTTCCAGCAGAGAACCTCACAGCACTCCCAGGTTGGCAATACAAATACAAGCTACCTAAGCTACTAATGTCTGCTACTGTCCCAGTGCCAAAGCACTGGGGACTCAAGAATTAAAGAAAGAATAAAATTTTAGCAGAGCATTATTTGTGCCTAACAGCGAGCTTCAAAAAAGCCTCGTGAAAATGCAGTGTCCTTCCCTACTCTGCCGGTCACTCTGCTGGAAGTCATACTGAAGCTGGACACTAGGTAAAGGATACGTATATGGATCTATAGTATTTGCATCCCTTCCTTTGTAAGTAAAAAGAACAGCTGTTTTTTATTTGGCTCACATTCATCAAAGCCAGAAAACACCGTTTGCAAAAGGTGGTTTGTGGAAAGGCACATCTCATCGAACAGCCTGGAACATTTTGGTTAGGAGAGATTCGCACTACTCTGCATCAGATTTTCATTTCAAACACACCGGAGAGCTGTAACTCTCCATTGCAGTAAGAATTACAATAGTAATTAAGAGACATTTACGTTGTTCCACTTTTAACGTGACGGCTGAGATCAGACACACGATGAATTCAGAACCTGTGTTAATTGCCCATACAAATCTGTTGCAGTTAATTAACTAAGACTATAACATACCAAAAGAAGCAACACGGAAATGAGTTATTTTTTTCCACAAGGAATCATTTCTTTACCAGGTTCTGCTCCTATGCTGTTCAAGGATAAACTGATATTAGAGGACAAAGCTCTTAACACTTTCCCTTTATCAGACTAAAAGCAAATAAGGACTATTTTTAAACATGGTTTCATAACATTATTTTTCCTCTTTCAGAACACAGCAAACAAACACATTGAGAAAAGATTTAATTTCCAAAATAAGTTGGAAAAGTAAGATCATTTCCTCCAAAAAAATCTCAATGCCTGGGAAACGGTTCACAGTCTTTCTGGTTGATCTCAGCCATAAACCTTCTCTGCAGGAATTAAAAGTGCACATTTTCTGCATCTCTACCACCTCTCTGGTTTCTGGGCAGGAAGACACTTTTGACTAGGACTTCCACATCCCTGGTGAGTACCCTCAACCATCCTCCCAATGAGCCACAAGACTGTCAGGTCAGCTGCAGCTGAAGCCAAGGGAGCTTCCTTCAGGGAGGTACTGCAGGGATTTTCAGCCAAATCGCTGTCAGCTCACTGGCACAGGAGGATCCGTCGCTCCTAGTGCTGGCACATGGCATGTGGAGGAACACAGTGGCTCGTGGCAGGGGAGGACTGGGGCCAGCCATTTCCCAACTGAAGACTTTTTCAAACACAATCCCTTTTCTCTATAGAGGGAAGATCCAACTCTCACGCAGAGACATAGAACAACTGGGTGAAAACACCTTCTCACCTTAAAACCCAACCGACTTTGAAATGCGATCTCAAGGACCGAGAGATTTGAGGCTACTCATTTCTACTGAAACAGGGTAGGATAACAGAAGATGCGATGACAAAGAATCAGGAAATGACGTTAATTTGTTAAATCTTTATCCAACCCTACAGAAACCGCAGAGCAGAGTTTAAAATGAAGTCATACCCACTTCATTCAAAAGATCATTCTACCTAAAGCTGCAAATTACTATGAATGGAAATGGTCTGCTTCAGCTGTTAAGGTAGTTCAGGAAAACCACTTAGCTTGTCAGACGCTCTGCTGTGCGACTGTAATCTGCAAAATGAGCATTATATACCAATGGCACAAGGTTGGAGGCGAATCTTGCCCGACGTTCATGATGCTACAGTTCCCCTGGCAACTGAGGTTAATGCTAATGCACCGTGTAAACCAACAGTCAAACCAAGAGTCACGCTTGCATACAGCAATACTTGTTTGTGCATGTGTAAGTATAAATATGTTGCTGTTTGTATTCTGATTTAAAAACAGGAAGCAGCATTTTTGGCTGCTTTTGCTGTATTTTATTAATAAAAGAATGCTTTGGGAGAGAAAAATCTTATGAATCCGATCTAGTTGTTGGTATGAGCTGGGCTGCCAGCACTGCAAAACCAATCTTTTTTCAAGACTTTTCTTTCAAGCCCAGCAGAATTCAAAAAGACTCTCAACAATTTTTATTATAAAATCCCTATAAATTTATTAATAGAGATGAGTAAATATGACCGAAAAATTTCTTGGGGGTATAAACTTAAGTCCTGTGAAGTGAAAGAAAACATTGCAGTCTTCAATGGATTTGGGGCCTTAATCTTTTAACTGATTCATATACTCAGCTCTGGTCTAGCGCTGAACCAGATCCATTAATTTTTACTCTTAAATTCAGGATTGCCCTTACTGCCTTCACACTGTGTATCACTACAGCAAGTCAAAGATATTCTGAAAACCTTTCAACCGTTTTGCAGGCTTCAGAATAGAAAAAAAAGCCACAGCCATTGCAAAACCAACTGAAGTCTAGTGTATTACTGGGTGATATACTGACACCACAGCATCACTGTGATACATACATCAACGTGACATAGATACATCAATGTATTTGGGGTATTTGGAAAGGGGAATGGGACAGGGGTACAGGGTTCTGCTCAGTAGCGCCCATCACTAACCCAGCAAGGATGGAACAACTATTTTCTAGATGCTAATGTCAAAGTCTTTAACGCATGTGTTAAAACAACAAGAAGGGACAAGGTGGTAATGAGTCTTCTTGATTTGATGTTTAGTTTTACATGTAATTTTTTATATATTCCTATTATGGAGACAGTACGACACATCCATGCTCTTCTCCTGCCAAAATACTGTGCTCCGAAACCAGCTGAATGAGAGCCCGACTTGCTAGCGCGACTGCAGTCGCTCCTGCGGCTATAGGTTATTACTACCAAGGAGAAGCAGCAATAGTAATGCATTCTGCATAGTGTATCCCAGACCTGCCTGCAAGCTAATTCCAGACAAATATTTATAGGAATCCTAGGAGCAAATACATTCCTATAGGGCCAATTAGAGAAAAATATTCTTTCACTGATGTCTTTCCATGCTTCTGTTAGGAGCCAGAAAGAAACAAGGGCACAGCAAAGCCTGGGAGTCTCCCAGTCTCTTGATAACATCACTTACTGTAGCTGATGTACTGATGTAGCCTTTTATTTGCCTGTAATTGAGGGGAGATTATTGTATCAATAAAGCAGGAGTTGAATACCAGCTGTTGAATGCAACCATCATCATCTTCCTCTACTCGGAAGGGAAGGAAGAAAGATTTCTTTTAAACTACGAAAAAGTCTACAGTAGCAGCAGCCAAAACTAGATTAGCTTGTTTCCCACCGCTTCATAATGTTCGGGTATTAGTAAGTCTTTTTAGATATTATGATGTTTGTCAAGCAACAATTAAAAATGCAACAATGCTTAAGCAAATATCATAAACCTTTTGTAATTAATTTGAAGCAGCCAAATATTTGCACAATGTAGAACAGCAGCAAAAAAATTCCAAATCAACCTTGAAGTATAATTTTATTTGATCCTCTGAAGTTTCAAAATACTTAATTTAAAAATTTATTTAAAAAAAAAAACATTTAATGGGCTGTATACATTTCCTTATAATGAATATATGGAAGTGCAAACACTATTGGACAGGTATAACTACCTAATTATAATCTAATTGGATTACATATTATTGCTAGTAAAATTTGTTAATGCTTCAGTGTCCACAGTTTCCAGGGGAAGTTAATGACAGGTTAAAAACCCCTTCTCTTAGTAAATGAAGATGGCGCTAGCTAATCAAAGATCTAAATTTGTCAGTAACTAAATTATATGATGCAATTATAATTGTCCTGTATACAAAAAGAATATACTAATGAGATTCAATGTCACATCACAAGGCTACATAAGATTTTTCTTCAATAATACAGTCATCAGCAATTACATACAAATAATTATTACTTGCGTAAGAATACACCCTAGAAACCCCAAACAAGATTGGTGCTGGCTGTTTTGTAGAAACTGGCCCTGCCCCAGAAAGTTTACAGTCTCAGGCAATGATGCAGATCCCTGAAAGTCAAATTATCCCTGTTTCATGCACACCCACACTAAAGGACAGAAAGGCTTATCCAAAATCACATCACATTTTTGGGACAAAGCAGAAATCTCAACACATTCTTAAACTCTGTGCTTCACTCCAGGTATATTTATTTTCTCTCAAATAAAGCAAAATTTCATCCTGTGTGAAATGTGGTACAGCTGAGTATAAGCTCTGTAGGTCCTCTGATGCCCTCACCTTCTCCCTATATAAAGCGGGCCAGCTCAGGATATGTTCAAACAGCTCATAGTCTGAAGCAAGAGAGCACTTTAAAGTCTGTTAAATCTTATCCAAACATTATAATGCAGAATAAAGAGGATTTATGCACTTTTAACTTTTTTTTCACTGCTACCCGGAGCAGTCCCAACCGCACTCCTCGTCTTCCCCACTTCCCATTCCCACGCACTCCCCCTCCCTCCTGCCAGCAAAACTGTTTATCCAGCTGCAGTGAAAAGTGCACATTTAGGTTAAAAATAACCTAAAGGGTTATTTTTTTTTGCATGTTGGGGGGAGTTAATATTTAACTTGCATTACTTCCCAATTCTGTTCCCTTGTCACTGGACACAGAGGTGTGCATCTGAATAACAGGAGGCAGACAGGGCAGAAACAGCTGCATCTCCTCAAGCCTTGCTCCTGCCAAGGGGACAGCAAGAGCAGAGGCTATGAGCCCTGCCTGATCCTACACCCCCTGGGAAGGCAGTTACAAAGGTGATGCTGCCAAACTTTCAAAACTAGGGACAACGCTCAGAACACACAGAGTTTGAGACGTTCAGGTTGGACATGAAGGAAAACTTCTTCCCCAAGAAAGTGTCCCTCTGGGACAGGGCACCGGGGAGGTAGAGGATTTCCGTCCTTCAGGGTTTCAAGACCTGTGTAGACAAAGCCATGGCTGCCCCGGTAGTCCCTCTTCAAGCAGGAGGTTGGAGAGATCCTTTCCAACCAACACGAGCCTAGGATCAATACCGAGGTGCCTGGTCATCACAGATAGACCATTTTAGTTTCTCCAAAAGAGTTTTTACACCCAAAGCAAGGCAGCCTTCAACTGCTTCACTAATTCAGCTAAATTTTCCTCAATTCCCCTTATAGCTACACCTTTGCTCTATCCCATACGATGGGAAATGGGAGTCATTACCTGCAGTGTAAACAAAAGGTGGCCTTACACATACTACTGGTCTCAACGTTAATAGTATGCATCATTTTCAGTAGGTTTTGGTATCTGGCATACAAGTAAACTCCTCCCTGCTGTCAGGAATAGATAACACTAAGTAACCCCTTCCTTTAAATATAATCAGCTTCCCGCATTGTGCTTTTAAAAGAGGAAAGTCAGGACTGCCCATCACTGAGGGCAAAGAGGAAAACACACAACGTCCCCACGAGAATACTTTCTATTTTAGCCAACAGAATTTTTAATACGAGAGCATCAAACTTGGCCTGTGCCACAGGCAGCGTCAGAAACGTTAGCAACTGTAGTGCAAATCGACAAGTGCCTGTGTGATCAAAAAGGGGGAAAAAGAAGTTCCCTTTAGGATGACATAAAAGCCAAGCTAATGGTTTGTAATGGCACAATGTTCTCTGTCAAACGAGGCCTCCTCAAAACCAGCAGTTAAGATGCAATGAAAACAGGGCACTAAATAGTTGCTGTGCAAGCTGCTTAGAGCAAGGGATTAGAATAAACTTTTTTAAATCAATCACTTGAATATCTTTATCATTTTAAAACACCTTTAAGTCCTGATTTATTATCCTCTTTCTCAGTGCTATGCACTTTTCTGGATGCCCATGTGTCACCCCGGCTACGGATGTGGCCAGTTTGATTGATGTTTTTCAGCAGCTGGTAGCGTTTTATGAGCCTATGGACCAAATATGCCACGTAGATGTCGAGGCTATAAAACATCCCTCTTGCTTATCTCCTCTCTCAATAAAAGGGGATAATCAGCTCCCTCCGCTTGCGAGATCGAGGTGGAATTTTCTTATTTTGCATTATGGTGCTATCTGAGGCTCCTGGCCATTTGTGTACACCTTTTTTTTTTTTTATACATATATATGTATATGTATATATGAGTGTGTGCATATATACAGCATAAGACTAACAGACTTTAGGCAAAATTTGCTTCCTGCTTAGAGGCCTGAGCAAATACATGGAGGCTTTAAAATGCCTGAGTGGGCACAGAGGGATAAATGAGAGAGGCAACAATTTTCTGAGTTTGGATCAGTGGTTGGAGAGGCAGCAAAAGGCAAAACAATACTCATCTTTCACCTGAAAAGCCAAAATAGAGTTCAGCACAAATAGCCATAAAAAGAGGTAACTAGAAAGAAAACCTGAAAACAGGTTACCTTCAAGTCATGGAGTTTCCCACTATTCATATTCCTTTCCAGACCTGAATTTCTGCCCCAACAGTTTGATATCCCTATCTCGGCTTCACAACCTAGGAGAGTCACTCGTACAAGCTGCTCAACACTGAATACTACTGAACATGTTTTAAATACCTACACACAAACACGCACACCGAATGGTGGCTGTGGGCAGAGGGACGGAGAGACGTCACACAACTCCACCGCCATCGTAGAAGGAAGAAATACATCATTTGCTGGGCAACAAACCACTCTGAAGCAAACAGAGACAGAAGTGGGACCATGGTTTCTCCTAATTTTTCCCTTCCAGCAAAAAGCATCTTTCTGCAATTCCAATCAGGCTCTAATTACTGTGTCGGGATGTGCACTGCAAGGAGCACGGGTATGGTCTGTGAGTGATGCTGCACATCCCTTAAGTGCCGCAATCACCGGTAGTTCCAGCAACACTAAACCGATCCATGGCCGCTGCGGCTCCTGCTCAACACTTAGAAAACTATCAGTGTTTATACTTCTGCCGGGGCATAAAGAGACATGACAGGCTTTGATAGCAACTCATATTTGACATCTGTGAGCAGAGATGTTATGAAAACACAGAACAAAGCAAACTTTGCTCTTTTGCAGAGTGTATCTGACAACAATAAATCTATATTCCGGATCTCTTGCAATGACTGTGAAAAGAATCACAGAAGTGTGTGAAAATAATGAAGGACTATAAAAGCACAGGGAAAAATGAGGAGAAGAAATCCAAAGAAAAAAAAGGACTCTGAAGTGGTTCAAGAGACTTGTCAAACAGAGAATATGGGATCTAATCAGATGCTAAACAGTTTTTAAGTGGAGAATGTGTCTTATCAAGGAGGGAATGGGCCAGGAAGGCAGGAGAGCCACATTCCATCACCGTCTCTGCTGCCATCACAGATACAGAGGTGTATCTGGGAAAGCACTCGATCCTTCTGAAATGGTGCTGGTAACACTGAGACACCTGCCACGAGGCATTTTCACATCCGAGGATGACGAGCTCAGCCAATTTAGCCCACTTCCTAGGCAGCTCCCGTCCCCCACTCTGACTCCCCACCCCCAAGAGCTCCTCCCTCCAGCTCGCTCCTGTCTCCTCTAAGGATGAGCCTAACCACAAAGCTTTGGGCATTGTACTCAGTTCCCAGCACAAGTCCTTTGAGAACTCACTGCCATTTGCTCCTAGCTCACTGGATTTTCTTCTTGTCTTCCAGTATAAGCTATTAGGAACATGGTCCTCTCCCAACGACTTTCATAGACACATTTACACAAAGTGCCCTTTTACTGGAGCAACTCTACATGACTTTTTTGGTGATGCTCAAATTACTCCTGTAACAAGTGTTATCCTCATGCTTACACACTGGGAATGTAACTTTTAGAGAGCTTCGCCTAGGAGATCTCTTTAAGGAAATAACGTTTTGCTCTTAGTGGCTCCGTGTCTGATGGCATTACAAGCATCGCAGCTCGATGGCCTAGCATACCAGAAACCACTTACCCTCAAATTTTGGTAAATTCCCAAATGTTGTCTTCTTCAACACTGATACTCTGCCACAAAGAAATTCTCCCCTTTGCCTTGCCTGTGAAAGAAAATCTAAGTTTAAAAAGACAGGCTCTGAGCTGGGCGTGTTGTGTGAATTTAATCAACCATTACTCCTGCCCTCTACTACAGCTAAGGCAGGCAGAGTAACCAGAGAGCTGAAAAACAAACACAGAAATAAAGACAATTCTACTTCTTCAAAGCTAGCAGGGATTTTTCCTTGTTTAGATCTCTGCATTTAGTTTTCAATGCTAGCTGAGCTGCTCAGCTGGCTTCAAATGTCTTGACTTCAACTCAATTCCCATCAAAACAACAATTTAGAGTGTCCAGGACACGTCATAGGCAAGTAGAAGACAGCTTTATGGTGGCATCATTTACGTTGTTTAGAGAGGCTTCAGACTACCCTGAAAAACCTAACAAAATATGGTTGAACCTCTTCACACACTCCTTCTTCCTCTGGTTAATTAAAAACGATACACTATTTAAATCTCATTTCCTCTACTGGGTGTCAGGCAGAGGCTGAAAAGAGCAGACCTTCACCAAACCCATTTCAAACACTGATTACTTTTAAATTCAGAAGTAAAGGTTTTTGCAAATAACTTAGGAGGAGTGAATCCAGTTATCAAGAGTCTGTTGTCTGGATGGTTTTTATTGTGGTCTAAAGACAAATAAAAGCGCTCCTGTTCTGATTGCATTCAGAGAGAAGATGCAATTCATGAAATGTAATGAGTTTTTCAGACCTGCAATACCGAGAACTTGTTTGGTTGCTTTTTTTTAATTAAAAAGCCTATCTGCCATTTTGTCGATTTATTTGGTATCCAAAAGCTTTTAAACACTGGCACTTAAATAATACAAAATCCATCTTTGCCAGAAACCTTTAGAGCAGATAAGTACAAATAAATTACAGTCGTCTTTACAGCATCACAAACTTGAGTAAATATTGGTCATTATAGACTCCATCTAAGGTATCACAACACACTGGAAGCTTACCATTTAACTGAGTTGCCACTAGCAAATAGATTTATGGTTAGAAGATTTACATAATAGAGAAGATTTCAGTTGTTTTGTCACTGAGTATCTGCAGATGAAAAAGGCCAGTAAGTTTTATGAGACAGTATACAGTCCCCAAAAATACAGCAGCATTTTTCAGCTCCTATTGAGAATTTTGCTTCTTTTAGGAACTATAACTGATGTGTAACATTAATCACCACTTTAAATTGACATATCACAGCAGTAATACAAAGCTATGGCAGACAAATGCTTGCTAATATACAGCTCTAGTGGCCCTAAACAGCCATTTCTTAACTTTAAACATTTTCCCACAATGCTTGGTCTATGTAAAAAAATCCCAATTCAAACAACATCCATGAAATCGAGATGCTGAACAGCTCCACTATGAAAGTGCAAAGGCAATCAAAGCAACACAAATGTATCAAGAATAAAGATGGTGCACTGAACACTAAATAATGAACTTTTTTTTTTTATCGACACAGTCTACAAAACATCTGCAACTGGAGGGCTGCTTCTTGGTCCCTTGAACTTGAGTTTCATCCCTGAGAGCAGACAGGGGAGATGAAGCCCTAGCAGGCAAAGTCACATCTGTGCCCTTAAAAACCTTACAGGGACTTTCACGCCTGCAGAATACATCACCAGGGCAATCAGAGGAAGGTCTGCTCGGAAAACCAGCCTCCATGGTGGCTACGCATTTGTTTTAGAGACTGCTTCCTGGCAAGAGGCCCCACAATGATAGAGAGCAGTATCGTCTCTTCATGTTGAACAGCTTTTTAAAGCAAGACAAACTGCACGTTTATGCACAGGAATGAAAAGGATACAGAGACTGTAGCCCATTTGAGCCAGATGCAAACCTGAAGCCCAGACTCTGGTATCAGACCCTTGACTGAACTGATCACAAGATCCCAGGAGAAATAACCGGGGGTTGTAATTTTGTTCAATGCACCATCAGGTGCCATCTCCATAAACGCCTTCTACCTTATGTCCGCCACAGGGAAGGGGAACACTTTCCTCTTAGTCCTCTCTCTGTTTGGTAAACTAATGCCCCACTACTATCAGCCAGCTGAAAATTTAGCAAAGCTTAAAAGGAAGAAGAAACAAAGAAAGATTTGCAGCTGTTCTTACCTGTTTATTAGTACTGGTTCAAGAATTCAGTTTTGTGGAGTTTATACTCCCTGAATAGGAGGTGGCAAATAATTTGCATGCTGCTGGCCCAGCTGCTTATTTTGGGAAATGCTGAGAAGTTGGGCGTCAGCCCCAAAAACGAGCATTGTAATATATAGGAGGACACTGACCCTGCTCAAAGGAATTCACAATTCCTAAAGGTAAATCAGCAATCACAGATGGTGAATAGTGGGAAAAAAAATCTACTAGCAACGTCAGCAGTGTAGTAGATAGACGTGTTTTCTTCCATCTCTATTTTGTTTTTCCATATATTAAATATAACCTCAAAGACTATGTAATACAGCACATGGCATCCCCATCTGCTCCACCAACACCTCTTACTCTGAAAATACCCATGCAAGGAAAACAAGAGTGGAGACAGCTTTCCAAAAGAGCCACCTACTTCCCCATGAAATCAGCAACTTCCAGCAGCTTTGTCAGTCACAACAAACTCCACAGTCCCTCCTGATTTCCCACAAAAGCTGCTCTCCATCCCCTCCTCCATAATCCCACACGTGCCATCTGCTCTTCTCCCCCATTTCCCCACTGTCCCTCTCCTGCTGCTAAGAGCTCTCCTCCTCCAGGGATGTCCACAAATACAACTGGAAGATGCCCTCCACTGATCCAACACTGTTATAGGGGTGCCCAACCTTATTTTGAGCCATGCGATAGCTGAAAAAAGCATGCAAAATAAGTAAACGATAATTAGCATTATACTTGGGGAGTATTTAAGAGAAGAATACTTTTAGTTTCAGTGTTTGCACACGTATTTCTTCACTGCACAGGCATTAAAAGCAGGAGCACTGCTCTGGATCTCCAGACTGAACTGGACCCGCTCCTGGTCTCCATTTTGCTCACTGTAAAACAACATAGGACAACAAACAGTGCCAGTCTGTCAACAAAAGCACTTTGGGCATCCTTTACGTGCTCTTTAAACATCTGTGGAGATCTACCGATGACCTTTAACCACGCAGAGAATAAATCTTACTGCTCATGTTGTGCTGCATGTTAATGCTGCTTTGTGGAGGCACTGCCCCAGGAAGGAGAATATCCTTCACAAAGGGATGAAGCACCTCGGTTTGAGATTCAAAAGGAGAGCTAGCAAGAGAGTATGAACAAGGGGAAGGGAGAAGAAAAACTTACTGTTAAATAGCTTTCCAGAGAAGCGTGAAAGTAGGTTTCAAGCTAATTTCAAGCTAATTGTCTATGGAGACAAACTGCTTCCCTGCAAACACCCAGGGGAAAAAAGGACTGCTCACATCCAGAAGCTGAGGGCATCATTACCCAAGGAGCAAGTGCTGTACAGGTGGTGTTGCTCGCCTTTATAAGGGCCCTAGAACCATCCATAGTTTTATTTGCAATTTTTCTTGTGTAAACTATACTAATAGATAGCCCACCCTGAGGCAGCCTGACGCTAAAATATTTCCTTAGCTTTTAACATGGACAAAATGTAGGAAACTCTGTACAGTTACTTTAATTGGAGAGTCAGAAATCCTACAGAAGTTAAAGAATTTACCATAAACCATTCAGGGGCAAATTTTAAAGACCAAATAAGGGAGAACGAGTTCACAATTTAAAAGATACCAAAACACAGTAGATATAATTACTCTTTGTTGATCTCTTTCTTGTTGGAGGGCAGAAAAAAGTCAATACAGGAATAAAAAAAAAATCCTTCTAATTCACTCTTTTTTTCTTTCTTGCTAATATTTGGGAAGCACAATGGGAATAGTGCAATTAATTTTATTTTTATTTAGAGTAACTAATAGCTGATAAGTCCGAACACAAGTTCACAGAACTACAATGTAAAATTTTAAAAAGTGTTATATGCCAAGAAATTTTGGATTCCCTATTTGTAATGTTAAGGTTATAAATGACAGCATTATATGTTCCTTAGATTTTGAAAGTCCAACTTGGACATCAGAAATTCCCGACACAAAAGCATGCTGGTAGGAGCAGATGAGCTGCGCTCCGGGTACAAATCCTCTGCTGGAACCAGGGGTGCAGCCTCGCCGACTGCAGACCCACCCACAGGCACAGCGCCCCGGCACATGCCCCACCACCAGGCTCATCCCTGTCCCCTCCCTGCTGCGCAGCTCTCACTGACACAGGCCATGGTCCAGCTTTCAGCCTGTTTCCTTCAACAGTCTAGAAAGGAAAACCTCCCCGTTTATTTCCACAGTTAGGTTTTTAACAATGTTTGTGTTTTGTTAAACAAGACCAGACACCAAAATCTGTTGCGGATATTGAACATCATACCACAAACAAGACTGAGGGTATCACCTGCTGCTAAATAACCCCTTGGCACTCCCAGATCTGCCATGCTATAAGGCAGTTTGTTCTCCTCACCCCAAAGAGGACCCAGTGAGACTTTAGAAAGTCCAAAGGAGGTAACAACATTTTCCTGGAATGGAGCAGCTGCCTTACAAGAAGAGGCTGAACAGGTTGGCAATCTGCAATCTGGAAAGTAGAAGGCGTGGTGTCATCAAGGCGGCAAATAAAATTAATGCAGAACTGTTTTCACCAAACCCCACAATATTACAAATGGGGGGAAAGAAATAATAATTAAAAATAAAAAAATAATTACAAAAAAAAAATCAATGAAACTTGTAGCAGACAGGTTTAACACTGAACAAAATACTACTCTTCCCTGTGGGCTGCGAAGATCTGGAGCCCATTGCAACCAGAGACGGCAGAGGCAGCAGGATGAGCACATTCCAAAGGGACCAAACACATCAGTCAGTGGAGATAATGGTGCTATAGCTTTGCTGAAAGCAACACAAATTACAACAACATTTACTGACTAGTTACATATCTGAGCTTATTGTTGGGAGACTTTGTTTTAAGATCACCTTAATGGAAGTTTATTGAAAGTGGTGGACTTCAAATATAGGGAAGTACAATTCCTCCAATACAGAAAGGTATAATCAAATCTTTAAAATTATTCCATTGTAACTCAGAAAGAAACCATGATATACGAAGGGTAAAAATATCTTCAAAAACTATGTTTTATTATAATAATTATAATATTATTATAATAATAATATACAAAGCAAGTGATGCACAATGCAATTGCTCACCACACGCTGACCGATGCCCAGCCAGTCCCCGAGCAGCGGCCCCCCCCAGCCAGCTTTCCCCCAGTTTATGTACTGAGCATGACGTCACACGGTATGGAATGTCCCTTTGGCCGGTTTGGGTCAGCTGTCCTGGCTGTGCCCCCTCCCAGCTTCTTGTGCACCTCCAGCCTTCTCAGTTGGTAGAGCATGGGAAGCTGAAGAGTCCTTGACTAGTGTAGGCACTACGGAGCAACAACTAAAACATCAGTGTGTTATCAACATTATTCTCATGCTAAATCCAAAACACAGCGCTGTACCAGCTCCTAGGAAGAAAATTAACTCTATCGCTGCCGAAACCAGGACATATGGACACCAGGAAAGGCAGCATGGTGTGATTTCATTTCATCAAGCATCTTCTAAAGTGGCTTTAGAGAACAAAAGGGGATACTTGCTTTGGCTCTGAAACACAAAGTGATCATTTGTGTCTGTCTTAGCACCAAGCAGCTTTTTGATCCACAATAAGTACCAGGAAATAGTCTAGAAGAAGAAACTTCGGTATATTGGCAAGTCAAAACCAGACCCTGGGCAGCCTGTTGCATTTTAGTCTGAGGAAAGACCATGTATTGTCGAGCCCATAAATTAATATAAATGGCAAATACTACTATTGCATTCCCTTGTTTATTGAACTCTGCTTAAAGCGAAGGTTTACTATCATTAGCAAAGTTCAGTCCTCTCATTTATCAAAACCGCTCTAGCCATATTTCATGCATCAGTAATGTTTTTGGAGACATGCATAAAAGGGGATGAAAAGGAAGCTCTTGTGAAGTAATTATTTTACAGCTGCTGTTAATATTAACTACTTCAAGGGTTGCATGGAGAAAGTCATAATCTACTTATAAATGTGTTTAACTGTGATGGTTTCTCAGATTATCCAAATCTGCAATTAAAACAACATGAAAAATACCAAAAAAATCATTCTCAAGAGTATTTAAAAACAAGTCAAATGCTTCATTTCCCCTGCATGATGATCATACTTCTTCTGTATCAGACACAACAAATATATCATTCTGAGCTATGGCAAACAGGTCTATATAGTTTTTAAACGTGGACTTACACTGAAAGCTTTTTCATGTAATAAAACTATTTCATACTATTAAGTTTTAAATAATTTTATGTATCTGAAGGAGAGGAAAGTTATTCTCTGCAACAGGAACATGTTATATGCAGGATATGATCCCAGACTGTGAGACTGTATTCAGTGACTTGAATGCAGCTATTCACAGCTTTTTGTAGCTCTGCAGTCTACCCCAGACATCATCCAGGGATGAACAGATATGGCTCAGGGTCTACAAGGGACTCTCATGGCTTTCCAGAGGGCAGCCAGGCTACCTCGCAGCACACACCTACATTTGGGCTGAACTGCTCCCTCCGCTCCAGCTTTACGACGTAGCAGACCAGTCTTAAAATTGCACGTGACGCCAAAACCTCCAGGTGTTATGGGACCTGCTCTTGCCAGCATGTGTGATGAACGCTCTTCAAGAATTTTACTGGGCTGAGTAGTTTTACAGACCTTTATTTCTCCAGGTATTTAACCTCCTATAAAATAAAACTAGCGTTCAAGTTTTCTCTTCGCTCCACTTTGTAAATTTACCTACAAAAAGTTTTCAAGTCTCATTCCTAATGGTGTCTCTTAACTTAAATTGATTTGTAAGTTTTCCAGGCACTATTTTATAATATCTTTCCTAAAGCTTAAAAGTAGGTTCTGAAGGAAGAGTTACAGAAATTGAGTAATCCAAGACTGAAACCTTTGAGCTATTCTACAATTAACTAGGAAATAATCTAAATAAGGAGAGGGAAACTAAGAGATTCACGGAATGCTGTGCATTTGTTTCCCGCCCTCTTTCCAACATGTTGGCATGCACACCAAAATACTGTACTGAAGAAGTTTCTCTTTGATTTTACAGGAATGTTATGTTTCATAGACTCCCAATACAAGCCATCAACTGCGCTTCACCATCTTTCTTCCATTCCTGCCTCCAAGACAGATTGTAGTGTCTTCACTGAGCAAAATCGCTCAACTGGCACTGCTAGAAAAGACAACTCACATCGATGTCTCTCCCCCGAAGCATCTGCAGGTGAGCCAATAAAGGTGATAGCAATATTAAACCAACTACAGGGACCAAGGGGAAGACTCCAGGTACTGGGTAAGCACTGTGACAAAACTAATCTAGAGTAAGTTTTATAGGGGAAAAAAGAAAGGGGATAAAGAAACATTCAGTTTAAAAAAAAAAAGTAAAAAAAGAAAAACAAACAATTCCAGTCAAATGAGCCACAGAAAAAGATGGAAGAAAAAAAACCCCTAAACTGCCACACTTCCATTCTGAAAAGACTGGCAAGATGCTGAAGATGCCAAAGGCAGGCAAACTAAACAAACCATATTCTTAATAACAAAACAAACGAAATCAAAGAAAAGGAAAAAAGAAACAAATTTTATTTTAATTAAAAGCACTAATTAAAGACTTTGAGAGACAAGGCAGATTTTCTCAAGAACAAAGGCAACACAAACACCCCAACTACGAGAGCATTTAAGGAAGCAGCAAGCGTGCACTAGGGATTTCTTGTTTTTAATAACAGCTCAAATCAAAGAAAGAAGAATCCACACTGACAATTCCTGGAGGCAGGGCCGGTGCTTTATAAACCAGCAGAGCCACATAGCAGCAGCACCCATCCCTCACTTCTTTTTCAGCTCCAATTGCAGTTGCTCCTAACCCAGGAACTGAAACACAGTAGCCTTGAAATTAATATGCTGATCTAATAAAATGGGAAAGATAATTCATTTCTTCAGAGAATCAAATAATATGCTGCCAGAGCTTGCACCTTCCTTATAAATAAGTCATTTTTTATTTCAGTCCATGATTCTTAGGAACTGGATAGATGGGACTTTCTTTTCTTTCAGACCTTTTATGTTAGAAACACTGAAAAGGGGGGAAAAAAACCAACAAAGAATGAAACTTCTGAATTTTGGGTCATAGCGTTTAACTCAGAATAAGACACTACCTCTCCTTCTGTGTTACCAGGGGTAGAAAATGTAGTGTATAGCAGAAAGCATCTATTTCCCAGATAGGATTGGTGGTTTTCTATACTAAAGCCTTCTCAGTGGTGAAAGCCTGAGTCAGAGACGTTTCAACAGACAGTGCTCCTCAAACTCCTGAAGCAGTAAGGATCAAACCCTCCTGTCCAAAAAATCCTGAAATAATAATCAAAAGCCAATATGTACACAGCTGGGGAGGGGGGAAAGGTCACATGCAGAACAAAGTATATGCAATGCAGTTCCGCAAGCTCATGAGCTCTACAAAATGCAAAGCAGCAAACTGCTGCTTACAAATAGACCATCAAGCAGCCCCGTATCTGCTCCTCCATAGCCTCATCACTCCCTGAATCAGCTTTCTCCATGAAAGACCATCAGCATCATTCTCACTCATCATTAGAAAACCTCTCTTTCCCCTGCCAATTAGTTTTGATTGTACATTGCTTGCAATATTTTGCTCAGCTTTGCTGCACTGCTAGAAACCAGCTGAAGTTCACATGATTGAAACTAAGTCATCAAAACAAAGGTCAGGGTAAGCAATAACCCTAAAGCTTTTGTCAGCTGCTACACTTTGGAAAGGTAGCACTGCCACGGCTCTCGAAAT
>NW_008825613.1:1191101-1196980 GCF_000699105.1 Pygoscelis adeliae
AACAGTAAAAATTTAAAAAAAAAAAAAAATCACTGTAGTGGAAGGAAACCAATTTAAGTGCTGACCTGATACTTAACCACAAACAAAACCAAATCCAAACTGATTTTCTTTTGCTCAGTCATTTTATTTCCATTTCCCATATTAAAAGTGCAGTTCAAAGGAATGAGCTGTCTTGGCTGGTTTCTACAGTCAACAGCAAGCTGCAGCACCTGAAATGCACCAAACTGTACCAGAATTTGTCCATAAAGTACATAGCCTGGGTTCCGGACCTTCTTATTTTCACTCAGAAAAGGTGTATGTGCAGAGAAGAATGACAACATACCGTTTCACACCAGGGTTGTGTCTGGTGGATGCTTTCCTGCATGCCACCAGGCAGGACACAGAAGCATGCCCGACCTTGGACGGAAACTTTTCATGGTTGGTCATTCCTGTCTACACCACGCCACTGTACTCCTTACTGTTTAAAAATAACTAATAATCCAGTATCAATACACCCCAAGACAAATCACTCCATATTTTCTCTTTTTTGCCCTGTTTCCACAGCCAGCTCTTATTTTTGCCACTGAGTTCAACAAGCCTGTTGACATTTCAGATTCACAACGAACCCAGGTGTTGTATGAATTTTTCATTTTGCTCTTCCCATCTCAGGCTATTCTTCTCTTTGATTAGACTCCCTCTCAGTTAAAATTTCACTGCCCTGTGCTGCATGGTCAGAATCTCCCTATGCTTGCATCTCCTGAGCCACGGAGATGCCATACTGAAGATGCTCCTGCCTACTGACAAGAAGAAGGAAAAAAAAAGTTTTGCTATGTCTTGTCCATTGTCCTCAACATCATTTTCTCTTGTTGTCTTTCCCTTGGAGGAATAATCTAATTCTAGTTTGTCACATTACCTGGCAAAAACTGTAAAGGTCAGAGAAAAATACAGGCAGTGCAAGGGAGGGTTTAAATTACTTTCTCCAAGGATATATCCATTTATCCCCTACCAGGTACACCACACTGATCTGTGACCTGATCATCTCTGGCTTGGCCAACCCGGGTTTCATATGTGTAACTAATATCAGAATGGTTTTAATCAAATGGCTGAGTATCTAAAGACAACTTCTTTCCGACATATGTGACTGTTTTAAGAAGATCTGAGCAAACTTTACATGAGCTCCCATAACTGTTAGAAGAGAACATATGAATGCAACATCCTTCTCAAAGGCTTTTAATGAGTCTCTGCAGTTTTAATTGGCAACTGACTGTTGCCTTATTTTACCTTGCAAATTATCCATGTTACCAAGCCCCTTGTAAAGTTAGGGTAATTTCTGGGGCTGCAGCTAGCAAGGTAGGGAAGTATTTCCATAAGACTCCATTAAAAAAAATAGTGGTTGAAAATTCAAACTCATCCAAGCTTGGCAACAAATTGCAAACTATTGCCTTAATCATGCCGCGCAGCACAGAGTTTTGTACCATTAGCACTGCTGATAAGCAGAGAAGCTTGAGAAACTCCTGTGCTGGCTTTTGAGGAGACACCCTTAGTTTCACCAGAAAAAAGATTTACATAGTTTACAGTTTAACAACTTTAGCTTGTGCTTTCTTTTTTTTTTTGCTAATATTGTTTTCCTAAAAACATGGACTGGTGTTGAGTATAACTCCCCTGAAACTGGCAGCCTTGCATCGAGACGGTTTTGTGGGAAGTTTTTATTCGAATTTTGCCCCCAAGAGAATATAATTTCAGATGCTGAGGCCACCTCTCAAATAAATATAATATCCTTAGTGCACGAAGAATCCACTCCTTTCACAAAGTCAGTGCTCCCCAGAACTGCCTGCAAAAGTACTACTACTTAACTCTGCTCATCAGATTATTCTTTAAGAGGAATGAGAACTACTGCACAACAGGAACAGCAGATGAATTTCCACTTACCAAGAAGACGTTTTGTGTTATCAAATGAAGGAATACAAAGTTTTATATACAACCCGAATTCAACTGTGGGGGTTTTTGGGGGTTTTTTTCTGACATCTCATAGTTCCTTCTACCACCCATGTTACTAATAAACAAAACCACATTTGAATTTTAATACATTTTTGCTTCTTTCAGACTCTTGCGATAACACACTTGGAAATCCTGTTTGCTTGACAATGAGCAAGACAAAATCCTTTCTTGGTGTACAGGAAAGATTCCTAATTAACAGAGTCTAATATTGAGCTGGGTGGCTTGGGTAGAGCCAAGGTGCATCTGCACACCTCTTGTCCAGCCTCCTTTACCATCACTGGATCTCACACTAATGCTATACCTGCAGACAGGAAGAGAAGGACAGCAGGCTCCCAACCGCAGCAAGTCACCCACGCACCAATGTTTGCCTTGGTGCTAACACACGACCAAGGCAGAGATTTCAGACACATCGGCATTCAGCTTGTTATTAACCTACCTAGGTGGCAGCGAGTTACAGAGAGAAAGTATTCAGCCAGAGCAGAGGTAAACAGAAACAACAAAACCCAGCATATTTTTAATATTTGGATCACACGCTGAGTCAACAGTGTTATTTCTGAGTGATCTGAAAACACGGCTTACCGCCTTTACTATTTTAAGACACTCAACTAGCTTCCTCAAAGAGGCAACAATAGCAATTTGAGATACATGGGTAAACAGGTGTTATTTGGAGAATACCACTCTCCCAGGGGATTAGAGACATCATTTTAGCTGTGAGATAATTTATCCATAATGAGTGAAGTTTTCTCTTCCTTATTCTACTGCACTGAATTTAATTATTTGTTGGAATCAGGGAGGAAAGTCTGTGATTCTGCTTTAAATTGCAAGTAGCGTCAAGTTTTGCATTTAAGCACTTGAGAACTCTGGACAATGAATACTGGTAGAGGAAAAATTAGCTGCTGATTTGCATTTAGCTGTTTATGTAATGGAAGCCGATCTGTGAACACCAGTGCTTCAGAAAGCCATGACAGAGAGATACTTGGAGCATCAGACTGAACAGTCTCCACCAGAAAACACAACTATTAGTCTTTCTGTAATATCTGCAAACGTAAAGCAAAAGCTTCAGAATAACAAAAAAAAAAAAATCGGAAGTCAAAAAATTGTAAGCAGTTATCTTAAAGATGAGGCCACATGTCATGAGATGTGGCCCTACCTTCCTCAGTGCTTCTGGACACCCAAGGGTTTGGTCACTCTTTCTTCCCAGGCCCTGGTTAGACCCCATCTTGCTTTTACTTAAGGCTGTAATAATATTGAAAAAATATTATAATAATTCTCTTGGGGCAGGCTTTCAAAAGACCTGGGTTGTTAAAGAGGTTGTAATGAACCAGAAGGAGTCAGATTAGAATAATTAAAATTTAAAGTCTTCTAAACTATTTTTAAAAGACAAAGTCCCTCCTACAGTGATGTATCCCTTTAAGTTTGCAATCTCCTACAGAGCGAGCACCAGCTGAAGAGCCCGTGTAGACTAATGCAGTGAGTAATGACACTGAAAACTTTATTATTTACAAATCCAAATCAAGAGTACACGTACAAACGAGTTACAGCAAGAGATGTCAACACAGCTGACACATCATTACAGCCCAAAGGCACTGTTGAGCTTCACACTACCATAATGCATCCTTCATTCAGTCTTTGCTGCAACTTCATTTTTCAAAAAGAAATACTTAATGTCCTTGTAATGAAGTACCGGCACATCAAAAAACACTTCTGACACTCTGGAGGTAATGGAAATCTATCTCCTGAAAACTGGGAAGCCCTAACTTAAAGTGTTTCTCTAAACGAAAGTTGGATGATGCCCCTTGACACATCTTCACCACTTCCAGCATCAATGTTGACTGCGTGTCTATTCTCATTACAATCATCAATTGTTCATTTCTCCTGAAATAAACCTTGTAATGATCGAAGTTATCATCAGACTTGATGGAATATTTACCAGCTTTTGCCTTTCTAGAGATTTATGACATTTATTTATCATTTATCCAAAAGAACAAACAGATGTTTGAAGTTGTTTGTTAGCAGCAGTGGCAACAATTTATGTCAATAAGATGCCCTAAATTGATCCGCACACCTCCAAGACCTCTGTTCAGTTAGGTCTAGCTGAAACAGTTCCCCAAAGTCAAGCTGTGACCCTGTGTGCCACCACACTTGAAAGGATATAAAGCCGATTACAATCACAATTGCTACTTACTTGTGCAATAATGAGAGAGAAAATACCTAGAAGTCACTTGCTGGTGTTGGAAACGAGATTACATGCCCGACAGCTGCCAGCAGAAGAAGGTGCATAATTACCATAATTTTACAATGCCGGTGGGAAAGGAACAGAGTATAACAACAAATGCAGATATCTCATTCTTGAAGAAAGATCTCTCTGAGGACGGTTACAGTAGTGACCTTACTACTGCCCCCAATTTAACCAGGAAAAAAGGATTCAGTAAAACTAAGTGCCAAGTGGCAATCTGGAATTTTGCTCAAGAGAAGAGACTTAGTACATGAAAAAGCGAGTAATAGTAAAACTGATAGTAAAAACTGCTACCACTATTATTTCCTATTGGAGTCACTTGTACAAACAGGTTGAAGTGGACACAACACAAGAACAGTGTGATTATGCAGGGTTACATGATGTAGTGCTCATGGTACCATTGGATCAGGACACTTTTAGCACTATATTTCTAAGGGGAACTAAACAATAACCATACACTCATTTCCTTTCCTGGGATTCGACCATCTCCTCTCTTTCTCTGCTCTTTCCAACTTTATATAACTGTATTATCACATAAGCCTGCTGCTTATCTGAATTCATCGCCATCATCAATCCCCCAAACCTTTAATTGGACAGAAAAACAGGCTGTACGCTACATGGATAATGCACCTACAGGGCATGAAGGTATGGGGAGGAGAGGGTGGATCAACACCTGCTTCCCATTCACACTCATACTCCCCTTGGTGTACTAGGGGGAAGGAGATAGAGCATCTCGTAGAAGAGCAGCCCAACACACTGTCTGAAGCAGCCTGGAGGTCTCTGGGGCTGTGTGATTTGTGTCATCCATGGGGCTAGGCGTGACTTGTGCAATATGCACATTTGCTACAACATTTGGGATTACTCCAAAGCATTTGCTAATCATTTGGATTACTCTGAAGCATAAATTGTGCCACTGATGAACTGACTGTGTTGTAGCCAAGGATTTACCTGCAATAAACAGTACTCGTAAACCGGCAAGGTTTGGGCAGGTGAAAATACGAGTACATCAGTCAAGTTCTTTAGGATTATAGAGAACAGCATGTTCTTCACAAAAAAAAATCTAGTTATCTTTTCCTGTTTTGTCATTTTGCCCAGTTGTTCTCTCTCTCTTTTTGAAGCAAAATTAAGTATTTCTAAAGGGCTTTCTTCTGGACAGGGACTCACATGTCTCATTATTTTGGTACCACTTGTTTGTCTTTGTAACAAAGTTTCTATCCCACCTACCCCTTCTAATTTCACCCCTACAGCATCTTTAAACCACAGAACTATTTATCATCTCCTATAAAACCTCTCCACTTAAGATGTCACCATAAACGCTTATCCTCAAGATGAAGGAGGACTGTGATATCATGTCTCCCAAATCTCAACTATTAATCTGAATTTAAATAAAAACATGTTTATGTTGTACATAGCAATGTGATTTCCCACTACTTATTGTACAACCCAGGCTTTTGTCCAGAACATTCATAAAAGAAACCAGATTACAGGAGAAGCACGGAAGACTTAGAGCAGGAGATTAGTGCCATCCAGGGTTTTTTTTTTCCCCAATTTTGTTTAGTCAGTTGAGGGGGAAAACAATGACTCGTCCTGAAAAAAATACATAAGCTTTACTTACAGTTTCCCTTGAAGTCTTACATCTACAAGGGTCAGATACGCTCTTCTAAGC
>NW_008825613.1:1197034-1199137 GCF_000699105.1 Pygoscelis adeliae
TATGGTATTAGCTACAGGCTCCTATGCTTAAGGTAGTATCAACCACTGCATTAATGTAGAAGATTCCCCACATGAACAAACCTGAGTGAAAGAATCCGGTAAAGCACTTCTTTTCCATCTTCTTCCTGCTCACAGTGGCTAAATTCCATGCCATAAAGAGTTTAATTAATTAAGAAAGTGGAACATCTAACAGAGGCTGCAGCTCCAAAGGAAAGATGAGAAGAACCCTACTTCCCAATGAAATCCCAAGTGATTCAACATCAAAGTTCAAAAATGATCTTACTTTTGACAGTTGCTGTTCGGGTGCAATTGTAGAGGATGGCTAACTCCCCAAAGACTTTGCCAGGTCCCATGGTGCACAGTTTCACACCTTCTTTTGTCACTTCAACCTTCCCATCTGTGAGAAAGAAAAAAACAAAAGACCATTTTAAAAGGGAAATTAAGTTCTTTCAGACTTAAGTTTTAAAAAGTATTCAATTATACTGTGAATAAAAACACCAGGAGTCCTACGATTTGAAAACCAATTAAATGTATTATGAAGGAGAGGGCATAAACTCAGAAAAAGACCCAACCATTGCATGTATAAGTTTTCAACACTTGAGTTTTCTTAGTGGAGTTTCTGCATCGTCAGGAAATACTTACTAGTACACTAAGCTCAATGTGAACTTTGTTTCGCATATTACACTTTCAGGTGAAGTTTTCTCCAATTTTTGTGTTAAAAAAGGAAAAGATTTAGGTCTTTAACACCACACATGAAAACCACGGAGTAATTTTGCTCATTTTCACTGAGAAACTAATCCCCGAGAACACTCACCCATGAATAACACAGCTATTATCAAAAGGAAAATCACTTTGACCCGTGACCATTATTTAATTCCCATCTCACTGTACCTTTCCTTTTTGAACATTTCATCTTACAAGAGCAAGTCTGCTTTATATGCTTATCAATACCGTGCCGAGAGGAGACACGTGAGGGAGATTTAAAAGCAAAGGTTGAATGGAAAGAAAGCAGCTCAGGGCCAATCTGGGGCTTTCTAAGGACATCTGAGGAACAAGAACCAGGAGAAGGGACGGAACTGAAAACAGCCCCACCACCTTGTGCACACACAAGTGATGCCACGACGAGAAGCAGGGGGGGAACATGGGGTTATCACAGCTACGATCACTATTTAGGCTGTAACAAATAAAGTGCAAGACAGAAAAGTGAGAATTTAAAAAGGTTATCAGTCACTAAAAAGCCTCCTCTCATCCTAAATTGGGAAGCAGATTGTTAAGGGATCCTGCTACACCAACCCCTAGTGCATCACTGACTTGCTCTCTGTGGGTCTATACATGGCAAGATGGAAGATCAGTGTTTACTGGCTCTTACCCGCCTTACAGCTATCCGCATTTGTATGTTAGATACTAAACTGAGCCTCAAATGCTTGCAAAAATAGATAACTCCAATTAATTTGATAAGAGATTATACAACCCTCCCTCCTGCAGAGCGAATCCAGAGGTACTTAACACAAAGCAAGACCACCATGAGAAAAAGAAACTTCTCCCACATTATATATATGCTCTAAAATACAGTCCTGTCAGCCCTACGTATCTGTGTGTAAATCTATGCCACTATACCCACAATACCCCTCAAAGCAATGAGGGTAGAGTAGCCATGCTACTCTACCAAAACAACACACCAATGAGAAAAAGCAAACTTTGAGGACTCTGAAACAAGTTTAGACACCATATCCCTACTAGACACGTAATAAGGTAATTCAAATTAAGCATAAAACTTCAAATATTTCCACAGCAGAATAAAGGAAGAGGGTAACGGGATGTAGAGGTGAATGGAAGAAGGTATTGTATTAAGACAGGGCAAACTTTAAAGGGTGCCTTTAAAGAACACAAAGTATTTTGGAGGGAAAGGGGTCTTAAACTGTCTGGTGCAATAGATCCCAAGATCTGATTAAAAAAAAAAAATTAAAAAAAACACACTTGTTATTTATGAAACTAAAAGTTACTGAGTTACTGTTTGATAAATATCATGATCTAAAGGTTACCTGGCCTGTGGGAGTAGTTTTGCAGCAGTGTGTTCTGTAACACAGAAGCACAGAGAGTTGG
>NW_008825613.1:1199162-1218993 GCF_000699105.1 Pygoscelis adeliae
TATTAAATGTTATTACTAATAAGCAAGTGTGCGTATATATATTATTGCTACTATGAAATTACTACCAGAAAGCAAGTACATATTTCAATATTAGGAGGAAGTCTCTAAAATTATCACTAGTAAAGCAGCAAATATACTTATGATTGCTTACTTATATAAGTACATATATATCTATATGTCTACACACACTTTTATGTAAGGAGGAGAAAATGCCATTTCCTTTGGGAGACACTGGCCAGTTATGGTGGGCTGGCAGTCGCGATGTGCACAGTTCTGCAGCCCCCATCACGGCAGGGAGAAATACATAGGATGGCAATGTGTAAAGGCAAACAAAGTGTAAGGATGTGGCATCCGTCATGTTGAGTATTAATACTAGCCATTGATACTGAACAGTTAGCACCTAATTAAAGACCTGCCAAGAATGCACTCACCTATATTCACACAGTAAAGCAATCACAAATACTAAAATATGCAGTATAATACTTCGGGGCTAATAAATAACCCTGAGAATTAAATTCTGAGGTTGCTGATTTATTGTTAGCTTCAAATAGACCCCAATTCCATTCCTTGTATAGGCTAACTTCTCTTTAAAAGTTAATTTATTTTTATTATTTTTTTTAAATGTTTGATTCATTTGTTCATATTAAGTATCAATCTAATATGAAGCACAAAAATAGATATTTATCTCAAGAATGAGCAAAATCAACCTTTAATGGTGCCTCACACACTTCAGAGACTCCTAAATGATTTTGAAGAATACTTTTTTTTTATTTTTAGTAGAACTGTGTTTCAGCAGAGCTGAAACAGGGATATTTCTGCAAAAAGCTCTGCAACAAATATCCACAAAGGGAATGAGTTTACCTCACTTTTAGCTCATGGAGTCGTAACCGGTTCCAGAGAAAAGACAGTGAAATCTGAGCAGTAATGCACAAATAGATCACATTATTCAAAAGCATTTTGAGATCTGTCCCACTACTCAAGATGTCATCTGTTGCTTCCCAAAGCAATCCATGCTGACCATTCACCTTTGTAAGAAAGCTACATATATTCCCATAACCCATTTATTTTCTTATAAGGACTTAAAAATAAGAAGCTGGGTTCTGCTTCTTACAGCTCAGTGGGTTTTTTTGGGGGGAAGCATTTCTTACTGTATTAAAAAATTCTGTGGTTCACTCATGATCATGCATGATTACAAGTCAATGCTTCATCATCCACAGATGCTCTCCAAGGGTTGGGAGGAAGAGGAGATGAAAATCCCCACGAGGGAGTGACAATGCTGGAAAGGACTGCCTTGGGGTTGGAAAGAGCTCACTGGAGTAATACACAGAAATATTAGTTCAGCTCCCATCAATTTACAGCCTATTTTTCACATGCAGAAAATTGAGCTCTCACTGCCGTACCTTGACAAATTCCTGCCTGATTATGGCAAAGGACTTTGAGATTTGAGATGGAAAGCACAATATTGCACAGATTATTTTTACTACAGTCTTCATGACCCTTTTACTGCGTCAACCATTTCTCCCAGTACACAAGAAGCATATTGATGATGAAATTAAAATACTCATTTAAAAAGTCTGGAGAAGATTTCCCAGCACAATATTGTGGATACAGGCAAGAATACGTAAGATGACGTTCTACAAAAACAAAAGCAAAGCAAACTAATTTCACTTACAGAAGAGGGAGTCAACTTCCAAAAGGCAGAAGTTATTTAGATTTCTATGTAGTTATCCCCACCGTCACCTTTCAATTTCAAGCAGCAGCTATAGAGTTGAGCAGAAAACCATAAGCTTCAGGAAACCCTTGGGCAAGCACAAAATGCTCAAATTCAGTATAGTTTCTGTTTCATGGCAAACCCAAAAAGCCACTGACATTAAGTGAAAGTTTATAGTTAAAATTTCTCAAGACCCAAGATGGGGTAGGGTTTGGATATTAGTCAGACAAAAAGACAAGCAGCATTTGTTCTGATTAATTCAATAAGGATTTTCTATATGAGAACTGCTGAAATTTGGAGGCAGTTACCAGTAATTACTCTTAACTGCTTAGCAATTTAAAAGTGCTTTGTTTATTAAAAAAAAAGAATAATTTAAATGCTCATTTAACATTTGCATTCAAACTAGTTTTATTCCTAATAAAGTTGTTTGAAGCATAGATTGCGGAAAGACACACACAAGACTCTGGATGCGTTTCTTGCTACAAAACCTGATTCTTCCAGAAGCATATAACGTGTCATGATGGCCTTGTTTGTCAGAACAAAACTGAAACTTGCTTTTTGAAAGCTAATGAATATGAATTTCATACACAGTCATTTAAAAGCATTTTCTACCAGTTCTGCTAATGAAGTGTTGTTTTGATTCCAGTGGCTGTTTCTTATTTTGCAAATTTGAATATAAAGTTACTACATGCAGATGAAATGGCTATATAAAATTTATCTTGTTTCTATTTGAAACAATCAGAAGGAACACAAGAACGTGACGATGACGGAAATTATGTTGTTTCAGAAAAGCCTCCCTAAATCAGTTTGAACATGAAAGCAACCTCTGTTCCTGCAAAGCATGGATGAATCTCCTCCTCTAGACCCACAGCATTCTCCAAAGGAAAGGTTTCACTCATAGGAACACAAGCAATGCCCTAGTGAGGCTGTATTTTACATTCTCACCTTGCGACCAAGTGGCAGCTCTCTGCTTAGGTTGCAAAACAGCTCTCGGTTAATCCCAAGTGACCTTCTCGCTACCGAAAGGCAGTGCCTTGGCACAGAGGATGCATTACTATTGCAAACAACAGCTCACGATGACACCATTTCTGTCCCGTGCTAAGCCCAGAGCACAAAGCCCACTGCAGTCTGGTCCACCTCTGCACAAGTAATGCAAGTTAAAGTTACTGGGTTAAAGCAACCAGGTTAAAGTATGCTGCCTTTCCCCACCGTCCCTCCTGGTTTTTAACAGGGTGCCGTGGGGTTGTCCTCGCAGGGTGCCCTGCAAGAATGAGCTGCTCCTTGCTCTCAAGCTTTGCAACCTCTGGACACAGCCAAATACAGTCTCTAAGAGATCTTTAGGAATGAACCGGCCGGTTTGAGAGGTGGTCTGAGCACAGGAAGCCACTTGAGTAACCTTTGCCTTGGTCCACCACCCCGAGCTACAAGGTGGATGGTGTTTTATGGCTCCGAGCCCACCTCTGCTGCTCCTTCTCCCCTTTTCCAAAGCTCTGCAAAGCTTCTGATGCCAGAGCCAAGCAGCTCCCCGGTCCTCCTCAGACAGCTGTATTCTTCTACCAAGCCACAACACAGTCCGCGAGAGACTTCACTAGACAAACTCAGCTCCTGCAGGAGAAAATAGACCTATTTTTTTCAAAGTACATAAGAGAAAGATTGAACAGGACAGTAGCCTGAGGAAGGCTGGAATTGAAAGGCAAAGGTATTTGATCTTTGACACTACAGCAAGAGAAGAGATACGGGTAGGCTGCTTCTCTTTCAGTATGGTTTAGTAATAAATGTGCTGTATAATTACAATTTATTGTACTGGAGAAAGCCTCCCATTCTCCTGTTGCATAATTAAGCAACCTGGAACATTAAACACTTAACAATAAACTCCCCGGACCATGAGCCAAATTCACTTCTTGTGGAACTAAAGGGTCTAACACAGCTATAAACGGAAGGAGTTTTACCCATTTTCTTTTCCTAGCTGGCAGCCTATGCAGTGCAGTTTTCCATGTAGGAAATAAATTGCTTTCTTTGATGTATGAACCAGATAAAGAAACCAAAAGAAATAAATTGATCAATTAATGGAAACAAATTTGCAACTTCCTTTGACATCTCCGTAAAGCAAATACTAAATAATGCAAGTGATGCTTTACTCGAGGCAAGAAGATTGGAAAATGCTGCGTTTCTGCCGAAATATTGAGCATTATTGAATTCAACATTGATATTTAATTTACAGCTGAGCTGCTTTTGTGGCGCTTTAGCTTGCATCCAAACTATGCATTTTTATGTCAGCTGTAAGAAACTATTCCATATTGATGGAGAACAATGCAAGTTATTTTTCATATAGACAGAGCATGAAATAAAATAAACACCTCTGTGTCTTCGCTAGCATTGAGGACTTACCAAGAGTAAAGGCTGGCAGCTGTATTTTGGTGGCTATACTTTGGATTCCCCTCAAGTCCCTATTCTTCTCCATTCCCACACGGACAAAATATGCCCTGATATCATCTGACCGATGAGTCACTTCATCAATGGTCCTGCAAGCAGTGAAATGGGCCTTCGCCATATCACATTGGTGTTTTCGACGCACACTTTCAGCAAGGCAAGTTTTGTGGATCAATTCTCTAGCTCAAAGGGTGCCACCCATTTGGCTTTCTCACAATGAACTTGAGAAGGTGACCAGCGTGAGGATACAGAACAGAAGAATACCTCCAGAAGCCACCAGCCTGTTCCCAACAGAAATAGCTGCCAGAAATCAGTTCAACCATGCATAATTCAAAATATTTTGGGTTTGGCAGATGCTCAGAAGTCTCAGTTATATGGGAGGCTCTTTGCTTCTTTTTCCAGGCTCTGTTATTTGAATCATGTCCCACCTTTGGCAAAAGAAGTTTTTATACTGGAATTTTTCTACCCTCATTCCTCGGATTCAAAGACCAGTAACCTTCCTCTTTTATCCTCGTTTATTTTTTCCCAGTGATCCTCCTGGATGATAAGAGCTAAAGTCTTACCCTCATTCCTTCGCACAGATTTTTATGTAAATGCCATTCACCTAGGCATAAAATTTCTGCATTGCCAAATGCTTTGCCCTCTTTCCCATCCATTTTTTCACTTGTCAACCAGGACTCGCAAGTTTTCTTAGGAGCTTGTAAATCAGCTGAGGAAACAGAAAATTATTTGTGGTTCATCTATTCTTGCTGCCTCCTAATATGTTCGTGGAACATTGTTTGCACTATCACTCGTGCTTAAATGCACTGTTCAACTCCAACAGATGCAACTCCTCCGAACGATTAACAGAAGCCTTGTAGTACGCACAATGTTCCTCTTTGGCAGCTACAAGTAAGTCTAGGCCGCTACCAGTAAAGCATTGCTTTGAAAAAAGGGAGTGTGTTATAAAAATAGCAGCCTCAAATCACCAGAATGATTTTGCACCCTGCCAGCAAGAGCAGCTCCATGAAAGCTCTGAAACAGCCAGTTTTGCAGTTTTATATACATGGTTTTTGGTTGTAACTCAAGAGAGCTTGAAAACCCAGAGTCGGTTTGCAAGATTTCAGGGAGATGCACTAAGACTTCAGGAAACGAAGCTTTTCCTATGAAATCCAAGAGGGAACGGCTTCCCTTACTGCCCTGGTCCCCTACCACATGTTCCCCGAGCCCTGGGACTCTCAGCCAGAGCCACGCTTTTGCAAATTAAACTCTGGGTGCTAATTACATTGTAGTTGCAAATTTAATTGCAGAGCAATTAAAATTTTAATTGCTAAATGGCTAGTTGACATCAGAGCCAAGTAAGTTTTGTTAATATTTTTGTTTGTTTCAAAACACAGGCCGATAATGGTCTGCATTACTCATGGGGTTGTGCCCAAGCCACTGGATGTCTTAACTGTGGTGGCTATAGAGTCATTTCCTCATGACGAATATTAACAATATTAAAAGTAAATCCATGATTTTTTTTTCCTAAAGCCCGTCTTAAACTAGGCCGACATTGAATTGCTCCCGGCTTGTCTCCTTCCCCAGCCCCACGTTTGCAGTGTCCGCCCAGATCGCAGCATCGCTATCCCGTGCTCAGGCAATGCAGTGAAAATAAAACCATGGGTGTCAGTGGGCACGGTTCACACCTTGAGGCTGCGTTTCAGGAAATTATGGAAATAGTTCCTGGGAAATAGTCTATACATGGAAAATGCTCTTATAAGCATTTGCTCTGACAAGTTATTCCTCTTACAAGTTATTGTATAACTTCCCCAGGATGCAAAGTTAAATACCGGTCATTGTAAGCATAGAAACGTAAAAATACAGATGATTGAAGCACATATGAAGAAAGCAGGATCAATTTTGCAAAAACTGCATGGACTTGTCTGTAACACCACCAGCAAAGCACACAGACCGACCATTCTTGTTTTGATGAGCATGTTCGGTGCTTTGTCACTCTGAGTCCATCCAATTAAACATTAAATAACATCTTTGGCTCAACTGCATCCATGTTCCTCAAATAAATTGAACTATAAACTAAATTGCACTAATGTGACTCTCAATTAGTAGGATAATTTTTTCTCCCAATAATTAAATGGTCATTTTCTCTTTCCGGGTGCAGAAGAAAACAGATTAAGTTGACTTGAGGAATCTGTCAGCCTGCATGCAATTTATATAATGGGCAAAATTCTTGCGGTGTGTTACCAGCTCTCCCTTTCTCCTCCTGGCTTAGAGGCATGGGTGGAAATCCACTTCCTATTTCAAGTCAAAGTCTTCCATGACTCACAAGCTCAAACCAGCTCCTTAGTTTCTTATTTAAAGATACAAGAATATCTAAAAGGATATCTAAGAATCCAAAGTGCTTTTCTATACAGCATGAGGTTTCAATAACATACACTTTCTTCTGTCTTCCAGCAAAGCCTTTAACGTCAGGAATGAGGCAGTGACATTTCTAGCTTGTATTTCTCTCTTTCTCCTCCTGGGTATAAACAGGAAACATCTGGAAGGCCTAATTCTTTATTTTCAACTGTATATCCTAGCAATGCCTTTAAGACATGGATAAGAGTAATCAGTTTTATCATTATTCACATTATTGGTCCCTTTCTAGATCCTAGACCCTTAGGAAAAAAAGGCAGGTTCTCCCAGGAGTACTGTAATTGTTCATTACACTTCCATGCAAGGTTTAAAAATAAAAACACTTTATATTGCAGAAATTAGGAAAATAAAGCAGGGTTCAGCATGAGCTTACATGTTCATTAGCATACAGATTTCATCAAGCAACTCCAAAATGACAGGAGCGGTGGGAGGGGGATTCACACTTGATTCAGTGCAGAATTCATGAATGACTATTCAATATTTTAGTTTGTCCATGCTGTTTCACACTTGGACTGCAGCTTTATTTCTTGGATGCTATTCAAGCCCTGCTCTGATGACAGAATAATAATTATTTCTAATTAGTTTTCTTTAGGAAATATCACTATAGGTCTGTAGATTTTCCTGAACAATACTGAATATATTTCAAAAATCATGCCTGAGATGAAGCAGGAGTTATCCCATCACACAGCGACAAGGGCATTAAGGTCAGAAGCACCCACTTTGGAGTGTCCAATAGAAAAGATTCAATTTTGAGTTTAATTTAATTTATTTTAACAATTCTTATTGTGTACACTTTGTATTCTGAAAGCTCAACTCCACCGACTTTAAATATAGCTTTCAAATATTCAGCACAGTGGCAAATCATAGTTTCAGCTCAGAAAATGGGAAACTTTATTAAATCCAAACTTTTCACCACCAGCTGGCCTCAGTCTTACTGGCATTCACCTGTGGCAGATGCAAAATGGAAACGAGTTGTCCCTGAAAGCAGACAGCAGCTTTAGGTAGTGCCTTGCTTTGGCTTTCCCTGCTATCCAATGTATGTCTCCTTCTCTGGAAAACTCATTTTCTCCAGGGTTTTACTGATAGCAGCCTGCTTTATTATTCACAGCTCCATGCACTACTCACAAAAATAAGCCATGTGAAGAAAGTAATACATCTGCAAGTGGGGGAAAGAAGAGAAATAAGAAAACTAGGGGTTAAAGCTCTTGCACTCCTTGCTCACTCTGGAGCTGTATAATAGGAGGGATTTCCAGTCTGCTGTTTCAAAGTCCGGAGATGCACACCTGTAATCTGCTTTAACAGGATGTCATTAATACCGCAAGGTCAATGGTTATCAAGTTACAAAAAGGCGATGTGGCATTACAGCTAGCCATCAGCAACAGTAGGCTTTTTATAACCAAACCTTGACAGGTGAGCTAACTGAGCAGCTCCTGCCAACAGCAGGCTGCTTCCTTCCCTGTCCCAGTTTCCACCACTTTCCTAGCAAGCTGCAAAGACCAGTTTTAGTCTCTTCAGTCCGTGTCCCACCTAGTATCCTTTCCCCAGCATCCCCTGCCCTCACCGAGCCAGAGCTCACCCTGAGCCTGTGCTGCTTCTCAGCCCATGCGCATGTGGGAACTGTAAGCCTTGATACCCAAATTTGGGTAAGGGATAAATGTAAGTTTTGACAAAAGAACTGTAATAAGGGGGAGGAAAAAAAAATGCACATTTTGCCAAATTTTAAATCATATTCCAAAACATGGCAACATTGCAAATTGTTGCGAGTGTTTTGAATATGAAGAAAAATATGATTTTTCCTTACACACCTCCCTGGAAAAGACTGAACAACTTTTGACAACATTTTCCAGAATGATTTCATTCTAAGCTGGCATCTGCAGCAGAAGTTTAAAGCTCAACCTTTTAAAGTTTTGCAAATGACAGGGAACTGAAAGCAAGGCTTGATGATGTTCAGTACCTGGTCAGTCTTGAGATGAATAACACTGCGGAGTCTCATCTGTAACATACTTAAAAAAACCCCTAAAGTAAGCTTTTACCTCTCTTTGCTTGTGAGATAAAATCTAACGAGAGGAAGGTAAATGAAGCAAGACACGAAGAGTTACGACTCTCAAACCCGCTGGCGTAACTGGTGAAACTGCGACAAGTCCCTTCATATGCTCCAGTAAACCCTTTTTGAGTTTAACGAACTTATTTCACCTCCTATAAAAGACTCTTGGAGATACAGTTTGAATCTGATGGACCACTGGAACAGTCTCTCACAAGACTGCATATCGCCAGCTGCTCTGGGGCAGTGGAGAAGAGGGAGCCGCTGGGCTCCCTGACCAGATAACCTTGTTTGGGGGGATTTCCAGTGCCAAGATTTATTTCGGGGAGTTAAGCAGATGGGAGAGACAGCAGCCTTTCCAACATCAGTAGAAACCCCTGCTGAGATGTCCACAAGAGATATCCAAAAACCAGTAAGTATCTACCAACCCATGCTGCCCCACCTCACCTCACTGGTTGGGACCTGCTAGCAACATGGGGGGAGTTTTGTTGTGCTTTTTCAAAAATGACATGCTATGACTATTTTTTAATGTTTGTTTTTAAGAAATGGTTTTGAAACTGGGCTTGAAACCATGAATCAACGTGTACAATCTCAGAGGCCCAAAGCAGTGAATAACAGTAATACTTCTTGGATTTAAATCAAGACTTACTCTAGAGAAAGGATTACTGGAGATAAGAGCAGATCTGCATCCGAGTTTCTACCCTGTCTGCAGAAACATTTTGAAAAATAGAGAATGGAAATAAAGGTGGTGATCACCAAAATCTGTAACAGCAGCCTAGGGGCAGAGAGGAGCTTGGTGGATTGAGAGCATCTGAAAAAAGGATAAAGAAACTTCCTCTGGGCTTTAAAGGTAGGAATTAAAACCTAGATGAAAAGAAGGCAGGAAAATGAAGCAAAGCATAAAGAGCATAAGGTGTACCCAGCAGAGCGGGGAATAGGTATGCAGAGCAATGAGAGACATAAAAGTGTGGCAGGGCAGAGACAAAATAACCCAGGTAAAGACGTATTGAGTTGGTTGGTGGAAGAGAACTTGGGAAACAATCAAAGCTGTCCCAAAGGTCAGCCTGTCTTGGACAACACCACATGGCAATGTAGCCTGTGGACACCCACAAATAAAGCGGCAAACAAGGTTGTTGGACAGAAAAGTCATGCTGGAGACTGCCTAATAGAACAAACAATCTGCCCAAAGCAATTCAAAGCAAGATTTTACCTTCAGAGAAGTAAAAGGGATGGACTGATGCTGTTTTAACACTTCAGATTTAGATCAAGTGCCTCTACGGGTTATGGTTAAACCTTCTTTAACATCCCCATGTGAAACAAACCTCTTGTAAAGCACACTGCTAACATTACCCTTGAAAGGAGGAGCAAATAGTTACTGTCTAGCTTGCTAATGAACTACCCCAGAAAAAATACTCTGCCTGTGCGGAGATGTTAATTCTCAACTATCTTCTCTTGTGACCTTCCCAAGTAAACTCTGCAGCTGAAGCAAATTAAATGGGTATCTTCCACTTCCAGCCAGGTGGCTTCTGTCTGGGAGGATCTAAAACTTGGGGGTTTTTTTACTGCTAGCATGATTTTTATTATTTTAAGGATTTTGTTAATGGTGGAACCTAGAGGACCCAGTCCCAAGTGGAGATGCACATCCTCAAACACCATATAACACATTTTAAAATATATACATATATATACACATATATACATATATCCTCTCTTCCCAAGCTTAAATTCCAAGATCCTTACAACTGTAATGTATATGTTCAGGGGCATGGACAGGTGACCTGCAGAAGTCCCTTCCAACCTCAATTATTCTGTTACTATAAATTACTTCTGATGTAAGGTTTGTTTCAGCCTAAAGGCGTGCATGTAGGATTTTGTAACTTGCATTGGCAAGCACTGTATTATAAGTTTGTTTGCAATGAGGCTGTAAGACCATGTTAAAATCTGTAAGATGGTGAAAAAGTTGCTAGAGAAACCTCTTAAAATAGGGTGTGAGTTGGCAAACAAAGATAACAAGGACTCAGGAGACAGTTAGCTATCAAGCAGAGAGAGAACATGAAAAAATACAATTAAAGTAAAATCAAATTTTTCCTTATGTACAACATTCCTGAAGATTATTCAGGTGTTTAAAAAAAAATTAAGAAAAAAACATAGAAGAAACAAGAAAACAGTTAGCACAGATAGGAAATATTTGTCTGGAATAGATTTGTTACAGTCAGCGCAGAGAGTACTAACAAAGTATGGAGTCACACAGGTGCCTTGCAAGGCCACAAACCTCTTCCCTTGGCCGTAACTCATTAGCAGACACTTTTTGTCTGTGACAGCACTGTTAAACTTCAGCATGAAATTCTTGTCTAGCCTGCGCTGATTCTAGTTTCTCCCCCTCAACTGGAGAGCCTCACAAAAAATTAACAAGTCTGCCTGAATCACTGAATATGCTCATAAAACGATGGACTGGGATGCAGATGGAGAGATATGCAGTCTCCTGAGTAGGATTCAACGTGGCAGACTATGCTATTACTCCTGTAACAACAGCAAGAATAGACTACGTTCATTGCATGACTACAGAAACCTTATTACCCAAAGGATCAGCTGAAGGATTACAAAAGAAACACCTGATGCAGTTTGGGATAATTTGGGAAAGCAATGTAAGTCTTGGTTTGCACAAATCTGTTTATCCCTGCTCTCAAAGCCCACAGCCACTTAGGCTGACAGATGGGGTCCAGCATGGGATGCAACAAGATCCATTGCTCCAGCCATGGAGCAGCACCTCCCCAAGCCCTAGCTAGCTGGATTTCAGGGGTAAGAGCAGCCGCAGAGCTGGAAGGCAATGCACCAAGGCACAGCTGAACAGCGCGAAAGGATGCAGGGAGAGGAGACAGGTGCAGAGAGGCATATTTAGGGTATACATACATAAATATATATAAAAAACATAGTCCTCCCTTAAACACTAAAGAATTCTTCACCATCCCCCCACTGTACCAATAGTTACCTGATGTATGGCACCCATATAGAAACAACTTCAACATAAGAGGGTTTGTAGCTGCTAATTCAATACTTTCTCAATTTTCTAGTGGATAGCAGAGCATGCCAGGCAAAATTTCAGTTGTGATCTACATGTTGGGGGATTGCTCAGTTTGAGTTTCTGATTTTTGAGGAACTCAAACAGTTAAGGTGAAATTCAAGAGAACACTTTGTCCTGCAGCCAGTGGGAGATGCACGCAGGTCATGGTGGTGGTTCATCCTCATACACAATTACCCCATTGCTTCTGAAACCTATATATGAACAAAAAACCCGATCAAAAAGAATAGATGAGTTTCATATTTAACCTAGATAAAATATTGAAAAGCCCAAATACTTTTTGGGCAACATTGGGTTTGCTTGTCTAATTTGACAGTCTTACCTCTATAAATAGTACGTTTCAATCTCAAAAGCAAACAAACCCAACAACCTCAAATATAGATTGCTTTTCACCCAAGCAGGTGATTTTGTGGAAGGACACAGTCTACCTTGCCCAAGCTGCAATGTTTGTCTCAAATTCCCATTTTGGCTGAGCAGCTCTTAACCCGGAATTGTGACTGCGATGCCACAAGTGCAAATTGTCCCTTTTTGGTACTCAAAGTCTCTTGTGAACACAACCCACCAGTGCATCTGTACACTGATGGATATAACAAACAGGACTTTGCTGTCATGGGAGGTCTGCAGGAACTAGATTGCACTTCAAAAATAAATGTGGCCTATGAGTATTACCCTGACTTGCAGCAAACCCCTATGGTGTGAGAATGCATCGCAAGCCAGCTCGCCCTCGGGTACGGGTGCTTTCACATCAGGATATTCATCAGAGATCCCTTCGGATAAATCCACACTTGAATATTTCTATACGAGATCTTGTTTCTTCAAGCTGTGCGCACAGTCTTTAGTAAATGGACCACAGCAGCCCTTTGGGCAACCTTGAATTAGGGTGGGAAGTGTGAACAGGCTCCAGCTGTATTTTGAAACTCTTTTATAAATGACACAAAACCTTTCAGAATACGAAGAAACCAGTTTTATGATTTATAAAGAGGGGAGGAATCAAGAAGGCAGGTCCATAACATGGCAGCTGGGCTTGGGGTTGGGTGAAGGAGATGGATGGAGAGTGCTGACGCCGAGGCCGGCTCTGCTCCCAGTGGTACGAGCATTTCTGGTTTATGACCGTCTCCAAACTGCACAGACTTAGTTCTCAAAAAAACAAAGCAACAGACAAGAAACTTTACACTCATCTTCAGGATCTCCATAACAACACTTCTGTTACTGATGTATTTCAAATGCTGAGAAACCTTCATTATTTTTTTTTGCTCAGGCCTTCTAAGACACTTAGTTAACTTCACCTCTGAAAAACACTGAGATGTTTTCTGTTGAATACACTGAGAAAAGACATAGTTTGTTCACCTGCCCTAAACAGCTGTTAGATTATCCTATCCAAACTTATTTTCTAGTTACAGCCATCCTCCCTTGCTCTTTAGAGCTCTGGCTTTAATTTCCTGGCTTTTCAAAATATTTTGGAAGTATTTCAAAATGTTAGCCAAAAAAAGGTTGAAGCTATAAATACACAAAACACTGGAAGTGACCAATTTTAATTTATTCTATAAATTAAAATGAAAACCAGACTTGGTTTTGTGATGTCCTAAGTGATAGTGGGACATGTAATCATTGCAATCTCTTATTAAACACAACAGAACAAAACCAGAGGTTGAGAGCCCTTTGAACAGCAATAAAATCATTCCCTTTTCTCCCTTTTTACCCATGATAATCATGTGCTTGAAAGGCAACGATAAAAGAACAGATACATTAAAAAAAGAAATTGAGACAGGCACTTCATACAAAAGTTGGAAATCCACAAAAATAAGAAAAGACTAAAATTGAAAAAAATGTACACACCGGTAATATTTTACACTCTATCGTACACATGTATACCTACGTATACTACCATGTATAATACCACACTCTGAATACTGTTTAGAACACATTTTGGCAGTTGACTGCCAAAAACCTATAGCTCTGAATGGAAATCACACTCTGCAAAGGAAAAATTGTTCAAGGAAAATCCTGGATGAGTAGCTCTTCCAGCCTCTTATACTGGCCACGTCCTTGAAAGACACTTTGTGGGGCTAAAACGTGCCCCATGGAGCATGTGAAAAGGCCCACTGGGCTCAAAAGTACCTTGACATCAGCCAGACAACATACAACACCCTGGTCAATTCTGATCTCAGAGTTAGGAAAACAAAGATTGCTCCCAAATTACAAGTTTTCTGGCTTAACAAAGAGGTAGCTGAAGAATCAGAAGCATCCAAACCCCTGAGCCCCATGTAAAGATGCAGATCAGAGGACAGAGGTCTGTGGCAGACAGAGGCGGTATGTACTCTTCACCTACAGCTAGCAGAAGACTGAGCGTGAACCAGTCCAAAAATACTCAAGACCTGAACCAAGTTGCAATGTAGAGATCCTGCAATAACCAGGACAATCGTTATCTCTTTCAAGCAGTACCACAATAGCGTGGGATTTTAGTAGTTCAATTTTAGCTGGATTCATTCAAGCCATAATGCTTTTAAAGTGCACTGCACCATTAGCGATGTGGCACGTGCTGCTTCACTACTTCTCCCAACTCCTTACTATGGATGTTAAATAACACGAAGAGAACTGTGTGGATAATCCACCCAGGGGAACATCTGGAGATGAAGACTTATTTAGTCCTTCCAGCCCATACTGCTTGGCCAAGGAGAGAGACCAGAGCCAGCCTGGGCCATTTGCCTTCGCCCCTGCAGCTCTTTACCTGCTTGATGGCCACTGGTGGCAAGTAACATGAAGGACTCCGGCCTGAGCATGTGATGTTTGTGCAGGCTCCATCCCTGGAGGTTTTTAAGACCAGACTGCATAAAGCCCCAATCAGCCTGGTCTGACCCCAGACCTTGCTTGAGCAGGAAGCTGCACTTGAGACCTCCTGAGGTCCCTTCTGACCTTAACTATCCTACAATCCTATCTTCTTCCTCTATCTATAAAAAGAAGAGGAGCTAAAAGGACTGTACAATTATATTATTACCATTACTAATTAAAGATGCACATTTGAAGGGAAAAAAATAAGTATTCTTGGTATTTCCAGTGTACTGATTTTGGAAATGTGGCACCTTATCACACAGTGCTCAGAAGCCAAGTAACAGTAAGCCTACATATACGACTACAGATCTCGTGTTCACAAAGCACAACTCCTCTCTCCCCTATTTTCCATGTTTTACTGGTAAATAAGTACCTGGGATGAGATTGAACTATGGCCCCCTTCATGGGCCTGGCAGCTGGAAGGAAAGCTCAGGCTGCAGTCTGAGCCAAGTTCTCAGTCGAGTGACTCAGATGAAGCAGGAAAAGGTCTTGACTAAATCAATGTTTTCAGCTGACATCTGCAATGAGCCCAGGTTGCTACACAGAACCAGCAGCATTTTAGTGTTTTCACTTCTTGTCCAGACACAAGAGTTTCTGAATAGTTGGTCAATAAAACTTAGTAGCATTTTTGACAGCAACGTGTTACTTATAAAATAGGCACTTCAAAATTTTACCTTTGTTTTCCCCCTAAGGCAAAAAGTGAACAGTTTCTTCTGAAAACAAATCCTTTTCCATTTAACAAAAATAATTCTCCACCAAGAAGGGCACTGCTAGATTCCCAACCACCTTCAAAACAAACTGAAGAACTTTCACTAGCTACTTTAAGCTTCTAAACTGGGAAACCAGTTGACCAACGCGCTGGGGTCATTCATCTTTTTAGACGGCTGCCAGCCCTTCCTAATTATCAGATACATGCTCAGCCTTCCCCCAAGTCATGCTCTGCAGCAAGACCCCTGAGATGAGGACATTGGGTAGTTAATGCCACAGACTCATCTGTTTTCATCTTCCAGGGCACACTGTGCTGGCCTTGCAGTGGGGTCCTATCAAGCAGATGAGATCCTTGCAGGTACCACAATGGGACTTCTGCTTATGCCACATCAGCGTCAGCCCCCAGGAGAGGCACGTACAGCAATAATGCTGTTCTCTTCAAGCTTTACGCATAAAGCTTCTCTACCAGGAGTATGAGTGAATACGGTAACAAATGGAGCTGTTTTAAATCTTGGCAGGTGAGAATATCCTTGCTATACCGCCGTCTGGTATTCAACCACTTTACAGAAAGGAGCAAAATGATCTAGAGACTCTCCACTGATCTGAGGCAGAAACATCTACTGAAAACAAAACCATCTTATTCACTGAACAGAGCAAGGTTAGCAGGAGGAGAGAGCTGCAGCCAACCATGCATCCAAGAAAAAGGCTATCATGGGTAATGCAACGCAGGGAAATACGGTATCAGAGCAAATCGAGATGGCGGAGGTTTTTTTGCTATGAGCCTGAACACCTCTCAGCTCTGTAAACAGGGAAAGAAACGTGCGGCAAGGGGACTTGGGAGCTGCTCCCCTTCCAGCTTCTATACTGCAGCCTCACAGGGAGATGAATGCCTGTTATTTAGTTATTTTAGCCTGTTATTTAGTCTACTTTGCACTGAGAAGACTCCTAACTCTGGTTTAAGACCTCAAAAGCACCCTATGGGTGAAGGAAGGACAGTTTATAGCTTTTTTCTGCTAGGGAGAGAGGGGAAAATAGCATCACTGTCTCAGCACAAATTTTATAAAAAAATGTCAAGTGTGTCATAAACCATCCAGAACAATCAAGAACAGAACCAGGAATATGAAAAAACTGACAGTAGCAACCAAACTGCTGACTCCTCAGAGACCCTCACATGCCTGGAGGATTCAGGTTGCAAAATAAACTTGTGGAGGACATGTACCTAATAATGACTTCGATTTGTTTAACAGATTTTGCTCTTGTATTGCCCAGCACTGTTTCCCAAATTCACTCTCCGTTCATACCGCAAATGAGCATAGCTCTTGAATCTCCATGGCTATCCAGAGCTTTTCAGCTGACATGGGCTATTTCCTTCTGCAGTATACAAGGACAGCTCTCAAAAGCAAGAGTTCACTGAGTAACAGGGAAAGGATGCAAGACATACAGGTTGGATTAAACAGAGTCATTCTGCCTTGTCTGTGCCTAAAAAGACATAACAACAAGCAAAGCGGGGATGCTTTGGGAAAGTGAGATGTTTTAGGCTATACTTTCTTCCTTTTAGCTAAATTGGATCCTGTCCCTGCTTTCTCCAAGGGGATATGAAATCACCAAAGAAAAATCAAAAGCGAGAGCAACGAGCAGAAATGGTTTGCATACAACTCGAAGAAAAACGAAGGCTGAGCTGAACATATTTTCTGCCAGCCAGAAAGGACCATCTGCATTTCCTTGCTGCAGATCAGGCAGTCTCACCACCAGTACAAGGATTATGAGGCTGAAAAAAATCAGCTAAAATAGAGAGCTGTGTTTCTCTGAAGACCACGTATGGATGCCTCGCTCCAGATGGCAGCTGACACCCAACGAGGCAGCTGTTTTGAAGAACATTAAGGAGTTAATTTGGAAAAAATACATGTGCTATGAACTTTAAGAGGTCATTTGGTTCAAAGAATAAAAACCAGGAAGAAAGTGAGAGAAACTAAATATGTAAAATAGAGTCATTATTCTGAGACAGAAAAGGTGAATTTATCATCCAGGAGCTACTTGTTTAGACGATCAAATGTCATCACCTAAGAATCAGCATGGCAGGTCTGAGGCAAGAAATCAGGGCTTAATCTAAACTGTTTCATTCTTCTTCCCCTCCTCTTGCAGACCTGCACGTTCACATTATATAGCATTTGTTCCTACAGCAGCAAAGACAGACACACTGCTAAAGGGTGTCATGAAAGTTGTAAAATTGCACAGTTATGTGTTTGGTAGGCTCAGGCGAGAGCAGCATTTTGAGTCCAAAAAAGACACTTCCCATATACAGAAACTAGAGCACAGGCACATCTAACTTAGCTTTTGTAAAGTGTAGCCTCTTTCTAAAATAAGACTAGAACTAGCTCAGACTTACACTTTTCTTAAAAGAAGGGCCAGTCTGCTTGTCTGGTGTCTTGAGAAAGACCAACAGAGCAGACCTTTTTTCAGCAGACATGCCAGGCCAGCTGTAAGCACTTAGAAATCCTTCTTTCGATCTTATTTTTACCAGACCTGTTTTTCAGTTTTGTTTTTCTGTAGAAAATCCAACATTGTTGAACCCAGTATGGAAAACACGCAGCAGAAAAGCCTGTCCTGTAGAATGCAGCTCTGCAGTTATCAGAGATGTATCAGCTCACAAGGTGGCTGAGGATTTCTGAACCACGCCAAGGAATGGGAAGAAATGTGCATATATAAAAACTACACTGTACTTTGGAAAGAAAGCTTAGGGTAGGGACTAGCGGCATTTTTGGGAATAGTATCCTAGGGGCTGCAGATCAGACTAATAGGGGCTGCTCATGTTGTACAAACATGATAACGTTCCCCCTCCTCCATAGACAAGACAACTTAAAAGGGCTGTGAGGATGTTTGGAGACATTTTATACAATATTGGGTACCATCCACTTGAAATATCAAGGTAAGAATATTTATTCTCTTGAGGCTTGCTGGGTGAACACTGCTAGAAAAAAGATTGCTTTGCAGTACAAGCTCTTGTTTAAAATCAGAGTTGACAAATGGGAAAATTACAAGATTAGAAACACCTTGTAATATAGAGGGATGTGATTTCTCAGTCAAATGTATTTGAAGTCTCTTCCGAAAACACAAGCAAATTGAGTTTTAATTAGTTTTGCATACATAAAGTATACACTGAACTTTCAAGTAGCAAAGCTTCAGTTCACTCACTGCAGCTGCAATTTGCACTACTCCAGGTTAATCCAATGTCTACTCTTTAAAAATCTGAAATGCATACTGTTATTAGATGCTACTTCATGTTTGCAAATCAGCACATTGACTCGGCTCAGTCAAATGTGATTTACTACGGTCTGTAGACATCAGAGAGAAGCAAGAATCAGCGCATTAACAACTGATGGAGGTAATATAGACTGGCAAGTCCCATTTTGCTTCTGCGTTATGTCGCCAGTCTCTTGACTGTGGAAAAGGAAAAAAAAAATCTGATATTGCTTTCTCTGGGAATGCAATTTCAGAAAACAAAGCAGACAGATCTGATGATCTGCCTACAAACAATTTTTCAGCTCACAGTCAGGAGCTTCATGCTATATGGTGCAAGGAAGCAAGTTTTCCTCAGCAAGCCAGAAGAAAGTTTTAGTATTCCTATTCAAATGAATAGTACATGAAAAGCATAAGGGCTAAACATTAAAGCCAAACTTACAAGTACTAACACACAGGCCAACAAAATCAGACTAGGAGTTTTGATTTTGGATGGGAAACAGGCTTGGCATGTTTGAAATTATTTTCACATGGCAAATGCTTGCTTTCATGTCCACACCCCAGGGCAACAGCCTGCAGATGCTAATGGGTATTTCAATATGCAGAAGCCCAAAGCATGAGCACCTGACGCTAAACATTGGCAATTCATTTCTATTTCAGTACTGCCACAGGGATGGCAATTATAATCCTTTTCCTCTGCTTGGCCTCACACTTCTTCCTGCCTAGAAACTTCCTAACTCCTATATATCCACATTCAATGCTTCTCTGCATCACACTGAGAAGCTGTATGCTTGTTTAGAATACTACACCATTTACTGTAAGAACACATCCCAAAGAGTCATCCTGTATTTCACTAAAATGCAAAATGATGCACCACTTAGTTACCCCTAAAGCCTTCCGCGTGGAAGAAAGCCCCTTTCTCTGGCATCATTCCTGGAGCAAAACCCAGGAGCTCTGCTGGCTAATTGCCAGCACCAAATATTTTTGTTCTCATTTGTGCAGGCTAAACGGCTGCAGGCTTTTCTCCCCAGTAGAGATGCAAACACTCGCACCTAGGCTTTTTTCCCCCTCCCCATACAAAACTTCTCACAAATCTCAGCTAAGTCAGGCAATGCATTTGTTAGAACGCATTACATCAAATTGAGTCATCTTCCCATACAGGCATTTGAAACGGCACTTTAAAGCATCTGTACTCTGACAGCAGTGCATGGCATGCTTTCTGCTTACTCCCAAAACTGCTTCTATCCTCCGCTGCAAGCAAAGCAGCGGCTTTTATCAGCCCAGGTTTCACCACGAGGCAGCACATTTGCTCATCTGCATCACTTTGCCAAAGTGTTTAAGCGCCTCTCAGCCCCTCGTGCTGAAAGGACCATTTGTTCGCCAGACCTCTTCCAGGGAAAGA
>NW_008825613.1:1219014-1221205 GCF_000699105.1 Pygoscelis adeliae
CGCGATGAACAGAGCTCAGAGAGTGCTTCGGGTGTGAAATTCAGATGACTTGGAAGAATTGAGCCCTAATTAATATAGCAGACAGACCAGTGCCAAGAGCTCTGGGTGAATACGCACGATTGCATAAATCAAGAGAAAGTTCACACTAGACTGAAGTCTGTGGATGAAGATTAAAATTGCAGAAGGAAGCATTAAGGAAGTTAAGGAGTTAAGGAAGACCATACACAAAAGAGCTGGAAAGGTTATGGACAAGAGCTTCTGAAAAGACTCAAAAGAAACACAGAACCACCTACAAATCTCCTGTGCTTTGGTTTATTTCTCTGTGAGTGCAGAGGGAGATGAGAGAAGGAGGAGAAAAAGCCAAAGGGGGTCCCAACCCTGAACTTCTAGACAGATTTTTTCTTCTAAGGAAGACTATTTACTCCTATTCATAGGAATGTCATTGTATTTTCAAGAACTAACTCCCATCTATTTCTCAAGAGGATATATTAATTTCTCTTCCATTGAGCAGTTTGAATAAAGCTTTTTTCTACTTCTCCGAGTGGCTGCCTTCCTCCTACAACCTATAATTGCCCTGACACTTCTCAAGGGCAATAACAAGTATATAGTATTATATTGAACACTAATGGATAGAAAACTATACCTTGCACAACACTGCAGAGCCATAAATACAGATGATGATTATGGGTTTCTCTAGTGCATTGTATTTGTCATCAAAGTGGTACAAACTATCTCACAGAGAAACATAGTGAGGATACTCCAAACTCACCCATGGGAGGAAGCTGTGCTCCCTAAAAATCAATTTATTAAGCTCTGGATGGGCAAGCCCTTTCCACCTGATCTCATGATTGAACACTGCCCCCGCTAACATGATTTACCCTTTGGAAATAGAAAATGATACCATTGTTGATAAATTGTTGATCCATCTTTGAGCTTCAGCCTTTGCAAATTTGATTGTATAAAATAAAGCACAGAAAACTGCCTCAAAGCAACTACAGTTGAGAACTTCTGCTGGGTAGAACAGGCTATAACAAGTAGTAACTAGAAACCCTGCTCACCTTCTGCAATATGAATTAGCAAAGGATTCACCCTTGATGCAAATGTTACTGCCTCCTAAAGCCAAGTGAGCCCTCCCTACTTCACATCCTACAAGAAGGGTGTATCGCTTGACCCAGCAATATTCAGCATCCACAACACCATACCACTGGAGGCTACCGAAGTCCAGAAAGGACAAGCTAAAGGGAGGAGAGAAGAGGACATTGCTGTAGGCAGTGCAGTACCAAAGCCATTTGCTGCAAACTCTGGATGACACCTGGCATCCAGAAGAGCCGATTGAATCACACTGGTTTATACTAATGTGCCTCTTCAGACAACATGGGCACAGAAAGTGATACTCCAACCACAGGAGAAGCCTTCTACATGGGCACCGAGGTGGAGAAGTAAGATGTGGACATCTTCAGTGAGCAGATGAAGTTACACACAACTGATAAGACAGCCCATTGCCAAAAATCTGCAGGCAAGGACACATCTCAAGAGTATGAAAAGCAGAGCAAAACCAAATGGCAGCACCAAGCTGAAGAAGATGCTCACTGATGACCGCAAGACTGCACAGCAGCAGAGCACATTGACATTTCTCTCCACTGCCAAAGCATCCTCAAACTTGCTGCTGTCTGTACAGGAGAGGTGAACGGGTGCATTAGGTATTCTTTTTGATGTTTTCCACAGGGAAACGATGACAATGACTGCACCCGGTACAGGATATGAGCCTAAATGGCTCCTACTCACACCTTCTGGCTGTCGATAAGGATGGGATCACCGCCAACTGAATTACAGGGAGGTAGTTCATTGTGCTGCCAGCTGAAACATGAAGTCTGAAACCGAATAAGCAATGTCATGCTGAGCCATTAAAAAGGCGAGAGAGCTGGCTGACAAAAGCAAAACTACTTTCAGCTACTCTTGAAGACCCTCCCTTCATCTTCCTTCCTGCCTTCCCCACTACCAAGAGCAACACAGCCACGACCAGGAAATACGTGGCACAAGCAGTCCAGAGATTTAGGAGGAATTTACACCTCTTAAATAAGCTATTTAATCCCACCTGCAAGACTGCCACTTTTCAGATGACCTAACTGTGCTGGGAACTACCTGAAGGTCCACCAGCTACCTGAGCCTAAAACATCTCTTTGAAGGGTGC
>NW_008825613.1:1221245-1228003 GCF_000699105.1 Pygoscelis adeliae
CTGCTGAAGAAGCTGTAATATTGCCTAGGCTGAAGGCTGGTTAATTATTCCTCAGCATGTAATCCATCTTAGTGATTAGGATTAATGAAAGGGTCACCTGGAGAACACTCTCACAATACACACATCCCACAGCCTGTTGATCCGAGTGCCTGTGGTCTACGGCAAGGAGAACACGTTAATTATGTTCTTCAATGGCACTTTGGCAACAGTACAAAGCAATAGAATGCTCCTCCCTCGTCCCTTACTGAAAGCCTGGGAACAGCTAATGATGGCTATGGCAACAGATATATAAAGCCCCATGAACGTGGTCTAGGATTAAGCATCAAAGATTTAGGTCCAAATCTTGGCCTACCCAGAACGCAAACTATTTTCTTGCATTCCTGATCCCCTTCCCCCCTCTTTTTCCCTCCATACTCCTCCAGCCTTCCTCCTGGTGTTTTAAAAGCAAGAGATACCAAAGTACACTTAGTTTTTGCAACACTATTGCAGAACGTAGATTTAGCAGATATAACCTTCGAGTTTTGCAAGCAGTTTTGCTGTTGGCCCTGATCCTGTCTACACAGAGCACAGGTGGGACAGGGTGGGGGCATAGGGCTGTTCACTTGCTGCATGGCAGGAACGCAAGGGCAGCAGTTATTTGCAGGGGAAAGGGGAAAAAAAAAAATCACCATCAGGAGGTCCTGAGCTGGATACCAAGTCTGGGATACGTTTCCTGTTCCCGTAACACTGGGTGCAGCTTCAGGATCTTGCCTTGCATGCCGGACCCCTTTTTGGGGGAGGGAGAGCTGACGTTCTGGAGACAGCATTCATCCATCAGTCACTTTAAGGTGTCTTTGGGAATTCAAAGTTAGACAGAGCCTTATATATTTGAGGGCTACACATTTAAGAAAGGGAAGATACCTTCTCCTTTCTGCTGGCTTTTTGCTTGCCAGTTTGCCTTTTGGTTTTATATTTATCTGTGTTGTTGTTGATGCTTTTTTTTTTTTAATGAATCTCCTGCAAATACAAGGAAATAAGGATTTTCCAAACAAACCAGAAGCAAAGAGTTACTAGAATAGGGTTCACCATTTCCAGCACACTTTAAATCCTAAATTAACATTTTCAGCAGAACACTTTTCCACTTTTGTGACTGGATGATACTGAAGCAGGCTAATATGAGAGGAAACATTACTTCGGATACCTTGAGATGGCAGGATTCAAAAAGGAAATCAAAAGGCCAGGAAAAAAATAAAATACAGAAACATATATGAATGGTCTACCTAGCACATGTCTCAGGAGGAGGCATGCAAACTGCAATCATTCCCACAGAAACGCCAGTCTGAGTATTCCAGCATGTTAAATGCCACCTAACAATTTATACGGACGCAACTTTAAAAGCACTTTTTCAGTGCCTACTGCCTTTTTCAGTGGCAGAGATACGTTTGCTGTGTTTTATGAACTTGGTTTGTATGCCAATTTAGGAGGAGAGGAAAAGCAGGGAGGAGGAAAAGGTGGCACAGCCTCGCTTTGTCATCAGAGCAACTTCTGGAGCAGGCTGCAGATAGAGAAGTGATGGGGGAAGAAATGTTGTTCTCAGACTGGAAAACAGAGCAAACATTAATACCCAAAGTGACACTTCTGAATTTTACCACCCAAGACCAAACCAGTGCAGTCAGTAATTTTTAACATCAGACACAACCTGTTAACAGCCTTCTGCCGTCTCCCCACCCAGCCTAGCTCCAGGACCACACGTAAAGCACCCTTTGAAACAATGTGCACCAAATACATGCACCGAAAAGTCATGCCTGGCAATACCGTTGCTTCCACAAGTCACCCCTGCAGCTGGAGCCCTTAAACCAGTAAATAACCCCTTCCAAGAAGAAAAAAAAGCAGCCCGATTCCCGAAAGCAGCAGACAGGCCCGGCCACATGCTTTCCGTGGGAGGAAGGACCAGAGCACCCACATGGCTTCACACAGCTGCTCCTGCTGGCTGCTTTTCAGGTGTTTGCAGGGGAGGGAGGCTCTTTGCAGAGAAATACGGAGGATTTTGCTTCCCTGCACCCCTCTGCTCAGAAACAGGGGGTAAGATGTGACCCCTCTCCTTCCATCTTTGCCTGTTCCTGCAAAGCGGTTTATTTTGGAAACTAAGATGGGAGAAAGGGATTCATTAAATCCCAAGGGGTCCAGAAGGCATTTCATTGGAAAGACAACCAACTGCAAGAGCTGCTATATACAGAGAACACTAATTTATTTCTGTTGTCATATGTACAGCCAGTCTAGCCGAGGTAGGATGCATTCAGTTCTCTCACCCATGCAACCCTGCAGCTGTAAAAGCAAACCTTGGACCACAGACAGTAGTGAGTTAGCATTGCCATCAATTAATTCATTAATTCCTGGCTCCTTTCATCAAGACAAATGACAGTATATACCAGCACACTCATGCTCAGATCCCAAGCTAGTGTCCATGAACCTTGGCTCCTGGCAAACTGTGCTGGATACGTTGATTAACAGAAAGTAAGATGCAAACAACTGCTCAAATGTTCAATTAACACATGATGATAAATGGATCCATGCAGTTCAGATGGGGGGAAAAAAGTAAAGATATTCCTTTGTACCGTCTTTATTCGATTACCTTCAGGTCACAAAGAAATGCATCTTTCTGTCTCTATCCTCCTCTTCCCTCTCTCTAGAGGCACAATTTGGGAGGCAGAAGTGATGGGAGAAATTTCACTATGAGCTGAAGGATCTTTCCCCGCCTCAGGAGATTTGAGGCTCTCATTTGCTCAGTTCTCCATTTTGCATTTTAAGTGTTTGATGTGCCTAAAGCATTGGACAGGTGAAACTGGAAAAAAGCAGGGATACACAGTGAAGTACAGCGAGTCTCAGGAAATGTGGAAATTGAAATCTGACTCTCAATCTTAGGCACATTCTAATGATAAGTGTCACTGGTTTGCAGATAAGTAACGTTGAAAAACTACAGTTATTTCTCACTAAAATCACCTCATTTTACCTGAAAATCATTTCCGTATTCCACATACCAAATTTCAAGTTTTCCCTTATAGGCTTAAAGCATGTTAATGAAAGGCAAAACCTTTAAGCATTTATTACATGCTTACCTGTCATGGTTTAACCTCAGCTGGCAACTGAGCACTACACAGCTGCTCACTCACTCCCTACCCCCCACCCCGCAGTGGGATGGGGGAGAGAATCAGGAAAGTAAAAGTGAGAAAACTCGTGGGTTGAGATAAAAACAGTTTAATAATTGAAATAAAATAGAAATAATTATAACAATAATAATAAAAGACTATACAAAGCGAGTGATGCACGATGCAATTGCTCACCACCCACTGACCGAGGCCCAGCCAGTCCCCGAGCAGCAGCCCCCTCAGCCAGCTTTCCCCCAGTTTATGTACTGAGCATGACGTCACATGGTATGGAATGTCCCTTTGGCCAGTTTGGGTCAGCTGTCCTGGCTGTGCCCCCTCCCAGCTTCTTGTGCACCTCCAGCCTTCTCAGTCGGTAGAGCATGGGAAGCTGAAGAGTCCTTGACTAGTGTAAACACTACCCAGCAACAACTAAAACATCGGTGTGTTATCAACATTATTCTCATCCTAAATCCAAAACACAGCACTGTACCAGCTCCTAGGAAGAAAATTAACTCTATCCCAGCCAAAACAAGGACATAACCTAAATTAAATCTTATTATTGTTTACATTTTCCTTACTTGGATAATTGTGTTTATTGGCAATTTGGAAAAGAGGAATGTTATAAAATAAAGGCATGTGGTATGAGCTTAATTTCATTCATCTGTTTCATAGCTACTTCTCACAGAGGAGAGAGGAGGAAAGGCCTTCTCTTGCTGCACCGCTAAAGGGGTTTCAGTGGTACAGGCTCCATTGTTCCCAAAATCAATTGCTATTTACTCCATGCAATTACATCCATTAATAGCCACACACATTTATATCCAATTCCATTTAAGAGAAGAATAGACAAAAGCTAAGAGAGTAAAAGGCAAAGCAAGAAGTTGTCAAAAAGGTTTAATAATAAAAGTAAGTTTGCATTAAAATTTTAAACCTGTTGTGTACCAAACACTGGAAGATTTTGTTTCAAGTCCTCCTATTTGCTCTTTTTCAGAGCAATTTGGTAGTGAAAGGAAGTCATGGAAGATTTACTGCTCTTACTTCATCAACTCTTATCTTCCACACACACACTTACAGAAAAAGCACTGTGCTGCAATTCAGAAGATAATTAAAACTATATTACAAAACAAGAGCTACAAACTCATGATCAGCATCAAGAACATGTACCCCATTGATGGTGAAAAACTGCAGATATTTTCAGACTAGTAGGCACGGTTTGCAGTTTGGTTTACTTCTCTTGAAAGCTTAGCTCTTGATCATAGGGTGGCTCAGCCAATATTTTTTAATATCAGTGCATTTAAAGGAGCTCAATTTAATCACATACCACTAATTTTCTACCTTTTATTGGTGTTGAACATGTAACTCCATGGACACGTATGGGTTACAGAATCAAGATCCATATCAGCACTGCACTCCTAATTTATGACTTAAAATATTCAGCAAGTAAGGGCTGATGATTTCCTTACATTTAGGAGTCAATTATGAATGATTTATTAAGAATAATTTCTGAGGATTGCCACAAAGCTGCTGACAGGGTAGCAAATTAACGTAGAAGCCATATTTGCATACTATTTACAAACAGTTTCTCCCTGTATATCCTCTCTAAAAGTAGCTATTCCATGCACCTGAATTTGTTGGAACAACATAGTGCACAATTCTAAGCTACAATTGATTCTTTTTACTTAACCCATTTCTTATTGGAATAGTTGTCTTGGAAAACATAACTGCTTTTTCTCCTGAGACTCAGAACAGGTTTTTTGGTTCAGTTCTCAGTAGATAGGGGTTTCTACGGTTCATCTAAGAGATACAACCCACAGATTGGACCTATAACCCGTAAGTATGTATTATCTCAGTTTTGGGGACATCGTAGCTTTTGGGCACAACTAGAAGAAAGGTCTAGGAAGGACCAGAACAATTCAGTTCACAGAAGCTGGGGAACCACTTGAAACAGAGTCCCACGTTCAGGAGGGTCAGATCCACAAGGAAAGGGGGGTGATGGATCTGCTCAGGGACAGGTAGGACTTAAGCACTATTCAGCCCTGCTGAGGATACTTCTCCCTCCTGCCATGGGAAAGGGTGGAAAGCTGCAGATGTAAGCAACAAGCCCCAGTGGACTGGGACTGGGTAGGCAGAGATCAACAGGGAGATTTAGGAAGATAAATCTGGGAGTTTGATAGACTTGCCAGATCTGTCTCAGGCCACATCTCTCCCACCCTGGTTGGTGCTGTGGTGGGGAACTGTCCTGCTGGGAAGTCATAACACTTGCATCCTAACCCATAACCCAACCTGAAACCTGGACCTTTTGGGTCAAACTGAGACAGAGTGATCCTGGAACTCAGTGATCCTGGACTAAGCATTGGCCAGAGGCAGCAACATGGTAGAGGACTGTCGTGGTTTAACCTCAGCTGGCAACTGAGCACCACACAGCCACTTGCTCACCCTCCCACACACCCCCATCCCTCAGTGGGATGGGAGAGAGGATCAGAAAAGTAAAAGTGAGAAAACTCATGGGTTGAGATACAGACAGTTTAATAATTGAAATAAAATAGTAATAATAATAATAATAAAAGACTATACAAACCAAGTGACACACAGTGCAATTGCTCACCACCTGCCAACCGAAGCCCAGCCAGTCCCCGAGCAGCAGCCCCCCCAGCCAGCTTTCCCCCATTTTATGTACTGAGCATGATGTCACATGATATGGAATGTCCCTTTGGCCAGTTTGGGTCAGCTGTCCTGGCTGTGCCCCCTCCCAGCTTCTTGTGCACCTCCAGCCTTCTCAGTCGGTAGAGCATGGGAAGCTGAAGAGTCCTTGACTAGTGTAAGCACTACCCAGCAACAACTAAAACATCGGTGTGTTATCAACATTATTCTCATACTAAATCCAAAACACAGTGCTATACCAGGAAGAAAATTAACTCTATCCCAGCCAAAACCAGGACAAGAACATTTGCACTGAAGGTAAGGATACCCAGAACTAAGAGCCACTAGTGTTTGACTTTACAACTTTAATAGTGCTCTTTTAACAGTTTGCTATGCTAATTTAATTAGGCACAAGGACTTAATATTTACTTTTCACAGGCAATTGAGAAAGTAAAACTCAGTCCTGTATTCACACAAACTCAAAAGATACAAATACAACCAGCCAATCACAGTTTAATGGGAACAACTACAGATCACAGAATCATAGAATCATTAAGGTTGGAAAAGACCTCGAAGATCATCGAGTCCAACCGTCAGCCCAACACCACCATGCCCACTAAACCATGTCCCTAAGCGCCTCATCTGCACGTCTTTTAAATACTTCCAGGGATGGTGACTCAACCACTTCCCTGGGCAGCCCGTTCCAATGTTTAACCACTCTTTCAGTAAAGAAATTTTTCCTCACATCCAATCTAAACCTCCCCTGGCGCAACTTGAGGCCATTTCCTCTCGTCCTATCGCCAGTTACTTGGGAGAAGAGACCGACACCCACCTCGCTACAACCTCCTTTCAGGTAGTTGTAGAGAGCGATGAGGTCTCCCCTCAGCCTCCTTTTCTCCGGCTAAACAACCCCAGTTCCCTCAGCCGCTCCTCATAAGACTTGTTCTCCAGACCCCTCACCAGCCTCGTTGCCCTTCTCTGGACACGCTCCAGCAC
>NW_008825613.1:1228877-1229078 GCF_000699105.1 Pygoscelis adeliae
CCAAGGTCAGGCTGACAGGCCTGTAGTTCCCCGGATCCTCCTTCCGGCCCTTCTTGTAGATGGGCATCACATTGGCCAGCCTGCAGTTGTCCGGGCCCTCCCCTGTTAACCAGGACTGCTGATAGATGATGGAGAGCGGCTTTGCGGGCTCCTCCACCAGCTGCCTCAGCCCTCTCGGGGGGATTCCATCCCGGCCCACAG
>NW_008825613.1:1229184-1230664 GCF_000699105.1 Pygoscelis adeliae
TGGGGGGTTCATCCTGCTCGCTGTCCCTGTCTTCCAGCTCAGGGGGCTGAGTACCCTGAGGATAACTGGTCTGCCTGTTAAAGACTGAGGCAAAGAAGGCATTAAGTACCTCCGCCTTTTCCTCATCCTTGGTGACAATGTTCCCCCCCGCATCCAGTAAAGGATGGAGATTCTCCTTGGCTCTCTTCTTGTCATTAATATATTTGTAAAAACATTTTGTGTTGTCTTTAACGACAGCGGCCAGATTGCATTCTAGCTGGGCTTTTGCCTTTCTCATTTCCTCTCTGCAGGACCTAACGAGACCCCTGTACTCTTCTTGAGTCGCCTGCCCCTTCTTCCACAAGTGGTAAGATCAGACACTGCTGTTCCACCATCCAGAAAGTACAAGGAGCTTCCTTCCTCAAAAGCATACGACAGAACACAGGACAGCCCCAACAGCATGTTACACAGCTATAATTTCTCATACAGTGCAATATTGTGAGCAAACCCTTTGGCTCATCCCAAAGTAGCATTATATGAAACTTCAATAGCATGCTTAGAACATGCAACAGCAAAAACTGAGACCAGGTCCCCTCTCCTGGACCAACTCTGCCTAGTCACAAGGAGCAGCTATGCCAGCCTTCTACTGAAGACAAAGTTTGGGAGCCAGCAGCACACATTTTGGAGCTCTAGATCCCTTCTACAGTTTCGGTGTCAGCAGTGACGGTCTCTGTCCCAGGCCCAGGATGGCTCAACTGAGGTGCACCAAGTCCACGCTCTGCTATCACATTGCATTTCGTCCTTTCTATGCCCCGACCCAGTACCATCCTGAGACTGATTTTTCTTCTTTTGCATCTTAGTGGTGACTCTTCCTCAACTACCATGCTCCAGTAATGAGACATCTGTTCGAGTATTCACTTCAAACTGATGGTGATTCCTGAGCCAGTATCAACTTTTTGTTTACTTAGCTTTTATTGCATCTTACTCTTAACATGATGGGTCTAATCACATCAACTCTTATTTTTTAAGGTTAATAGTGCCAAACTCTTAAACTCCCATGCAAAGACAAGCCCTCTATTTCCTTGGTTATCCTGAGATCTGTTCCCAACTCCTAGAAACAATCTGAGGTAAAGAAGAATTAAGGAAACCCGAAAAGAGCATGTGGCTACATAAGTACCTGCTTTCACAGACCACTACAAAACATTTACAAGGCAGCAGGTTAATGCAGCACTTTATAAAAGCCTGTTTTGAGGTAGCCCCTTATTAGCACTGATATAATGTAGTTGTTAGGGCACATACTCTAATTTGACATGACTTTGTAAGCTGACACAAAGTAATTGATCCCCGATGCTAATGCTATACTACAGACCTGCAAGACGGCTGGAGGAAAACACTGCTTTTAGCCAGTTTTTAGTGGTGGTGTGAAGCGTAATTGTTAGATTCATGCATAGTTTGGTTTTTTTCTGGTTAAAAGCTGTTCTTAAGAAAAGGATCCCTACAC
>NW_008825613.1:1230735-1256480 GCF_000699105.1 Pygoscelis adeliae
CCTTATTCACGGAACACCATAAAAATGAAGTTTAGCTTGCAGATCAATCTTTTTGCAAACATTCTCCTGTTTGAAAGCATTTATAACAAATAGGCTGCTGAGATGCTGGCACCTGATGAGGCAGGAGAGGCAGGACAGACTGAGTTGTTGGGAGAAGAGCTGGGGGCGACGGCCCCGCAGCACAACACATGACAGAGCACCGACTGCTGCACAAGGATCCGGAGGAGCCACTATTCGGAGCCCAGGCAGTCCATAATCCTTCCAGATGACAGCTGAGCGCTGTGAAACCTTACCAGTTTGGACCTTCATACTTTACCACGTAATACTTTTGAAAGCAGATTACACATTGAAGGAGGCTGTGTCACCACCATGGCTGACACAAGCAGAATTTGGGAACCACAACTCATCAATACAGCAGCCTTGTTCACTGTAGCATTAAGGTAATGGAAACATTCAGACCTTTCTCCCACATTTGAACCGTGCCCAGTGACAACGCTTAACCACTGACATGGTGCTACGACTGCGTTTGAACTCTTTTTTCCCTTTACTTCCACCACTGCTCATACGTAGCTGCCAGTGGCAAATGTCAGCTCTTAATTTTCCAAGAGGAATAGGCATGAACAGCTGCAGGTCTACCAAGTGTTACAGCTGCATAGCTTTTCCTCTGCTTTAGAAAGAAACAGCCAGTTTATGGATACGTAAACTCTTACTACTGAAACACAAAGGTGGAAACTGTGTGTCCGTAAGAGACTTGAAACCTCTATGACTGTACCAAACAAATAGGAGACAATGCATCAGGATGAGAATGGGGTTTCTCAAATACCTGCTACAGCTTTCAGCTCCGCCAAATTCAGAATACAGAAACATCAGCCACAATGAACACTTTATATGATTGTTTTCTTTACATGACTCTGAAAGGCAGAAGTTATGCCTGGAAAGAAAGCCTATGGAAATACGAGGAGCAATACGAGACAGAAGCAGTTGTTTCACACAGAACAGTTTTCAAATACCATGAGCTCTGCCCATTTCATCTGATGATAATTCATGTTAATGTTCTGCAGCTCTGATTTATAGAGAGAAGCAGGTAGTTAGATTTTGACCAATCACTAATTCTGTGTAATTGCTCTTGCTGACAGCAAAATTAAAAGGGGAGGTGGGGGAATTGTGCGATCACTCAACATCTAAATGCCACAATAAGCAACCACAATTACTAGTTCATATTTTCCAATTTGCTAGTGTAGATTCTTAAAAATCACAGCTCAAGCTGCATGGCAACATCCTTCACAGAAGCAAAATGAAGAAGTACTGTTCATGCAGCCCTTAACTGGGGGGGGGGGGGGGGGGTGGTAGTGGTGGTGGTTTTGCACCATTATATATGAAAAAAGAATTCTAAGCCCTCACGTTTCAGTTATTTTACTATATTTTTCCATCGCCAAAATTCCTGTTGGGTATGCCAGTGTGAAGCAGAGTAATTACTGAACTGAGCAAGTTATCACTTTGCAGTGAGCCTATACAGATGAGGACCCAGGGTTAGCCTCTCCAATTTGAAGCCTACTCCAATTAGAGGTTTCACCAACACTGTAATACTCCACGTATATCACCAGATCTTTTGGGTACAAGTCTCACAATGCTTTTCAGTGCAGTAAACCAAGTCATAGAGAGGAATGAGAATTAAGGGGATGAACTGGTTAAGAGCCCAAGCTACTGCTGCAGTGGGTACATATACATTGAATTACTCTGGGTATACACCAGTGTCAGGCATGACAAGGCAACAGGTCTCCCATCACTTGCTGAGATTAGTTTAAGGTATTTCTGAAAGTTGAGAGAGATTTTCCTCCTGAGAAGTTTGTGTTGTTACTAAAATAAAACTGCATGCTTTACAAAATGAGCACTTACACTGGCAGAAAGCAATAAACTTTATAGATTGGGATGTTTTTCCTGGCAAATACTACTTCTACTTGCCAATCAAGTGTATTTTAGTCTACACAAAAGCTAAAAGATATCTTTCTCCAAATGAGAAAACAACAAAAAAGAATTTTCCAAAGACCAATTTGAAGAAACTGCCAGTTAGGTAAATGTCTTATGTTCATAGCATGTGTTATAATAGATACAAGCAAAAATATACATTAAAGAACAACTGACATTAATAGCTAGCATTTTGCTGCCTGAAGTGGTATTTCATCTATAGTAATGTCAAAATTTCTGTACACATCTCCAGTGGTGAAAGGTTTTGGGTGTCATCTTTGAACGCAGAAGGGAGCAACAGATATGACTGCAGAGCACCACAGCTGGTTTCCTAACTAAGCATGGCTATTTTGCATAAGCTTCTTACAAAATATGACTGCAGGAAAGAAGTTTTGATAAACAAACCTTAGTATTCACATTTGTGTTTAATTTTGTAAAGTAGACTATGTATTAATAATATTTTACACATCCCAACTCCCCAGTTAATTGCCCTATATGACACAACTGACTGTCCTCTGTAATTCATGGATATAACTGCAATTTTAAAAATTGTGTGTTAAATACCCTTAAAATCCTCACACAGGTCTCCTACCAAGAGCAGGAAGGAATTGAACACAGCAGCAGACCTAAACCTTGGCCACACTTCCTGAAGTGGCTCAGATGGAAGAACTTCTGATGTTTAAAAGCTCACATAAAAACTGCATACTTGTAAAGCAGGAAATGGCATATATATGCTCTCGCACTGACTTGTTTAACAATATTCCTTGCCTAGGCAAATTGCACCTACCTTGGTTTCTTCTAAATAATGGGCATTTGTGAGAAACAAAACAGCAGGATATCTGTTTTGAGCCTGCTTTGAATTTGAGCCTTACTTCTTTCTCTCCCTCTTTTCATTGAGTCCTTGTGTTTATTCCTATGTGAATACTAACAACTCCCACTACAGCAGCAACTGGAGCCCCACTTCCAAGGTGCTTCAAAAGCCGACTCCTCCGCCAGCACAACAAAGAAAAAGAAGAATAGATATGAACAAAATTTTGGCATCCTGCTTGGCATATTACTGACAGGCATGTTCTCAAGGAAAAAAAACACTACCAAGATATTGGAAAAATGTGGTCCTTGTTTTGGTATCTGTGCTAGCACAGAAAATCTCCATTGAACCACTCTCCATTGCTTCTAATCCCATTAGAGAGCGAGCGCTCAAAAATCCTCCCAAGCACCTCGCTGCCTGCAGCTGACATCAGGGCAAAGACGTTCCAGTCTTCTTGAGAAGCCACACTGACTGGGCAAAATAAAGCTTCTTCATGCTGAAACACAGTGCAAGGGAGAACTGATCTGAGGTCTCTCAATTCTTCTGCTCTCTGTTGCACCATCAGGATCAGTCTGGTGACTGCTTTGGTTTCACGGGGAAGTTCTCACTAGTCCTTTTAAAAAATACCACAACAAAATAAAGCAAGGTTACCTACTAAAGGGCAGATGGTACTGGCACAGCAGCCACATGCTAAAGGGAAAGCCCAGATTTCACACCAGGAACCAGAATTTCAGAGGATACCAGCAAAGCCATGCTTATGGTTTTCTCCAGTTGGACCCATTCAGTTTATCATTTGTTTTTGTCTTCAAATGACTAAACTGGATTGGGCACAGATAGTGTTTGCTGGATTTTAACATCAATTCGCACAGCATACAGCTAAGAGACCAGCAGAAAATTTCCACGTTGTTGTTTCCAAGACCCAAAACCAGGACTCTGGGCATGAGCACTAATTAAAGAAAACATCTTTCATCTTCCTGAAGAAATTTGTAAGCATTGTAACTGCCTCAGGCTTGCTAAGTTAGATGATCACTGCACCATGCAACGGTATTTTCACATGCCTCCCCATTCTCTTGCTTTTCTGCGGTATTGAAACCAGTGGGAATTCAGGTAGGGATGCGCCCACAAATCAAGTTCTGACATTTCTTCTTCTGGCTGGTAACAAACAGCCCCACAAAAAGAAGAGGCAGTATCTCTCAAGAAAACATAACCAGCTTTTCTTTTTATAAGGTTATTTGTCACTCTTCAGTGCATTCAAGAAATTTATTAGTAAGCTCAAGTTATTTGATAAAAATTGCTAATTCAGTTGATCCAAGTATATTCCACTACCAGCATACAGCACTTGCAGATGCAAACCTGAGGGCCTGAGAAGGTTTTTTTTTTTCCCCCCACTCTTAAACAGAACCAATAGTTTTCCTTTTAAGAGGAGGTATTTTAATTTGCGGCTCCTTATTCTTTTGATGGTTTCAGCAGATAGGAGCCAGTGAGGCACAGCTCATGCTGAAGACCAGTGCTCCCGCGAGCCTGCCATGCGCTGCCTTGCCAGGTGCTGAAATCGCAATATTAGAAAGGGCAAATTTACCACGTAAGAAGGCTGGGAAATTTGTCTGAGGTTGGTGTTTCCTGGTCCTAATTTGCAGTTTTGCAGAGCTGGGAAGTCGGTGGGATAGAGCCTCTGCTCCAGCCAGCAGGGAAGATGACAGGATACGGGCAGTAAAAGCTTTTCTTGGTCAAACAGGTTTTTCTACTAACCATCACTGTCTTTGCCACACTAGGCTCTCTTTACAATGAGTTGTTTCCATACTGTCTCATATACAGTTTTTCATTGGTATCAGTATGACCACGCAGATTTAATGGCTATGGTGAAGGACCCTGTGGAAGCGGGTGGGAAATGAAGGTGGTCGCCTGTGTCAAAAACATACTGATGCCCTATATCTCTTCCACAGGGCGGCGGGGTATAAATTTCAAAGAGAGAGAATGTCCTCTGAGATAAAATGGATGATTGTACTTCCAGAGATTGATGAGACTTGTAAAGAGAAAGCGCTCAGTGTATGAGGCAGGTGCCATAAATAAAGGAACAGATAAAAGTTTACTCTGACAGTAGAACAGTACAGAAACGAATACAACTTTGTAGCTCCACAGCCCACAGCTCCTCAGGGAATCACTCACTGGAAGGTGACTGAGAAAAGCAAGCCTGCTGTCAGCAGGCTAAGGTCAGAATAAAAGGTCTGCACCTCTAACAGAAAATGCTTAGGTATCTTAAAATCAAAAAAAGTTGAGAGCAGCGACTGTAGATAGCCTAGCTTCAGGTCTGCTATGCGTGGGCCTGCCAAAACCAGCAAGATTATGTGTCAAGAAACTCATTTTTGCTGGTACCTTGTGAGGCATTCGTGCAAAGGGAAGGGCAGCCAGAGCCTGGAGGAGGAAGTCTGGAAGATCACAGCTCTGTCTGGGGGATGAAGGTGGTGTCAGTCAAATTCAATAGCTTGGTCTCAACTTCAGCCACAGTAACTTGCTCAATATGTAGACAAAACTTAGAAAATGAGATTGGTTATGAAGCTAGCAGGAAGGAGCCCATACAATATTTCTCCTGATGAGATGTGCAAGGTCCTAGCAAGGCACTTTTAGAATACTGCAAACGAGATGCACAGGCTGAAGCCAAGACTGCGCATATGAAAGTACAGAATGAAATGCTAACCAATGGACCTTAAAGAAGACAGGGGAAAAGAAAAAAAATGTGGTTACCCCTTCCTTGCCTGGGCTTGCTGTCAGAAAAACTAGTCACACAGGACAAGGACTTTTTTCACTGAGTCAGGAAAAGCAGGTGATTGCAGACTGGAGGAGCCCAGAATAGGAAGGATTCATTTTTGGTCAGTGCCACTCTCCTCCCTCTAGACTAAATGACATAAGAGCACGAGCCCAGCTTAAACTAAGAGGCTGAAAGGAGTAACAAAGGGTTTTATTTCTAAGAATGTCCTTTTTAATGCATTTCTCAAGCTTATCTTTTTGCACTGTGGTTGCATTGTTACAATTCTCTTTTTTAAGCGGCCATATTCTTTTTTTATAAAAATGAGCAATAAAGCCAACTTGGAGCAACCTGACATACAGCAAGGACTTCGTTCAGAGCAACCGTACCTCCTTTCCTTGTTCTTTGAAGACAAGTGGAAAATAAAAATGCTAAACTTTCAAATGGATTTCACTTGATGGATATATTGATGTGTTGATCAAACAGGCTAAGTTTTTTTTGTAATAAAAGCTGCTTTAACTCAGCATGTCATTAGCAATTCCTTGATTTATTTTCTTCATCTTCAACAAACATTCCTACTGCTGGTGGTGGTGATGACTGATATTTTTCCAACACACTCAAATGAAAGACATAAGGAAGTAATTTTCAGAGTAAAATCAAAGCAATCTAAACAGATAAATAAATGTATCTGCCAATAATGCCCCCAATAAAGACATCTGAAATGTGGTATGCAAACTGCAGTGGCTCCCTGCTAGAGATGGCATGAACTTCTCTGCACTGAAAAGTTACGTGCACCGTGTACACAGAAGCTCACTGGGTTTTCGCAGACTCTGATCTCACACTGCCCTGTCTTTCTTTATACAATCTTTCACTTGTGCATTTCTGCAGACCATCAAGGCTATGAAGACACTGCCACCACAACACACTTCAAACAAGGATAAGAGGGAATTCCACAATAATGAGCTCATACAACCCTTTTGTGCTTTACGACACCGTAACATGCAAAGCAAGATGATGCTTTGATGGGTCTTTAAATTTAAAATATTAATCTTCGAAGACTTTTAAGTACCAATCTGCTATGTTGTGCTTAAAACCAGTGCTAACAATGCAATGCCTGTGGAGATGTGTGTCTTAGAAAGCAACAGGTAGACAAAATAAGCCAAAAGCAACTTTTTTCTTGGTACTGATAAATTAGCCCACCATTGTGTCACTTCTGTGTTTTAGAGGGGACAGTGGCTGCCTGACACGTCACATAAAAGCTGTGTCAGTGATGTCTAGCACTCTAAAACAGGAATGGGTACTCCAACCTCAAAACACATAATAAAGTAAAGGGAAAAGAAAATTAAAGACGTCTTCAAATTACCTGCAAATCACTCATTCTCTTTCTGACTGGAGTAATTCCTCACTGACTTTTTTTTATTATTGTAGAGCGAACACTGGCTTCTTCAGATGTTCCCATCACACAGTAATACTTATGACCCAGATGTCCTTATAACCACAAGTCTTAAAACCGACAGATTTGGCCAAACCTGAGAGGAACAACATCTTTCAGCTTTTTTTCCCCCCTATACAACTAAAGCCAGTGATATAGCAAACATTTTTTAACCTGACTACATCAAACAAAATGTTTTAAGTGATGTTCAGTATGTCTCAATGACCTTTTGATTCCAAGCAGGCCACATGAGAAAGACTAGCCTTACTCAAAATACAGATGGGCTTCACACAGAGAACAAGGTCATGCACTAAAGAGAGACTACAAATTCAGAAAAAAAAAAAGTTATGTTTTCTGCACTAGAGCCTAGGGAAATGGGAGTCAGAAAATAAACTCTTCACTTCAAAACTGAATTTTACTGTCACTGGTACAGTAAAAACAGCTATTACACCATGTACCACTGCCACATGATTCTGCAAATAAAGACAACAGAATAATACGTCCTCTTTCCAGCAGCTACGCCAACCAGTTTACAAAAAGCTGATGCTAGCTCCCTTCCCAAAATGTGTTCATTGGTTCAGTGTTTTGAAATGCAAAACGCCATATAAAAATTAGCCACTTACTTATGACTCAGGCTGCTGGTTCGTGTTGCTGTCTGTTCAACTGAGAGTTTTACTTCTGTTCTTAAAGTCCTCCTCCAGTAAACAATACCTCTACCAGTCATTGTTAGCCTGTATTTAGGAACCATTGTGTTTCTGTGTATCATTCAAATATTGATAATAAATAATCAAGTCTTCTTTTGATTACCCTGTTTGTTCACAGAGAATAAACCACTGTTTCCAGGGATACAGGCAGAATGGCACAGGAGTGATGCCTGTTCCTTTGCACTATGAGGTTTCTTCGCTCACATTTCTAAGAGCCCTTTCCACCACAATTTTAACTGAAAGCTCTTGCTGCATTTTCCTTGGGCAGGTTTGGTGTTTTTCTATTTTTATCTTCAGGTCATCCTGTTTCTTTCATGCCTTTCACAGTTCCTGCTCTAATTTGATATGGAACCAGTCCCCAGCAAAACCCCTCAACCATGACTCTCAACAAACCTTTTTTGGACTCTGTTGTTCCAGGTTCCACTGCAGACAACACCCATACCAATGCCATTTGGTGTTACCACCATCAACTTCAGCAAAGTCTCATCCAAACTTAAGTCTAGCAGTAGATACAGAGCTTCACACATATCTTGGGCTTCATCATTACATTGATTCGGTGCCAACCACTTTCGAACCTCCAAGGTAGCTGGGGAAAACCCTTTCATTTCAGCGCACAGCTCTTCCATTATTGCTGTTATGACTTATACATCATCTGTTTAATACCTCTTTGGGAAAGTATGACATTTAGATCAACAAGAACTGAAGACTGAAACACTGTCCTGCAGGGACCCCTAATGAAAGCAAACCCACAGCACTCCAGCATGACGCATGTACTCAAGCAGCTAGACCAAACGCCAGCTTTTAATGGACACAGAGTATACTCAGAGTTACACAGGGCCACAGGCCAGCTGTGGCAGGCAGGTTAAACTAGAGAAAAAGCAGCAAGAGGAATGGAAACAAAACTTATTGACCATCTTCTCTTCAATATCTCAAGCTTCACCCAAGACCATGTTAGAAAGTTTCCCGCCATTTTGACAAGTCACCACATCAGTAAGCCATTTGTACCTTTAATAGCTATTTAAGTGTCTACTTTGGTATTACAACATTTTCATTTAGTGTCGTATACACTACTGGTGTTGCATTCAATAGATTTACAACTTAAGGCAAAAAAAGGTTACCAATAAATAGGTGAATTTCCTTTAGGACATATGGAATAAGTTGTCAAAGCACTCCTCATTAAAGGTATGCATCCGATATTCACAGGATTTTATAGTATGCATAGCTCCCACTCATTGCTTTGAACTTAAATTGGGCCTGAAGCAGACTCTTTTGTCTAAAACCTTCAATTTTTGCAAGGCCCAGAACAAGAACATTCAGATTCAAACCCAAATCCCCAAGGTTAAGTTGCCCTTCCAATTTTTGACTGGATGAAGAACAAGATTAGAGGTTTTCCAGTCCCAGATATGCCTACCTTGTCAGCTTCTCAACTTAAAAACAACAAAACAAAGTCAACGCAACACCCCACCACAATATATAATCAAGGCAGCAGCAACTGAATATGCTATGGGCATGTGGTGTGTACAAATCCCTCTCTGCTAATCCCAATCCTTTACAAGGATAAGCAGAAGAGAAAACTCAAAACTTGGAATGATTGGACAAAAATGAAGAGATCAGATCTAGATGGTACTACCCAACTCCTGTCCTGTGATCCCTGGTACAGCAACACCGCATGCTCCAGCATATAAAGCCCATGCTCTTTCCCAGCAGTGTTTTACATGACTGACTCATCTCTACAAATGATAGTGGAGCTAATTGCTCCAAAAGTATTCTGCAGCATGTAATAACAGTAGGTAAGTACGTGAAAAATTACCCACTGTTTCAAACCAACCATTTCACACTCTTAAATTGGAAGAAATCTAAAATCCCCGGTGTTGCTTGCAGCAGGAAGGTCTCTTCAGCCGAGCTGTGGCAGCTGGCACATCACATGCTTTGATAGGGCACAGGATCCTCTTTACCCAAACGTGCAGGGCTTAAAAGGAGGAGACACGTTCCTCAAAGTCTTTTTTGGGGGTAGGGAGTGTCAAGCATCCCCTTTACTGGCCACTGTATGACAACAGCTGAGGACCCATTGCAGAAGAGGGTACAGTGAAGGCGCAGACAACGTTGATTTGAAAAGCAATTTAAAAAACTTTACAATTTTCAATTCTCACCCACTATGCCCGTTATATCTTGCATATTCTATTGTAAGGTTAATTGCCTGCCAAATGGCCACTGTGAAGACCTAGGGAGCAGAAATAATTTACCTAGAAACTGATGTTCGTGTTCTTCGGCTGGCATCAGGGTCCTTTGCATTTATAAAAAGCATTCTTAAAACACAATAGCTACCCTTCAGCTTCAAGAAAATAAACATGCCAATCCTTGCCATTAAGCCAAGCCAAGTTTTTCAAGGATGTAAGCAAGCAAAGACCCCATGCTCCAAGGTAGGCACGGGGTCTGGTGGGACACTGACTTCAACTTTGCAAAGGAAAGCCTGTCCCACCACCTGACAAATAGTGCAGGGAAGGATGGCAAGAGCCATTCAGAGGTTTGTGCAACTGAATCCAAAGGCCAGTGAAGCCCGAGGAAAACACCAACGAATCCTGAAAGTGAAATTGGAAATGAGAAAGTTACATTAAGCAAACAAAAATGCCAGTGCTTGCATTCCCCTCTTTGCTTCACTGGAAGACTGCTTTGATCTTGGTTCTTGAGTTCCTCTAGTCATTTTTCCTCCTGAAGGTATCCCCCGAATCACATACCTGCTACTTAAACTTGTACTAAGGCTAATTTAACAATGGGTGAGGCTGAATGAAATGGCAAATCTCTATAGGAGAGAGTCCCTGCATGGCTAATCCTCCCCCATGTCCCCAGCCTCTGGTTTGCAAGGGAGGATGCACAGTGCCCTCCCACTGCCAAAAGGCTGCAGGGTCCTCCTGCATTTGGGGAAACCACAGGGATGGGCACACCTGAAGAGCAAGGGGCTCAACCTCAGAATATCATCACTCTGAGATGGCATCTTCCCCACTGAGATGAGAAACACGAGACTACGCATCTGACCTAATGCAGTCATTCACACTTCGGGGGGAATGACAGCCTCAGAAGTTTTGTATGAATATCTACAGCAAATAGGTACACATTACTCCATATTCTTATCTGGAAGGAGAAAAAAAAAAGTCAAAGTTGAGTCTTGCCCTCCAATCTGCATCCTACTCTGAAAATAAAACAAATTCTTCCGCTCTCAACAGGACACAGTCTGAAAGAAACAGGCTCTGATATCCACAGCCCTTCCACTGCATTTATTCCTGCCCTCTTCACAGCCGGACAGCACCTCATAGGCAGGAATCTCCATCCTCCACCTTCCCACCCACGTTCACAAACTCATGAGCACGTAGCTATAGCCAAGAACTTTATGACCCTCTTAAGTGGGCTTAAGGAAATTTGGGGAAAACTAATGGAAAGAGAATACACGTTTATTAATGTAGGAGAGCAGGCTAATAAATATCAGGGATGCTGATACAGATATTAGACTATCATCAACCAACAAGCCATAGAAAGCGTTATTATTTGCTGTTTAAAGAAGAAAAGGTAGAAGAAATTCTCAAAGAGAGGAGATATGAGAAAAGGTTTTCCAAAACCACTTGCTACTCTTCTTTTAAATAACAGAATACGATTTGACTGACAAAACATAATGAAGGTACTGTCAAGGAGGCTACTTAAGTTGATTGATCATCTGTTTGAAGGCAATACACCCCCTGCTGCCAAGCAGAAAGCTCAGACATACAAGAAGTAGCAGTTACAGAGCCCAGTCTCACTGATTACCTTCATTAATGCTTTGGGTAAGCATTATCCTCAGCAGGTTTTGTTGGATCTCTCAGTGAGAAAATCCAGATAAAAACCTTTCTTGGTACAAGCCCTCACACGATCCACCTCCTCTGGGACCTCTTCTAGAGTACGTCTCCTCCCAGGTGGATCTGAGCAAGTCTTTTCTCCAGGGAAACAGAAAAGTTAGGAATGAGAAAAGCCAACGGTCCTGAAAAGTTGGACTTCACTAAGTGCCCATCACCTCAAACTTTTCTGCCGGTGGTGTCCTTTCCCGAGTTGCAGCATGAGGACAAACACTGTTTTTCATCTGTCACACTTGCAGGTCTGGCACATACAAATTCCCTGTGCTGTAATCAATCTATCTGACCTGCACTACATCATTTACTACAGCCACGCTGTCCTCCTTCCTTGTCACTTCATTAGCTGCATGGCCTGCAAAAACCACGCAGGAGTAGGGGGCACACGGGCTTCCGGCTGTCAGTGGCCACGGATAAATGACTGTTATATTCACTACGGCAGAAGCGGAGGGTTTCAGCAGACATGCACTAACATCCCTTAGCTGCTGCTTGAACTGAAATGATTCATCAGCCTTACCGGGCAGGTCGTCAAGACAGGACCTTGCCCTGTGACAAAGATAAAGAACCTGTGAGATGAGGCTTAATTTGCTCATGGAAGAAATGTTACCTTCAAAACAAGGGAGTTACTTCCAACATCTACTGCTACCAGAGAAATAAAATCCAAAAGCAAGCATGAAGACAAGAGCTGGCTCTTTCTTACCCATAAAGGTAAGGTAATAAGATCCTGATGGACCAAACCAGAGATGCCACTGTTGGGCACACACTTGACATTCCAAACTCATGCAGCTGGCTTGCTGATGAGGGCCAGAGGAAGGAGGTTAAGGAGAAATGTCCCCTTCCAAGTTGTGGGCATGGCAACAACACTCCTACATGAAATGCCCTCACCATAAGCTGCTGACAAGGGTTTGTATTAGCCATTTTGCAAGAGCCATGAAATAAGACCCAAAAAAGCAACTGCCATCTGTTGCACCTCCAACTTTTACAGCGTTTAAGACTATTTTTTCTTTACCTTAAATATATATGAATATACACACACAAACACTCCCTCCTTATCTAGTGAAAACAGCTCAGCGATACACAAACATGCCCACAATGACAGAGATCAGTGCACTCTCACTCGCACGGCTGACATCCCACCCCTTGAACAAACGGCAAAGGGACATCGGCTGCACAAGCGTCACAGCTCCTCCCCACCAGATGAGTCAGAGGAACCCATCTGCTTAATAAACTATTTATGCTATAGCATTTCTGACATATGTTCATGTCTTATTTCATAATATTTTCAGCATTTCAAGGAGGGACAGGGTGCAGGTATTTTGCTGTTTATTGCTGTAGCCGTGTGCTGGTTGCCTGGGAAACAGCCGGAGGGGGGGGGCCTACATCGACTACACTGGCCAGAGTTTGCAACAGAAAAAAAAATCCTCTCCTCACCCTATTTAATATGCCAGAGTACTAAAGATCGTTGTACGCATGAAGACAGTGTGAGACTATACACGCCACGTCACCCGTTGCTGTTAAGAGTTGGGTTGACTCCATACGTACGTTGCCCCCGTTGGCACTATTCTACCCTCGACAGAGTAGGTCTGGCCAACAATAATAAAATCTGTAGCCTTTACATAGAACTTTATGCCAAAACTTGCAGAGCACACAAGTCCTATATTTCCTCCCTCACCTGACTGCTGTCTTGCTGCAAGATGCGTGGTGTCGGGCTGTCTGCAGGTAAACAATAGGGCATCTTCTCTACTGTTTTTGACTTAATATATGTGATTAATAACAATAAAAGCCACTGATCTTTGTGGTTATTGCCCTTTTCTTTTTTAAGAGAAATGAGAGCAAAACATAGTGACAGATGGCAGATATTAAAACCCAGAGGTGAAGAACACACTGCAATAGCAATGAAATTCATGAGACTCATTTGTTAGAGCTGTTATACTCCAGAGAGTAGACAAGTTTGAGATGTTTCATGAGGACCAAGGAATCCTGTTTTATACAAAAATCAAAACAGGTGAGGAAGAACTCCAAAAAGACTCTTTACCTAAGAACTATGCCTTCCCTTGTTCCATTTTACTGAAAGATTTTCCATGCAATTTTACTCTGTTAAAGCAAACAAAAACATTACTCACTGAAGCTCAGCGATCCCCAGATATTTATAAGCTTTACAGTGCAACCCAAACTATACCTCTCAACATCTGGCTTACCTAGTTCCTCAAAAGGCTACGATTCAATAAAGCCCAAAATTGGATTATGGTAATTTACCAAGGGACAGTGGAGAAAAGGGGAAAAATAAGGAAAGAAAAGTATATCAGTCACCTCTGAGCAGAAAATGGGAGAAGATACTAAAACCTGGCAGGTTCTTCCTTACCTTATTTATCACATGCTGGTAACAAACTGTTTTTAAAAGGAAACATAGTGGTTGAAATTTGAACAAAAAGTAGTGTCCCAGCAGGCCATGGCAAAAATTGCTCAACTGCTAAAACCAAAGCAATCAAAACACCCACTGTATGTTAATGTTATACATGCAAGAACAACAACAGGAAACAACAAAATTACAAGCACACATATTCTCACATTTTAATGTATATCAAAACTGTATCTAGACTTTATGAAGGAGCCCATCTCTACCAACCAACCAGTTGTCTAGCATCAGAAATTTAAGGCAACTTTAATGCAGAAGAGATGTTTCTCTTCAGTGGATGTTAAAAATGGTTTAAAATGTAATTACTTTGTGTCAACAGGCCACTATTAATTTAAGCACGGACTAAAACAGGAATGGTCATTCTGCTGTAGATAACCCCCATGGAAAAGCTTTCAGAAGTTAAATGAAAGGAAAAACCTTCATCAAGCTCTTCATGTGATTATTTTAATACTAGACATCTACTCTTCCAATTCTCTAGATACTCGCATAGAAGCTTGGCATCACCCAAGCCACCTCTCTCCTTTTCAGATCTCTTCTAGCATCTTCCCTTTAATTTACTCCATCAGATCATTAGACAGAGAGCTTTACCTGTTCTCCTGGGCTCTCCATGGATATATACAGCTTTCACAAGCTTTATGTAGATTATCCAGTACTTAGAACAAACACTCCTCCTCTTCCTTGAATTTTATGCAACATCTTCTACAACCCTCAATGAGTATTTCACTCTGTGTTTTTTCCAGGGGCTCATGAAGAGGCCTTCAATCATCCCTTCCAGTCTTTCTTTCCAAGGTGGTGCCGGGAAATTATCCTTATGTATTTGATATATTGTAACGGTAAATTTCCCATCATTATCAAACATTACTTCTGGAGCAGTATCCTTAAAACAAACCTTCAGCCTTGTTTTGCATTTGGATGCTCATGCCACGGTCAGCTCTCTCCTGCCTCCCTCCTTCCTCACTCACCTCGTGTAAGAGAAGCCCTCCTGTCCCCCTGCTTCCCCAAAACAGGACAGCCTAGACACAACCATTTACACTGCAGAAAACCTACTGCATATTCAGTGGGTCTCATGTTCAGGTGATCAAAATGATGCTTCCTTCATGCTTACTGCTCCTTCACTTTTTGGAAGAACATTTCTAGGTAGGTTTTGATTCAGTGAAGGAACTAGAGGCTGGTTCATGCAAACTATATAATAATACTGGGCAGTCCATTAAATTTAAAGGCTCGAGATTTCATCAGAATGAATCCTGTGAGAACAATACTGCAGTAATACATAAAATTTCTTTAAAATACTTGTAATTTGCCAGGTTTCTTCCAAAATTTCTGTATCACTGTTGGAAGCGATTGCAAACACAAAGGACTTTGACTTGCAACAGGTATATGCTAGAGAAGGTGACTCAAAGACCATGTATCATGTTTTTTTTCTATTGCATCTAGGAATTTTTACCTGTTTTCAGCCACCATTTTATTGTAATGCCTCTTAGCCCGCCAGAGGAAGCAAACACTCCAGGCTTCATCAAAAAGCTTTATATTATTCTATTTTAGTTATGATCTACAATGAAATTATTATGACTGAGGGTATCCATTTGCGCTTTGAAAGGTAAGAAAAAAATCACATTGGGGGAAAAACTTGCCTACAATACCATTGGTTTTGGTTAGCAAGTGTCAGTCCCAGGCTTTGATGTGCCCTGCACTCAGTGACAAGGTATCTTAGCAAGGAAGCAAAGAGATCAGGTGATAGATACCACACAAACAACAGAAAATTATTACCTTTTATATTCTCATTCTTTTAGAAGTTGTACTGTCAAATCTTGGATTTCTTCCATGATACTTTGATCCTGCAGCACATGCCAAGTGCACTAAAGATCGCACTTGGTCTGTGACAAACTCCTCCTCAGCTGTACAGGTCAGAGGAAAAAGTATCTCATCTGTTCTGCCCCATCCACCAACAAAAAAAATTATTATGAAGGCAAAGAGTGACAGAAAAGGAGAAAAGAACAACGACACCTGCAATGTATCTCCCAGAGCATAAGTACCATTAAAAATTCATTTTTCCCTTATATCTCTCCTGACATCCTACACCAGTGCTGGAAAGGCATTAAGTCAGCCATGCTGTAGGCTTGGGAACTGAAGACAGCCAATTCCACCCCCATGAGTAAGAAATGGGCAGTCTCTCCCTTGTGCTTTTATATCAGATTTTAGATGAACAGACAGTGGGAAGCCTGGACATTACCATAAAAACATTCAGCTAATGCTGATGCCTGCAAGAACAAGCAAGCCTGCCTAACTTTCACATCAAGCACTGCTTGAAAGAACAAGAGGCAGAGAAGTAAATAGAAACTTGATGCTGCTGCTGAGCTTAATGTAACTTAAAGCTGCATCTGAAACCCATCAGGTTTAAACAGCACAGCTTTTTATGCTGAAATGGGTTACCTACAAAACATTTTGGTAATGCAACAAATAACCCAGCCCAATATTATGCTTTTTGCAGAGGATCTACTGGTATTTCCCACTGCTGATTTATCTAGTATGTATACTAGCTGCTGCGAACCGAAGATTCAACAAATACCATTCATCACACAAGCTAAGAAGATGGTGCCTTCCAAGTATCTCATGTTTTGCAGGGCATGGTATTTGTAAATCAGCAAATTGGATTTGTCCCTTTGAATTTGCCCCAGCAGCAGCTGGGAACCAGCAGCATGGCTGGGAAGAGCTGTTTGCAGGATGAGAGAAGAGTCTAATGTCTCATTAAAGGTCCCTTGGTATTTTTTTGAAATATAGATGGTGTTAACTCTCATTCCTTGGCCGATTTGGAACTGGTAATTGCTAAAGCCGTTCAGCATTTCCTACTCCATTTCTGCCCGCAGCTGTTAGGGACCAGATACTGTCCCCAGTGGCAGATATTTTCTGTGGAAATGTCCTCCTCAGCCACAGGTGCCCAAGAAAGTGGGAAAAAGTTTTGCATAGAAATTAAAACTTCCTTGGTTTCCTTTAGAAGATCTACATAGGAAAAAGAGCCCTCACAGAGTAGCACTGCTAATTAAAGCCTGTGTAATTGAAGTGGCAGACTGCAGACAGGAATATTGCACTTCTCCATAGCCAGGAAGGCTGGAGCAACTAAATTACTCCAAAACACAGGCTTGTAAAGAAGAGGTAAGCTTATTTTGAAGACCTAATTACTTGGTCATTTTAATGATGGACCTGCCAGAGCACACTGCACCGAAAGCCTTTCAACACTGTGAAGAAGGTAACCATCGCAACCATGGTGCAAACTGCATCTGCTACTAGACAGTTTTGTTGCATGCTTAATCAGTGACATGCCCCGTATGTTCAAACCAGCAAAAGTGATGTGCATTTGTTCTTGCTAGGGTCCTAACAGGCTAAAAGAGAAGGAAAAGGAAATCTTTCGGAAAGCAAAGCTTCGCTGTCTAATGGGTTTTAGAACAAAGAAAACAAAATAGTTAAAAATGTCTATCCTGTCTATCGTTTTTATGGAGTATTCTGCTGTGCTTCAAGCTGAAATTTCCCATCAAACGCTTTTTACTTGCTACAGTTATCTCTCTTCTCATAGAAAAAATATATTGGTATCTTTCTGATACCGAACATTTGGAAAGTTGTCTCAAAATACTATCTTGCCTTGCCAGGATATCATATTTCAGACTGTGAAGTGACTTAAAGACATTGCTTTGAGATGTCATTATGTGTCTTTATTTTCCTACATGCTAACCTACTACAGCTTACAAAAAAACCCAAACTAACAATCTCACAGCTCTATAATGTCTATAGCTCTACAGAGCCCAAACTGGGGTCAAAACCTGCAAATCCTTGGGTTTCCATCTGTGCATCTCTCACACACTTTACAGCCAGACCTTTTCAGCTCGAGTGTCTCAAACATATTTACCCCATTACTGCTACCTGGCTCATGCCCAAGCGCTTGGGAGCAGATTCCTAAATTTAATCTTTGGGGGATGGTCTTCTGTAAGATAAGGGAGGTCTAGAAGCGGGGAGCACTGCAAGCTTCACATGAATTTAAGTGACAGTTGTGAAGTCCATGGTTTAGAAGTGCACCTGCGAAACAGAAGTAAAGCACAAGCTGTGGAGGTGGCATTGCTCTGCAACGACTGCTTTCTGCCAGTACAAACAGGGAGAGGGGAAAGGAAGATCAAAGCAAGACCCTTTTCTCGCTATTACAAGTGTTACCACCTTTTTATTTCTAAAACAGAAAAGAGAAAGGTCTCGGTGCAGCTGAGAAGACAGAATAGTTTATTTTTCCTCCTTTCAAAAAGCTGTGCGTGGTTTACCTCCATGGCTCCCAGGAGCATCGATAGCACCCACAAGCTTAATCCCAGGAGACGCCTGAGAAACACAGGCAGTAGAGCAGAATACTGCAGGTAAACCACCTAGTGCCTTCAAAAGAGAAGGAAAGTGATATCCCGCTCTGAAAATTGTTCACCCTATCATTCTGATTAATAAGTCTAAACTGTTTGTATTTTAATCAGGTGTGGTCTGCAAACAATTCACAGCAGAATTGTCAGCCACATGGAAATGGAGTCTTTAAGAGTATGCAGAGATATAAAATACATACAGAAGAGCAAAGACACTGTATTTATAATACCTCTGAGAGGTTATATTGCATTAGATAGTGATCATTTCCAGTATCAACTATGACAGAAAGAAATTATAAGAGGAGGGAAAAAAAGAGCAATTTAAGCAAATTAAGTTCACACTTCCGGGAAATAGATGCCTAACACTCACTTTTACTGGCAGCATGGCTTCCAAGCCTTTCTTGGTGAGACCCACACACATTTAGAAACCACTAGTTTTCTTCACGGCAAATGCAAAGTGTTTTCAAGCATCACGCGGCCTCTCACAGAAGGGGAAATAAAGAAAAGAAGCATCTACATAACATTCCCATTTTAGACAAGATATTCATGCTGTAACAAACCCAGGAAAAATGCTAAGAGGTAGCAGTGGCTGTTACAAACCAACCCCACTGCTAACACTGAAACGTCTCTGCCTCAGACCATGCCTGCTCTCTGAAAGAGTGGCTGGAAAAAAACCCACTTTTCCAACAGAATTCATCATTGCATTTACTCCAAAGCAACTAAAAATAGCATCATTATTTTCTAAAAAGAAAGGTACCTTGAAATAACAAACCCGTTGTATACCTCTCTTGCCAGAAATAATCATTTGTTCTTCTTTAACTAATTACATATTTAAGTCCAGACTTTTTTCCACCTACACTGAGGCAGTTACATAATCACAAAAGCTTTCCAAGGGATTTGTGTTGTGGGGTTTTTTAGCAAATGAATTGTATACGCTCTGCTAGGTATATACCTAAATAAACTTTATAATAAAAACAAATAGGACTAAAGGGCATTTCTGAAATATGCTTTGTTTATTTTACAGTAAATCAATAAGGTTTTTATTCAGGTTCTCCAGGAGGCTGCTGCAACCTTTCCTGAGCAAGGGTTGGGGCCAGCTGATTCAGCAGCCAGAAACATATTTTAACACTGCAGCTATTGCAGGACTTCGCAACCAAAACCCTTTTCATGTCCCTGGATGCTGTAGCTACTGCATACAGTGAAAATGAGCAGGACCTCCTGCAGATGGATGTCCACGTGGCATAAGCCCAAAACACACCAGTCATCTCTGGGAAAAAAGAGTATTCCCACAGCAAAGGAAGCAAAAAGTTGCTCCAGCAATTCCTGACCTCAGAAGAGATACAGGGTTTGCATCAATAGTTGCCAAAGATGCAGAAAGAGAAAACTATCTGATTTCTTCTCCTTATGTGTGTCAATAAAGAAATACATTAGCAGGAACTGGCAGCAAAAGTCTTCAGTGCTCCTGTACAAACAAGGCAAAGCTGTGGCCAACCAGCAGGATTGAGCACACTATATTCATTAGATGATTCAAGACTTGGATATTAATGAAATGGTCATCTAAGAGAGCTGAATTTACCTGGTTTTAAAAGGAAGAATGTGTCTTCAGTTATGCTCGATTTCTGCAAAGCAAAAATTTCAAGCTCGCCACGGCATCTGGATTGACATTTAGTTGTAATGAGTGTAGCTTGTCACAGTGCAAAGCTCTGAGGTCTTATGTAAACCTTTACATCAGTTTTATTCAGTGGAATGTCACAGTATTTGACATGTAAATGACATTTTAAAGGTAAAAATCAGATAAATTCTTATGTGCTTAGGTGCTCCTGTGAAGAGGTAGCCCAAAAACATGTGGGTATTTTAGCATATTTTCAGGACTCAGTGGGATTAAAAACTTCTCTGCATTCGACCAACCGAAAAAAAATGCCACAGTAGGAGCTGACATCTAATTTTCAGTTCCACTCGCTGAACTTAAAACAATGTTTGATCCTGATTTCAATCACAGCAGTGTAAATCAGAATAATTCATTATGTAAAACTAGCATGTGATTTTGCCCCATAGCTTTACCATTGAGAAGTAATTTTAAATTCTTATTTTGCAATAAACTAACAATTTCTATGCTCCTTAGCAGAACGGAGGTATTTAACAAAAAACATACTTGGACTAAAATTAACAGCAGTGCTTTGGTGGTATCAAACAATCTGGAAACAGTTGCTATGTGTTATTACCTACAAAGCTGTAATCCTTTCTCTCATGTCAAGTACTAGCATGAAGACTTCCCAAAGAAAATCAGAAGGAATGGGTGGGTGTGTGTGTGTGTGTAACAGAATATCTAAGTGTAAGTGAAAGGTTTTGAAAAGCCCAGTGAAACACAAAATGCTTCAAAATGATGGTTAAGAACCAGATTTTGGGTTGAGCACACTACTGGCTTGGCTTTCGCCGAGGGCAGGAAAGGCTGGATATCCATTTTCACTGGGTTGTGAAAATGAACCGCAGAAGCAGCAGAATATTTGAGCTATTTTGTCCCCACTAATGTACCACCTCAGCTCATCTGCAATTCTTGCTTCGCTGTATTAGCCTAACTCCTGCTAATATTCTCAGTGCAAACAGAACAAATCCGAGCTGTCAGAGACTTTACTCTTACAGGGCTACAATAAACAAAAAAAGCAGAGACAAAAGCTGAGACCATAGTTTCCACCTTGATGACACCAGCCAGCTAAAAGAAGTATTTCACCAGACATCAAACTTCCAAGGCAGATCTGCCCCCTACTCTCTGTACAACCCTCAAATGATTTAAGAAAATGAATAGAGGAGAATATTTGTATTTTATGCCTGTTTTCCATCACACAAATGTGACAGAATAGCCAGCAAGAGCTATGTTAGAAAAACACAGCAGTAATCCAATTCGTGCCCACAAAATTATAAGGTGTCTGTGATTTATTTTTAACAGCCTATAAGTCAAGCGAAATGATCTGTGTCTGTAAATGAAGATGGGAAAGATGTCTTTCAAACCCACTTAACAGTAATGGGTAAAAGCAATGAAGGCCGTTAAACAGCAAAATGAATGGGAAAAAAAATCATAATTAAGAACCCAATCATGTTTTAGCTCTCAGCAAAAATTTTGACTTCCAATTAATTCCTAAATGTCCTCTTTGAGCAAAGGAAAAAAAAAAGAACAAGTGAAACTCTGCAGAAACTGTTGCTTGCACAAGATTTCACCTCTCATGCAGGGAGGCAAATTCGGGTTTTCTTTTTGTGCTTGTGCAGATGGCAAACGATATACTGGCAACAGACAACTTTTCTGTAACGCTCCATCAAATGCCAGCTTTGAAGAACACGGAGATAAAGAACAGTTTCGTTTAAAAAGAAATATTATTATTTGTGCTTCCTGCTCTGCTGCTGTGTTTTATTAAGAAATGATGCTGTTGTGATGCTAAGCACAGCGGTGATTTCCTTCATCCACTGGCTATGGGTGAAACCCATCAGATACTGACAGGAGATGCTCTTGCTAGCAGGAGCAGTGTTGACTAATTTACCAAAACACCACGTGAAATACTGCACCTTATAAAAGAGAGGAAAAGAAAAGCTGTCTGAGGAAAGACACTTCAAGCACAGCCAAAAATAAATCTCCCTAACTCCCTGCTGCGGCAGAAGGGAAACTTTTGGGAAGTACATACTCAGAGAGAGTTTGGAAAATGAGATTTCACCAAAATCGATCCTGATCCTTTCCATTAGAAACATATTGACCTTGTTGACATGTTTGGATTTTATTTCTTTAACTCATATTTTATTTCTTTTTAACTCATAAAGCAGCATTGATTTAAGAAGAAATCACTGGAGAATTTTCTAAGGGCCACAGCGATCCATTATAAACTTCTACTCCACTTTAATCATAAGTGCCAATGCACTTTCTAGTGATGTTTTCATATTATTCTGGGTGAAATAGAGGGGAGATAAAGCAAATAAACAACAACAAAAAACAAGCACAAAAGCTCACCAAAAACCATACAGAGGCTGCATTTTCTGATCACTAACTCCTCACTAGATGCACCAAGCAGCCTCTAGCATCACAAGACAGAAATGCCTCAACAACTTTAAATACTAGAGATGCTGAAAGTGACACACATGTATGTGTGTATTTATATCAAGGCATTAAAAAAAAGGAATTAAAAAATCATACAACCTGTTAAAAGTTAATTTACTGTGCTTTTAAAACAATTAAATGCATTTGGGGGGCTTGACTCACGATATGCAAACTACTGATGATGGAGACACCACAGCCACATGTGGGAAGAACAGGCTTGAGGTCTCTGCACAGCTGAAGGTGCTTGCCACAATCATCCTTGTGCCTTGACTAGGCAATTGTGTGGTTTGTTTTATTAAGACCAAATTAACACAAATCTATTAAATAGCATCAAGTTTAAGACAATGAATTAAGCAGACAGAAGCCAAAATACTGAAAGCTGGTTTCTGTGGGCAGCAAATTCACTCCAGTGACACTCTCTCCAACATCACCAAAGGGTAAATGGGATCTATGTGATCTGGACACAGATATATCAGAACACATCTGGCTTATACAGAACATTCAGCAGAAGCTATTTTTTGTATTAATTGGGCATTTTTCTAGTAGTCACTTGGTACTAAATTAAAAAAAAACAAACCTGTCAAAAAACAGTAAAGTGATACTGTAGGGCTGATGGTTTTCAAGGCAAGCACATAATCATCACAGCAATCTCTGTGAGAGCCCTATGTATACAACGAAAGGTTTAAAATCCCGCGCTCATCTGCTTCAAGGACCCTTGGTACATGCCAACCCACTTCTGCACCACAGCCATAAGGATTTGAAAGCTTTGGCAGAAAAACTGGATGGCCACCAGTTATTTGAACCCATACAAGCCAGACATGGTTTCAGAGTACAAGAAGCATTTATCTGCATACCTGCTCCTCTGCAGAAACAGAACATTGAGCCCCATTGGAATAAGGGCACATAATTTATTAGGATGAAAATATTACACAGTGAAGATGTTCACCTGGAGAACATTGTGGAAGTCTGACAAACGCAGCCACATGAGCGGCATCTCTAGCTATTGATAACCAACTACAACCTTTCTAGGTATCTTCTTTCCTCTGGATACAAATTGGATCAGCTTCTTCCCCATGGTATCTAGATAATATTTCTGGCCTTCTGATTGTTACTATTTCATCAAGCTCAGGCTCATGAAAGAGAGAGAGATATTTCACTCTTAATTTGAGAGCCACCACTGAAAACACCTCAAATTTCTCAACTTTGCCTAGTTATGTAACAACAGTTAAAAGTGAGATGGGTATTTATGTATTTTTTGCAATGTATTTATTAAAAAAGCTTTAACAGCCTTCATTATATATTAGTTGAATCAAAACCACAAGTTACCTTAGAAGTCTCTACTAGTAACACACATTCAATGGAATTCGTCACTTCACGTCATATAAATTAAGAACCTACAACCTGAAAGCTGTGATCATGCTTCTCTTCACATTTTTGTACAGTTTTGGCACTAAATCTGCTAATTCTTTATTTAAAACTAGAAAAAAGATGCATTATATTAGAAAACTTGCCAGGAACTTTCCTAGAGATACTTAAGGATCCTATAGAAACATCTCTTTCTTTTCCAGTTGTTTATTATTTATAGGTATGGGGAGGTTTTGATCTTGGAACAATTCATGTATTGTAGCTATTTTTCAGATTGAATTCTTGCAGAGACCTGGCCTTTTCCTGGTTCTTTGTCTACAAGTACAGGGAAAGACATTCAGACAGTTTCAAAAAAAAAAAAAAAAAGAGCGTTACTTTCATTTGCAGACAAACGTAAAAGACGACAAAGGTTTAGCTACCATAGATTTTCAAGAGAACAGATGAAAAGAAGAAAAAAAATCTTTGCACTGACACTTCAGGAAATAGCTTTGTAGAATGAAAGGATCTGAGCTGACTAGGTTTGTTTTTTTTTCAGGCTACACAGCACCTATGACAAAAGCTCATGTAGAAATCAGAGGGTGATACATTTATCTCAAATGAATAGAAAATGCCATATGTTTCCATCTCTAGATGATTTCACAAAGAATATTTTCCTTTGCCAAAAGAACCAAATAACTATATGGTTGCATTAGGTAGTTAATGTATAAATAATTCCAATAATTTCATATTGCAGGTGCTTTTCCTGGGTATATTATAGAAGTATATATGGTTTTACACAAATCTGTAGTCAAAATATTGAAGAGTATATTGCATACAGACGCTGCTGATTCAGCTCATTAATAAGTTATATATTCCTGATTCATTTTTAATCCAGCCTGTCATTTCTTTTTATGCATATCATACCCGAACTCATCCATAGCCTACTTCTTGTAAAAACACATGCCAACGCCTGTCTGGCACATATATTTGAAGTTTAAAACAGGAGTATATTTTAAATAAAGAAATCTGAACATAGAGTACAGAAATAATCCATCAAACTAAACATGAATAGAGACAGCAAGAAAAATAGCACGCAAACCTTAGCTTCAAGACTACTTTGAGCACTCAGCTCTCCCACTTTTCACTTGGTTTTGTTTGCTTTGAAAAACGTCCATCTTAGGCATGTGAAAAAAACAACACTCGAAAAGCAGGCAGCCTTTCCACTAGCTCACAGCAATGTCAGCATGGTCTTCGCCTGATATAAATGGGGACAATTCCTTAGATTTCAGGAGATGTGTGGCAAATGACTGCTCTCAGAAACTGGCCCATGATCTCACACACCTTCAGCAGATACTTGGCTCCTGCATCCCCCTGGACAAAAGTAATGATGTCTCCTGCTTTGGCCGCAGGCTTTGTCTGAATTGCCGTTATCGGCCCCAGACACGTCACCTATTCGGTTTTCAGAAAGGGAATGGCAGAGCTACAAAAACATTTTACAGCATGAAAAGTGTATTCTCCTCACACTCCTCTTCAGGTTTATCTTAAAGGATGTAATATTCCTGTTTAAAATATTTAAAAACAAAAGCAAAAAAAGCAGAAATGGAAAAATAGTTTTCTCTATTGGATCTAGGTGATCAACAAGAGTGATGTAACAACAGAATTCTGCCACTCTTGCTACCCACGTGCTCCAGACTACTTGAAAAAGGAAGGCAGTTAAGAGTAAAAGCTGTAATTTTTGTAACAGAAACTGCACTTTATGCAACCTGCTAAGAAGTTTGACGCCATCTATTTATAGTTGCATCTTTTTGTATAGCTGCAACTATGCAACCATACAACAAAAATTTACCACTTGTGGAAGAAGGGGCAGGCGACTCAAGAAGAGTACAGGGATCTCGTTAGGTCCTGCAGAGAGGAAATGAGAAAGGCAAAAGCCCAGCTAGAACGCAACCTGGCCGCTGTCGTTAGAGACAACAAAAGAAGTTTTTACAAATATATTAA
>NW_008825613.1:1257764-1287939 GCF_000699105.1 Pygoscelis adeliae
GGTGAGGCCGCACCTCGAATACTGTGTTCAGTTTTGGGCCCCTCACTACAAGAAGGACGTTGAGGTGCTGGAGCGTGTCCGGAGAAGGGCAACGAGGCTGGTGAAGGGTCTGGAGAACAAGTCTTATGAGGAGCGGCTGAGGGAACTGGGGTTGTTTAGCCTGGAGAAAAGGAGGCTCAGGGGAGACCTCATCGCTCTCTACAACTACCTGAAAGGAGGTTGTAGCGAGGTGGGTGTCGGTCTCTTCTCCCAATTAACTAGCAATAGGACAAGAGGAAATGGCCTCAAGTTGCGCCAGGGGAGGTTTAGATTGGATGTGAGGAAAAATTTCTTTACTGAAAGAGTAGTTAAACATTGGAACAGGCTGCCCAGGGAAGTGGTTGAGTCACCATCCCTGGAAGTATTTAAAAGACGTGTAGATGAGGCGCTTAGGGACATGGTTTAGTGGGCATGGTGGTGTTGGGCTGACAGTTGGACTCGATCTTCGAGGTCTTTTCCAACCTTAATGATTCTATGAAAAATTTGTCCTTTTCATACCTTGTTTAATGCTGAATTCATGCACCCGAAAGCAGGCACCCTCTCAGTATGTCCCTGTAACCACAGGGGATGGAGAGAGACAAGAGGGGAGAACATTGGACATTTTGGTCACCGTCTTTCAACGACACTCAAACTTTCTAGGGAAGGTGGAGATATCATGAGTGGTAGGTACACACAAAGAAGTTTACAGCCAGGAAGACATCCCTAGTCCTGAGTAACATAAGCATGGCCAGCAGGTCAAGGGAGGGGATTCTGCCCCTCTACTCTGCTCTGGTGAGACCCCACCTGGAGTACTGCGTCCAGCTCTGGGGCCCTCAGCATAAGACAGACATGGACCTGTTGGAGCGGGTCCAGAGGAGGGCCGCAAAAATGATCAGAGGGATGGAACACCTCTCCTATGAAGAAAGGCTGAGAGAGTTGGGGTTGTTCAGCCTGGAGAAGAGAAGGCTTCAGGGAGACCTTATTGCAGCCTATCAGTACTTAAAGGGGGCTTCTAAAAAAGATGGCAGCAAACTTTTTAGCAGGGCCTGTTGCAACAGGACAAGGGGGAATGGCTTTTAACTAAACGGGGGTAGATTTAAACTAGATATAAGGAAGAAATTTTTTATGCTGAGGGTGGTGAAGTATTGGCACAGGTTGCCCAGAGAGGTGGTGGATGCCCCATCCCTGGAAACATTCAAGGTCAGGTTGGACGGGGCTCTAAGCAACCTGATCTAGTTGAAGATGTCCCTGCCCACAGCAGGGGGTTCGGACTAGATGACCTTTAAAGATTCCTTCCAACCCAAACTATTCTATGATTCTACTGTGAGATCCTATCAAGTAAAGATGATGTCCAAATCATCTGGAGGACTCTTACACATCCAATGCAAACCCTGCCTCAGGTTGACGGTACATTTTCTCAGGGGGTTCAAAGTGGCCAAAGATGAGCCACATTCTGCTTTAAAGGTGATTTTCCAAAACCTGCACACTTGCCCAACTAATTAAACAGAACAGAGACAAACCAGTGGGAACTAGCAAAGAAAAAGATTCTTCTCCCTGTGCTTTTTTCCTGACAAAAACAAAACAGTGAAAAAACTCTTTAGAGAACAGTTTAAGAGGGATCAACAAATACCAGCTGCTAATGAAGTGTGTCACTTTAGCTACCTCATTGCCTTATGTTCAAGGACCAGGATGACTGCAAACATCTCCTGCGTGCAGACTGAGAGGAACATTATTGACAGTGGTAGTACAGACATGCTGAGATGACAGCAGCTTCCTCGAGCGTAGGCACAACAGCATAAAGATATTACTAAAAACAAAACAGAGATGAATTAAATGTAAGTACATTTATGCAGCTTAAACATCACGAGGAAATGTCTGCGATAGCCTCTTTTTGACAGTAAGGATGGAGCAAAGCCTGCTGCCTTTGATTCCCTTGAATTTAAGAGATCAAGCTGACAGGTTTGAAAGGGGATGGCAAGTTCAGGGGGGAAACCAGAGGGCAGTCAGTAAATACTGCAAAAAACAGAAGGGAGAAGATAGAGTCACATGTAGATGTTATGAGGCGTACCAGAAAACAGTATTTTTTATTTTCTCTGAAACATCAGCTTCTCCACTCCCCTCTCTCTGCTAGCCTGGACCACCTTTGGAAGAGGAAGATGAAGAGTGAGCGAGCATGTAGGGACACACCGGATGGCCCCAACAGGAGGGGACCACAGTCTCCCTACAGCCTCAACCTAACAGTTCAGAGACAAGAAAAACACTCTCCCTTCACCAGGACCCTTCTCTCCTTTGAGCGACAGAGAAAAGAAACTGGCTTCTGCATGATGCAATTTGGTTTCCCTCTCCTCCAGGGAGAGAAGGGAAGCAAAATGATTTTTTTCTCCAGAACATGGGGAAAATTAATATATATTTGATCTTTGTATCTAATCCCTTGTAGGCTCACCTTCCTCAAGTGTACTAGAAGCTGAGATGCCTTTGAGCCGCAAAACAATCCTGAACTAGAAATCCAGATGGTTTACAAAACTCCAGTGGGAAAAAGGCTCCTCGGTCCTCTGAGATGTGCAACTAGAAGCAGTCTACAACCATGAACCACTTAACACCTCTGAAAATGTGAAGTCAGGAAAGCCTGAAGGCACGGTGCTCACTCTGCAGACCCAGCAATGCTCGCCAATGGCAAATATAGCACCTAAACTCCTGCTTCAGACATTACTTAAGCAAATTAGTTTTGCTAGCTCCTTTTTCAACATCCTATTCAAGAAGTCACACTTCTCATGTTATGCCATTTAATCAGTCATTTAAATGGACAAAAGGAGTATTAACAAGGAACACGAACTTTGCCTTTCCACACAGAGCTGGTGTGAATACAAGCGCAGCTAATCATACATGAGCCACAGAAGGGTCTGTGCCTAGGAGGCCAAAGCCATGAAGACATTGCCTTATTTTTTTTAAAAAAAGCATCACATGACAAGTGTGTGCAAAGCTGCAGAAATTATTAATAGTTTCTATTACTAAAAAAAAAAATCAACTTTTTACTGGAGGATTTTGTTTTCTTAAGTAACAAAAAAAGCTATTGTTTCTATTCAAAACTGGAAAATTTGGTGCCAAAGATCAACATTTCTGAAGGCTTTCTCTGGATTTCTGTGGAATAAGCACTTCACCTAGTTAGTACAAAGAGCTTAATTTTTTTCTTTTTTAATCTGCCTCAAACATACATTACTGTGCTACTGCTTGACACAACGCAGACAAACAGACTTGCTAAAGTGATATATTTCTATGTGAACACTTGATTATTGTACGGGCAGGAGATTCGATTACTTCCTCCCTGGGGATGCATTGTATATTTAGATACCTTTCTATGGCTAAGGATTGGCTTATTTAATTTCCTCGGTGAATAAATGTATTTAATACAAGTGGAAGTAAACATCCCAAAAACAGAGCCCCGCTTTTATCTGCCCAGTGCAGATATACATGCATAGGGGTATTCGCCCACAGACTTCCCTTGGGAAACAGGGAAAGCGATGGGGAAGGACTATATGAATCTCTGCTGGAAAATGAATGGGAAAGCATCAGCAAAGATCAACTTTGCAACATCATGTTTGCTTATTCAAAAATTAAGCAGGCGGTCTCCAAAACTGAGAACATTACATGTAAACAACACTATCCGGGATCCAGAATGTGTTTTACGCAGCTTCTTCATTTCTCTAAAGCGGTTTTCAAGTGACTCCACAGCAGCAGAGCTAATCAAAATGCATTACAATATTAGTAATTCATGCCAGAGTCTGCCCAACAGGTGCTTCCAGCAAAGAGGGCTGGAGAGAGGCAGTTGCATGGATAAGGAGGAGCTTGGCAGTGGGCCCTGACATGTCACTGCATGGGGACATTGCTAGGAGACTAGTCCTAGAGAGAGCAGAGAAACCCCCTTATATCAACAACTGCATTAAATATACCCCTCACTAGAGCAAAGCCCAGGTAGGTGAAGCTACTCATCCTTCCCAGGGCCTCCCAGAGCAAGGAGAGGGGGCAAGAGCTATAGGAGCCTCCTCTGGGTTTCTGTAGGAACAGATATATGTCAATGCACATACACACCAAAACTTACACATATAGACTACAGCCAAATACCAAACTAGGACTGTCCTCACCACCAAACCTATTGGTATAGTCCAATTTATTGATAGACTTCCACAGTAAAGGTCTGTCCGAGGACACATTCACACAGCACAGCAACATGGTGGACAAGCAGCCCACAGCAAAATAAAGAAGATTCTGCCTGTCTGTGAACTTGCAGCACTAAAGTGGCAGATTAAAGCATGTTTTCCTTGGAACATCTCTGAATTTTTGGTGGCAATGTCATATGGAATTTGTCACCTGCAGCATTATATACATACTGGAAAAGAGTGGATACTTTCCAGGAAAGACAAGACTTTCAGTAGAAATCATAGGTTCAGCGTGATGTAAGGTTTGTAGGGGGGCTAACACCCACCTCCCACATATCACACCTCCATGAGTTACGCCAAATTGTGTCAGTGAACAAGATTTATAAACAACACAAGAATTTCTCCAAGAAAGGAACAGACAAGGAGATTTTAAGCTAAATTAGTCTATGGCTGCACACAAACACTGTAGTATATAGCTTGAGTATGTGCATAAATCAGCCACCAGCAAAGATGCAACTCTGCACCATACAGAGGCCAAAGCAAGAAGTGAGTATTTTTGGAAAAAGTGAGAGAGAGACTCTAGACAAGAACCCTGACATTCTTCATCTTCTCTGTGTTGAAGCAAGTGGGTGGGTGCAAAGTTACACAAGATGACAAGTTATGTTCCCTCCATATATCCACAAAATGCTTAATGCTTCACAGACACAAGTTAAACCTCTTTTCTGCTTGCAATTATTGTGCAAGTAGCTCACATCCAAGAGCTAGTTTGGATCCCTGTAAGTCTTCCCAATATTTAAGTGCCTGAACTAATACATTCGATATTTGAAGAGCAGGTGGGCAGCAGAGCAGTCTGAAAGAATGAGAAAGTCATACCATAACATAATGACAAAGGGACAAGAGGAGTAACACCAGCTTGTTTCTCTTCAAAGACGAGGCCACATGAAGCAAAAGATGAAAATAAGTGTTTTATAACAGCAGTCACCATCATTATTACCTGATGAATTTTTATTTTGCGAGCCCATGCAAAAGAATAAGATTTCCAGACAACAGAAAAACACATCTTTTAGATGAGCTTTTGCTTCCTCCCATTGCTGGACATGGATTTCCCATGATACAGGAAAGCTGTTTCCTCCACCCAGCAAAGCAACATGAGTGAGTGATAGTAGCTGGCGTGATGACAGATGATATCAACATCTTCATCCTGCCATGGAGGGGCCAAGAACATGCAGAGAAAAGGGTGCTGAAGAGCCCATTAACAGATGGTGTCTTAACAGTTGGAGCAAGAGGCGTCTAAATTAGACCCAGACTGGAATCAAAAACAGATCACATTACCAACAGTAGCAGAAAAATACTTCTGTTATGATTTCCAGTGAAAGAAGCATGCTCCCATCTGCAAGTGCCACCCAAAAATAACGGCACAGCTTCGAGCAGTGCCATCAGCCCATCCACCTGATGGAACAGCCAAAACACACCCCCTGAGCAGGGAACTGAAAATGGATCAAACTCATTTCTACTCACATAAGAGCACTGAAGAATTTCTTTGGGGGTGTGTGTATATTTGTGTGTATGCACATATATATATGCTAAGCATTCAGAAGGTTTGAGGCCAAGGTGTCATACAACTTTTTCTTCACTGGTTCATCTCTATATATCATAAAGCAGTTTTTGGCACAGCTCCAGATTAAATGCAATGCAGTGTCACTAAAATTCATGTAATATCTGTGTCAGAAGGCTGCTATGGAGGACTTACACAAAACAGCATGGCCAAGAAACAGAAAACATCTGCCTGCTTTTTAAGGGCTATGGTCAACACGCACACCCCTCATATCCCACGGTATCAGCTTTGATGCACGAAGAACCATTCAGAAAATACAACCTGTAGCATACTATAAAGCCTGCTAATACTAGTCCACAGCTGAAGTCAGATGAGCTCAGAAGCCACAGCCTCCCTAGGAATATAAAAGCTCCTCCACTCATCTTGACTGCCCCAACTCCAGAAAAAATCTCCCCAGCCTCTGATCCCTACACAGCAATTACAGTTTGAAATACTTTGCTTGATAAATTAAAGCGAGTTCTGGCTGAATGAGACAGACAAGTTAAAGGGCAAAAAAGAGTGTATCAGTGATGCAGCTAAGATTTTTTTCGAGTATACTCTTATGTCAGTAATCACACTGCAGAAGTACGCAGAATTCAGGGATTTAAACCCTTCACCTCAAACCCCAGCTAAGGTTTCCTACAGGGCAACGCTTGGAAAAATTAATCCAGATTAATATTGAATAGTTATTTATCCTTGAGCACCTGCACAGACTCTTCTTCAGAACAGCACGGCTTTCATGTGGTTTGCTTCATTGGCATTGCAGGTGAGTCACGCTAAACCAAGCCAGGGAGACTTTAAATGCAGACAAGAATATCCCCGCAGGGGTGTAACTCATTGTTCACCCCCTTTCCGCAGGGATTAGCCCTCCCAGACATTCCCACACAGCATATGTGTGGCTTGGGAACCTGTGCCTAGCTTGTAAAACACCTAGCGTGTCATTTGAGCACATCATCTGAAACAACGTTGCTGAAATTTAAAATTACATCCGCCTCTGTATTTTGTCCTCACCAAATGCCATGTCTTAGCTCAGCTAAAAGTTTTGCACTCTGGACTTAAAATCATCCTGTTGGCTCTGTCCCAGCGAAGGTGTAAGGGAGGAAATGTTACTATGGATGGAAGGCGAGGAAAAAGGGGGTTTTTTTTTGCCCCAACCACTACAGTTTTAGTAGTGTCAAGTCAGCACTGTGCTCCCCTTGCATTTGGGAAATGAGAGGGTAAGGAGCAACAGTTAGTGCCAGGCACCTCTTCCTTCACCAAAGGGAGGGCAGAAGAGAGAAACAAGGCTAGAGGAAGGATTTTGTCTTTAGACAATATGAATTAAACAAATACGAAGAAGGGGATAAGCATACCAGCATAGGTAAATCTTATTCAAATTCATTTGTTTAGTCTTTAATTAAGTAAACCTGAAAGAAGTGTTCCAAGCCATAGGTAGCCCCACCTATAAAATCTCATCCAAATATATTGCTCTTGTTGGCCAACAGGGAAACCTGGATATTGTCACTGTAAAAAGGAATCAGTTCACCTCCACATCTCTGGTTTTCTGTTTGCCCTTCCTTGCACAATCTCCTTTCAGAATTATTATTTTCCTTAGCATTATGAAAATGGTTAGGTCCTTCTGTAAAACAAAACAGCAGGGGGAAATGCCCTTTAATGGTTATTTCCAAAGTAAGGTTTGTATTCACATCAAAATTGAGGCTAAAGGCATGTAACACCCCTAAAATAAGCGTTCAGCATGTGTTAAGCGCAGTGTGAAGAATTCTCAACGCACACAACCTTCACTGTTGAAAGCCAGTGGGCAATTTTCTATGCTGCTGTTTTTCTTCTTCCCTAAAGCAAATTACTGTTACTAGGCAGTAACATTATCTTTAGCATCTTGTCATTTACTGCTTTCTTATTAGCATTCAAGTCCATACGAGCATGATGAAATTTTTAATAGTGCAATGTTCTTTGGTCAAACTTTTGCATTGTCAAGGCCAAAATACCAATAAACTCAAATTTCCCCCCCCCCCGTGCTCTAGTCCCAGACTAGCAGAACTGCTCCATTATTTTCATTATGAAAAAAATTAAAGTAGTCTATAGAGATACTGATCACTAAGTGCTTTAACTACAGTGTAGAACTGATATACCAATATAATTCGCTCAGATGTCAATGTATCCTCATAATGCATTCAAATACAAAAATGCAGGCCATCACAGCCTGGTGACTTTTAACCAACCAAGCTGGCACTGGCGCCTAAAGGCAAAGTGTTCAACATTAAAAATAAAACATAGTAAAGGACACCAAGGCTTTCAGTATATCAAAGACACATGCAACCAAAGACATTTGGAAGTGAAATTATACATTAGATACCTATGCAACAGAGGAGAAATTATAAATGTTGCTTCAATAAGGTAAATGTTGCAATCCACACACAGGTCAAATTAAATATGGCAAGTGAAGAAAAGATGATGCAACTCTGGATGGGAGTGCAAGATGCACCTACACACATTTTCCCTGAAATAGCAACACATTAACTGGGATCACATACACTAAGTAAAAGGGGCAGCATATTGCACTACAGCTTCATGACGCACCCAGGGACAGTGGGGTTGAAAACAAACAGACCACGTTTGTGACAGTCTTAGGACACAGAGAAGATGAATAACTTTCATGGCCACGGTGCAAAAATCTGTTTACTATCCCAAAATACTCCAGTACTGGTCCAGAGTTGCTGACCACCAACAAGCACAAACAGGAGAAGTACTAAAAGGAAAGAAAAGCAAATGTCAAGGACAAACAGAAAAGAACCAAGGAAAGGTGTAATTTAGCTGAGAAGAAAGGAAAAACAGGGGAATAATAAAAAGCCAAGCTGAAAGAGGAGGAGATGTTGTTGCTGCTTTTAAGAAAAGACAGTGATTAAGTAAAGGAGACGTGACTGTTCTGCAAGACATCAGAAAAGGGAGAAAGAGATTACATAGTGGAAGAAGAACTGAAACAAAAGAGAGAAATACACATCAAGTGAAAACATCAGGTCCTTGAACGATACTGTCACAAATTCAGCAACAGGGAGTAAATGTTACTGGGAATATAAAATATTTTCTTCATTTCACAGGGACAAGGAGAGAAACAGATGAGGAACTGAATGATGCTTCTATTATTCTAATATATTCAAGAGCACATAAAATGCAAACATACCAAAGCTATTTGAGAGAGGGAAAGTATAAGTCACAAGAGGGCAACAATTTCAAGTGTAGGTAGTATGGGATCTCCTCACAACACAGTGTTTCATCATGATGGTATGAAACAGAGCTGATTCTCTCTCACAGTTTTGCTGTGGTCTGAAGAAGTTTATGGGTAGCATAAATCTTGTCCTAGCATGAACAGAGGGCAAAGCTATGAAGGCTTTGTTTGGGCTGATGATACCATGCCAAAGAGAGGGAAGATGAACTTCACAGCTGAGCTGAACCCATCTTTGTGGCCGGGAGAGGGACGTCCCACTCCCCATCTCCTCTGCCAGACTCTGCACCAAAATAAAAAAGCTCAATAGCTTTCCAAGTCCACTATAGCAAAACAACTTTGAAACCTGACTGTTAAGTGGTATCATCAAAGCAGAAGACCATCAAGAAAGCAGAAGGGCTCCTGTCCCAAGCCATGCAATCCAGAAGCAGTGGCAAGGTGGAAAGTCACAGTAAGGAGAGAAGGGGCAGCCTCTGCATTTCCTAAACTCAGGAGTATCCAAATTTAAGGTGGACAAACCAAAGGATTTTCAAAACAAATCCAACTTTGCTGCCAGCCACTTGGCTCTAAGAAAGTTCCACCATGGCATTAGGTACGTTGACTGTGCGTCTGCAAAAGATTTGGGATGTCCAATGGAAAGACTTCGTCACCACCTGCGGTTTTCAAGAATTTGGTCATTGTTGCTACCTGCAGGAAGCACGGGACACAGTCAGAGCACACACTCTTCATGCCAAGACACACACCACTGTCAGGCAACCAGGAAAAGAGGATACCCAAGAGAAACCTTTAGAAAGGCCTCACAGAGTAAAGAGTCATCAGTCTCAACACAGCAGGGCACATGGAAATGGCAGTGCATGGCAGAGGGAACAGAAGTGCCTTCTGTGAGCAGCATAGACAGCATGGGGTGGACATAAAGCAACATGATTAGGGGCTTTTTGGAAAGCTCTCTGCAAAATACTTCAAGGGAGTGAAGGAAGCAACAACTGTCCTCTGAAACCCATAATCCTGGAAAATAAAGCTGTCCAACTATTTGACAATCCCAGATGATATGATGGTTCTGATAACACCATGAAAGGGACTGTTTCCTATGCTTTACTCTTCTGTTTTGATTCCTGTAAAGTATTCCTGCGCTTTTCTACATGAAAATTAGCTGTGCTGTTTAACAGCTGCTCCTCATCTGAGCTAGAGCTCAGGAAAGACAACAAAAAAGCTCATGATCCACAGTGGCTCTTACCACTGGCAGGAACCAATATAGCTGGCCCAGCCCATGAGCCCTGAACAGCACTCCTTGCTCACCCCCATTTTTTCTTTTTACATGACATAACCCTAATCATGAAAAAAAAAAAAAAAAAAACCCAAAAAAAACCAAACCATGATATTGAACCATGTCATAACACATCACGGTTTTTGATACAATAATCAAAACATTTGTGCATGTGAAAATCATGAGAAGTAGCTACAACTTTGCTTGGTCTGAAACATCTCTGACCCCAGCCTGGAGTAATTTCTGTCTTTGTCAAGATACGCCCTGTTTTGGTTGTTTGGGGGTTCTTTTTCCTGTTATGTCTTAGCCTTCCTAAGATCCTAAAAAGGATCTCAGGAGAGGAAGAGGTGGCATAAGGAGGAGAGCAGGACCACACATGGGCAACCAAGGAGGGTGGTGATGCAACAGCCAGCAGACCAGCTTCAGCAGCTGGGGAACTGCAGCCTGAGACCACAGATGGGAAAGATATGCAGCATGTGCCCTTTTTCCTCATTCCCATCACAGTATTTAAGCAGCATAGATCATTAGTGAAACAAAGAGATAGGGCTGGCCTCCTTAAAAAAAAATTGCTATTATTAGCTGTACCAGCTGGATCTTATCTACTTTTATTGCAACTAAAAAGCTGTCAAGCTGCTCTCCTTGAACAGCACACAAATCACCATCTCCATTGTTTAAGCTGGAAATACCTCAGTCTTTCTTACATTCTCCACCAAAGTAAGTTTTCTGAGTATGAGGGCTCTTACAGGCTGAATAAAATTTTACACTATATTAAATTAATTCAACAAATCACAGAAATCAGACCTTCATCCAGCTAACTGGTTAGCTTTAATTCATGGGCTTGTTACAATTCTTTTCTCTACTATAATACAATTATGTATGGCAATTAACCTGACATTTTCTTTGCAGTATCCTTTCTTTTAAACTACCTGAAGGAAAAAAGGCTTATACGTGTCTCCACAATATGTTCGTGATTGTTCTACCCTGCATCTTATTTAAGATATAATACGATGCTTTGAAACCATATGTAAAAAGACTTGAGAGCTCTACAGATTGTGGTAGCCTTTTCCACTGTACCTTTTTTAATATTATAAGCATACTAAATACTAGCAAGTGCTTTTTATTGTTTTAGTATTTGTGCATCAGTGCTAATACCATGCAAGCAAAGCAGAATCAGTGTTACACTGTAGCCACAATAGCAGCTTTTGAGAATGAAGGAAGTTTTCCATGCAAAATTTGAAAGAGTAGAAGTTGCATCCTTCTGTCAGAGTATTTGACCATGAACTCCCATGAAAATTATTAAACAACAACATTGGAATGTCTAATTCAACTTGTAAGTTTTGTGAATTTGGAAGATTTTAAATTTTGTTATTTAATATAACTGTTATTATTTTAATACAATTTTGCTCTTACTGAACATAGTCACACAAAATGTTTGCCAAATCGACAAGCCTACTTTGCAGTTTAGCAGCAGCTAAAGCTGTGTTTTAAGACCTCTTTCACCAGCTCTGGAGAGGACACTCACAGAAGCATTTCAAATATTCTTGTACACCTAACATACAGATAAGTGTCTCATTACTACTTCTGCTGTCAACAACAAGAAAGGTCTGGCAAAGGATGTCCACAGATCCCAATTACTCCTCCTGAAAGAGAAATCAAAACCTGGGGATCTTCGGTCCTCAACTCTGCTAGGCTGGAAATTAAGAGTCAGGATGCTGTAGCACTGAGCCTATCCCTAATAATCCCAGTCAAACACATCTTGACTCTGCAAACACTGGAGTCATGGGCGTAAAGCAAAAATGAAGCAGTTAGCATTGCGGGCAAAAATGTTACAGTGCAAAATCCTGTGCTGGGGTGGTGGGGGGGTTGTGTGCTTGGTTTTTTTAAGTGAACCTTCACAGGAAAGCACCGAAGAACAGAGAGGTTAGGGCTGCTGCTGGGGAAGGTGAAGGGGAAACGGAGCTTGCAGACAGGCAAAACAGGAGTATATGAAACAGGTACTGTTCATTTTAATGAGCTGTTAACATCAAAACCTGTTGCACTTCTGCCTGCTGACTTTTAAATAGCCACATGTAGTATTTGTCTGCAGGGTACAGGAGACAGCAACAAGCCTGCAAGTTGCAAATAGCCAAGCCAAACACTTTTTAGAGTATTCATATAATTACTGTGCATTCCACTGTCCCCCTTGATTGGTGTTTGCAGAGCTGGATTCCTGCAGTGCAGTCCGTGGAAATACAGGACTTGAGCCAGCAGCAGCAAAATGAATTTAATTTAATAAACTAAAACACTGCTGCAACTGCCTTGATTGGCAAGCTTGGGAACCGAGCTCAGGTACCTCCAGAGGAAGAAAAACACACTCTCAGAAATCACTAACTATTCCCATGTAGGCAGAAGATCAGCAGGCACAACCTGTGTTATGAAACCCAGTCCCTCAAAACTGCAAGCAAAACTCCAATGCTTTTCAAGTCCAAGAAACCTGAATTGCACTCCCTTGCATCCATCCTACACACATTTTAGAGCTTGGCTATGAAAGACCAACAGCCTACGGAACTATAGCAGGGCAGATAAAAGGACATACTGATACTTAAGGTTCCACAAAGTGTCTGTTTTTAAAAAAGGAAATCCCAAAACAATTGCTAATTTGGGTGACAGGGTACAGCTTTTCAGGCTGCAAGAGGCTATTTCATTTTCATACCACATAAAACTCATGCAATGCACTCATTTTAAGAAAAAACAACTAGTTTTGTATTAGTCCTCAGCAGATGTTAACAAAATGTTTATAACAGCTGCTGTTATAAAATAGTAGGTTTCAGTAAAATACAAAACAATAAGGAAATCCATTGGAAAATCTTCAGTAAGCACATATAAAATTTGCTGTTTGTTAGTAAATACAGAAACATTACAGGCAGAGCACAGTGCCTGAGAAAAGCCATCCCTTTGAATGCTTAATGCCCGCAGGGACCTGCGATCACAATCACTAGGCTGTTGCAAACGTCCTTGCAGTTTCAGGTTTAGTATTCAAAGCCCCAGGTGCTTCAGCAATGCTGTCATAAATCACATTTACGTGGATTCAGCTGCGCCACTGAGCTCTCAGTGTGCCCTGACCCAATGCTTTCCAGCTTGCAACATGCCATCTCCTCCCCCTCAGTGCCTTGGCCTTTCAGGGTATATGCGAAGCCCAAACGCTGCAGCAGTGGCACATCCCGCAAACAGGCAAGGCAGGCATCCTGCAGCATCCTCTCCTCTATCACAAATGTGTCCAGCTTTGATACAGAGGGAAGAGGATACTGAGTGAGACTTGCTGATACAGATAACTCATGTACTTCTTTACTGTGCCACTATCCCCAACACAATCACCTCCATCAGTCCTGTGTAACACCAGCTCTCCTATTAGCCCATGACCTGTCACCGAGCTTGGAGAGGCCTTTTACACATCAAGGTCCTCAGTGAAAACCAGGCACGCCTGTTCAACTGCCCTATTCTTTGGGTTTCTGGCACATCTGCAAGGACATATATAGCTTTGACTCTCCCTTGGCTGCCCGGCTGTCCTGCTTAAATGAGATTGCACTTGTTGAAATTGGTCTTTTCATTTTCTTATTTGAAATTTATTAACTTCTGTCCTATCCCCTCCTTTTTTTCATTAATAAAGAGTTCTTAGTGACTTCATTTCGAAAGAATATGTACTAACAGTTCATCTGCCCTTTTCTATTTTGAAACTCCCCTATAAATTCAAACTGCTAGGAGCATTTTCTGAGGGAAGGAGAGATGATCTCTTGGCTTGTTACCTGTAATTTTAATCAACTGAGGATCCTCCTTCCACAGCCTGACCAAAACTCTGCCTAAAATCCCCATTCTCCTGTTGCTGGTAGTCTTCCTGCACTGACATGCTCCACCTTATCCACAGCTTTAATTTACATTTCATAAAGCTTGAATGTATCACTGCTTCGCTAGCAGAGAGCCCTGGCCTTCCCAGGCAGCTGCTCCATCCTCATCACCATTTCAGCAACACCATCCGATTTGTCTTCCCTGTATTATGTGTGGCTTATCCCCCCCAGCTTTTCCAGAGAAACAGCTCCATCTTCCCTGTCCTCCTGCCCCAAAGCTCCCACTGCAGCTCAACCCACTCCTCAGCCAGGGACCAGCTACTTTCAACCTGCAGATTTATATCTGAACATTACTAAAATCTACTAAATTAGGCCCAAAATCAAGCTCTAAGTATTTCTTTTTACAATTCTACCGCTTTACAATTCTAGGTTCATATGAACTTTGCATATATCTCCTCTCTTAAATTTCCTTGGGACTGGATGCTTAACTCTCTTAAAACATCTTTAAAAATCAGCTTTAGTCCAAAAACATGGAGCAAACAATCCCAAGTAAAACTTTAAAATCAACCACTACCAAGAAAACTCTCTGAATTCAGAGCTGCACTAAAGAACACAGAGAAAAATCCCAACTAAAAGAGAAGAATAAAAAGGAGGACAGTATATCCTTGGAAATGCATCTTTTGGTCATTCTTAAATGCCACTATGCTGCAATATTTTATCTGACCCAAATTCTTCAGACATGTGTGACAATCCACCAATTTGATCAACACGTAATGCAAGCAGAGCACCACCCAAGCATGTACATCTGTGCTTTGTAACACAAATACACTTTCACACAAAATTTATACATGCCAACACTTTAAAGAAAGGAAGTATTTCAGAAAAGGCTGCTTTCACTCCCAGTGCACAGTTCAACAGTCCCACATTGCACTTGTGAGGTGCCTCGCTGATACTGTGAGTCAACACACGGTCTTGCCAGTGGCCAAAAAATATTGGTGAGCCTCATTCAGGTGGATGAGCTTTGGCAGGTCCGACACTAGGAACATGCCTAGGGAGCTCACTTAGTTAAATACTAGCTCTGTTTCAGCAATTACATCCAATACTGCTTACAACTGACAGCACCTTTCTATACAATGCCTCAAAATGGAGGCATTTTCACTAATTCTGCCAGGAAGGAAAATGCATGCTAAAGAAAGGTTCCATAGTCTCTTGAATTACCCTGGTTTTATCAGCCTGCAGAGAGACAGCTGGCCTGTTCCATGTACCAAAGCAGTTTTGGCTTTGCTTATTCCTGCCCTCATCAGCAGAAAAAAATTAAGGATGGGGTTTAGTACATCCTACACTTCTTGTAATGGAAGTGAAGCCTCTTGATAGGTGATCTGAGATGGAAATAAAAGGTAAAACATTAAGATTCTTACTATTCAGGCAGGCTATGTGGGTTTTTGGGGGTTGTTCTTTTTCCTAAATAAATCCCGTTCTTCAAACTCCAGACACAAACACCTCACTCTGGAAAAAATATTATTTGTTTTAATCGCTAGAAAATGTTTTGGTTTTTTTTTCCCCAAATGAATACTTTAATACATCTTAAAGCTGGATTACATACTAATTATAACAATGTCATATATTGTAAACCTTGAATCCTCAGTAATACAGGTCCTTACACTAAATAAGATGCTACTACATTGTCTGACACATGATAAAAAGCTTACTAATTAGCTTAACAATTAAAACACATTAATAGAAAATTGATTTAATTACAATCTGATCTACTGGAAATCACAAATGCACATAAAGAGCTCCTTAATGAAAAGCATTAGGACTTGCGCTTCTAATGCACAGTAAGTAAGAAGGTGCATATCTTGGTAACAGAGCTCTGGTCTCAATTTTGCTAGGTTTTTCCTCAAGTTCTTAACCTTTAATACTGGATGTGTATTAGAGACCGTGAGAATAACAAAATTCTTTTCAGAAATTGATTTGGCTGAGAATCAATTGAAAGGCAATTTGCATTGCAATACACTAGTTCCTGCGGAGAAAGAGAACAGCTCTGAGAAATATGAAACACAATTGCTATCACTATTATAGAGCCTATGTGTGCATATACATGCATTTCCACATAGATGCTAATGGCGGCATGATTAAATATTCATGTTGTCATCTCCTACGCATAGCACGGGTTGTATTGCAGAAATATTTTGCTCTAATGAACAGCAACACAAGTCAGTTGATACCATGCTCCAATCTGATGCTTAAAGAGCATTGCTGATGACCTGGCTTCTCCAGAGAAGCGTAACAGCTACAGATATAATTATTCTTCTACTTCACTGAACTGAGAAATAATACATCTACATGCAAAGACCTGGAAACTATACCCACACAGATTGTTCTCTTTTACATGCAATTAGCTGGCACAGTCTCAGCAGCCACTGAATTTCTGTACAGTCATACATCAGAGCAAGAAAACTGCTCTGTCTTGCTACAGCTCTTCCAAGTATTTACATGTCAAGAGACACTTGGCTCTACCTCTTATAATAAAAAAAAAATACATAAAACAAAAAAGTCAGTACACCTTTCCAGGAAACCTGTAACCTGGCAATGATGAGACTGTGTCTGGTGCTGAGCTGGAGCACCTCTGCAGCTGCCATCACCATGCCACAGCCATCCGCACCTGCACAGGCTGTTACTGCAGTTACCAGTTGCTAGCAACACTTCCAAGCTCCTCTGACATGCATTTCTCCTACATTACTGGTAAGGCTTCCAAGTGGAAAAACAAAGCCTTCTGGCATGATATATTTGTGTAGATTTCAAGCTAAGTTAAGAGAATTGCTTTAATGAGCTTGGGAAGTGATGACATGTAGCAAATTGGGAATCTGTTATGCAATTTGTGGTGCACATCTTCATATATATATTGGACAACTGAACTGAATCCAGGCAGTAACAGCACTTTAAACCTTGGCTTGAACCAGATGTGTAGCTCCTGATATGCAAAGGAATACTATGTCTAGATTTCACCCCTACAGACTAATACAGTGGCAACGCCACAGGAATGTCATGGCATAAACGGACAATGAAAGCACAACAGCACAGAAAAACTCTTTAGCCTTTCAGCAGCTACCTGCTCCATTTTCTTTCCCATGCTGAGATCTGGGCAAGGGAGTACTCTTGTACTTGGCAACTCCATGGAGCACAGACAGAAAGGCATAATTCAAGCAGACAGACCAACCGCGATCTCTGGGGAGCTGCCTACAGATGTACCTCATGACAGAGCTGACTTCATGACAATACATAATCATGGCAACAGAAAGCTGAATCCGCGCAAACAGGCTCCTTCTGGGGCACTCCTACCCAGTGTGTATTAATAAGCCTTCAAAAGTTTATCATAAGAAAGCCAGATGTGTTACAAGGGACCCTCCCCATGTAGCTTTCAAATATTTATTCAATTATACATACTTATGTTTGAGCTATTTGCCACTAGCTTTGTGTTAAGCTTATTCAACAGAAAAGCCGCTTCAACACTCTGTTCACTTCATGCCCTACCTTTCTTGCAGCATTTCCAGATATTTCTTATATACGCTTATTTGAGAACCTCTACGTTTTTCCTCTACAAGGAAATATGGGCTGGATCTGTCTACGTCAACCTAAAGTATCCTTCTTTAAGAAACACTACACATATTCATGCAACTAAACTTGATATAAATCCTATTGCTCTACTAGAAAAACTACACTAGTTCTCAGCTTCGCGTTACCGCACACAGCTTTTAAAGAGCAGAAAGACCAATAAGCATAAAACATATTAAGCTCCATGGACAAAATTTTGGACGGACCTACTGCTCACATCAATAGTGAGGCTCGTCCAACACGTGGTTTGAGCTGGAACAAGCTTCACCAATAACTTACAGTATTTAGTCCTGCTAGCTGTATCTTGAAAGAGAAACCCAACCTAATCATACACATTAGGTCAGGGTACTGAAAGCCCCCAAGACTCGAGTCATCCCAGGATTGTAATCCAAGACCTCGCAAGGTCACAAGGCAGCCAACTTCAAACATTTCAAAACAAATCAGCCTGCATTTTGCTGACCATCGAGAAGTCTTTCATCACATAAAAATAACCCCAGCAAGCCAGCACTAATAGCAAAAGCAAACCACTGTCCTCTAGCAAGAAAGGATTCGCATGTTTTCTGGGCATTAGCAACTGAGACAAACCCCGTGAGGAGCTGCCACTTACCAACCTAAACACCCTTGAAGATGATTGGCACATATAATCACTTTTTTAAAAGGCCCCCACGCTCCCAAACCATTTGCACATTTTTAAAACATTGACCTCAAATCTTCATCTCCAATATATATAAATACAGACATGTTTCTAGGGACTAATTTTAAACACGAAGCGGAGTTTGCCAAACAGAGAAGGAGCTGAGCTACAGCATTCAATACTCCTGTTTCACTTTCCACCGGCTTCCAGCAAACTGCCTGCATGAAATTCATATCCTGTTTAATATCTTCAAATCCCTAAGCAGTCTGAGGCCCAGTCTTTGCTTCTGGTTCTTGTTTTTTGGGGAGTAGAAGGGAAATTAAGAATTTCACATGTGCAGTTCCCGATGGCGCCTTGGATCAAAGGCACTAGCTGGGGAGCAAACGCTCTTCTCTGTGGATGTGCATGCAAAGGGAGCCACTTCTCTTGAAGGATGCCATGTAAAGGCTGCCAGGTTTGCCACAGGGGCAGAGAATTCACAAGGGGAAATCTAAATCAGATCTAAACACCTTTAAGTTTCCTGCCTCCACAAGTTTATAACTTAATCAGTGTTTCAGACCATGGCTGAGTAGAGGGATCGTATTGCAGCTCCCCAATCAATGTTGAAAAGTCCACAAGAATTTGCACTATTGTCCTGGGATTACAGAGCAAAGGACATCCATATCAGCTGAAAGCTGTACTGTATCTACTCTGCTATGCCAGTTAATAATCTAGAATTCACAATGCTTCCAAGAGCCATCCACAAACTACAGCACAGGAATATGCTGTGCCCCCTAACCCTAAAGTCAGCCAATGCACAGTGATATCTATGACCACCACGTAGTTATGGGGAATACAGCAGGGCAAGAGTCAACTTACTATTTGCTGCTCTCGGTGCATTTTCAAAGATAACAAGCAAAAGCGGCCACATTTTCACAATCAGTAGTCAAGTCCAGTGTGCAATTCTCTTACCCAGCTCTACATTATTCTGGGTTTTAACAAAGCTTTTAAAAGACGTAAAAATATGCGTGTAATTGGCTTGTAAGGTCTCTGCAGGGTTAAAAAGAAGATGGGAAAAACCAAGAAAGTCATGCATTAGTGTGGAAGTCATTTTCATGCCCCACTTTTTCAGCTGTGGAACATTTCATTTGGAAAATAGTCACTCACAAGTAAGTGATTTCTCTTCCTCCCCTTACAACAATAAATATTTCCTGTGAACTAGTGTTTTGAAAATCTCAACAGGTTTAGAGGTTCAGTTGTGTACAGATAAGCATCCAAGAGTTCAAGTGTATCAAGGCTCCTTTGATCTACACACCAGACTCAAAATCCTAGGAGAAAAAGCTCTCTGGCAAGATTTCCTGTATTCCTAAATTTTTGCCAAGGTGGAAATATCTTATTCCTTTTTCACAGCAGTTCAGTGTTTTTACTTCCAGCTTAGCTGCAAACGAGACACACGAACAATTTAAAGGAAGCAATCCAATGAATAGATCAGCTTGCACATGCACGAGTATGCAGGAAAATCTCTTGGGAGGACTGAGGCTTACGAGAGTTTCTCAGAGTTAAAAACAGGTGTTGGCTCATTAAAAATTTGAGGTGATGGGCATTGAACAATGTAGCCATTGTTTGCATTGGACTGCTCTATCTTGCAGAAGAAGCTGGCAAAAAATAGGGTTTAGCCTCCCAAGTTAAAGGATCCAACAGCACAGAGATCTTCTCAGCCCACAGGACCGTGGCCTTGCAGAAGCCCACATCTGCAGATCAAATGGGAGTGATAACTAAATATTTTATATCAAGCCAAAACACCCTCAGGTCCTTCAACCCTGGATGCTAACCTAGAGCCTGCTGTTGCATTTCACTGCCACAATGGGTTAAGTCAAGATTTTGTGTGTCAGTCTCTTTTCCTATACCTTGCAGAAAACAACTGAAAATTAGAGAAATCTTCTCTGATGCTCACTTTGAAACACAAGTTCTGCTGCCAGGCTTCTACCACCCCATCCCAATGTGTGCTACCTTAACGAAGGGTAAGTAACAAGCAACAGTGCAAAAGGACCCGCTGATTCTCCAGTGAGACACTGCAACAACCAATCCCCTGAAACTAATGAAAGAGGAAAGTGGGGACCCAAATGCCAAGGCATGTTTTATTAACATCACCCATGGACTCAGAAGGCCAGAAACATGCTTTGAGATGCAGAACTGTCTGTAATACTGCACTGATACTTCTGTGGGTTTTAGCAATGGAAAAGCTCCAAGCTGTTTCAAAGTACAGAGGAAATTCATATCACAAGTCTTGTTCTCTGGGAAGGGAGAGGGGAGGGAAGGCAATCCAATTATCTCCCCAGACAGAAGGATAATTTTGGATGAGCAATCAGCATATCTGGACAGCTGAGGATATCAGACACCAGCCAACCTTGGGCCCTGCTTCATTTACATGCTCAGGCACACCCCACACAACTCAATGAATGTACTTCAGTGAAGTTATTCGCAACAGGGAAGGGAGGGTGTGGGACTCGGGCCCTGCTTTTGACTTTCATTTGCACACAGAAGACTCAGTAATCACCAGGTGTATCTTGAATGAGGAAACCCAAACCTGGCCATGCCAGAAAACAACCGTCCCAGCCTAAGTGCTGTCTTGGAGTAATATGAAATGACAACATAGAGGAAAGGTCTAGTTTCAGGTATATATAAAATAAACTTATCATTTTCTACTTTATTATACTTACATACTTACTGTGGGTTAATGCATGGGAAATGGGAAAAGTCTCAGCTAGTGGGTGTTAACTGGGTGCCCTCCAGCAAAGTGCACACCAGGGTGAGACAGCCTGGGGAAACTGCTTCCTCACAAGAGAGCGCCATCTGGTACCCAAACCTCTTGTGTTTATCAATAAAGTATGATCCCTGCTGCTTTTCTACAGTGGAAGAGCACTACCCTTCTTTTAGGCTTCGCAAGACTATAGTTTAATTAGGAAGGTGTTTATAGCAAGGATGCTTAGATACATCTCAAATAATGACTTTTTAACCTTGTACTGCAATACCACCTAGAAAAGTTCACTCTTGGTTTAAAACAACAGCAGAAAGCCACAGTTCAAGAGAACACTGAAGCAATGTACGGTTGTGAGAAAAAACCCTACATTCCTAGCAGTGATCTCCTACAATCCAAAACGCTCATTTTGGTGTCTCTCATTGAGCATCCCTTGCATTTTAACACACTAATCACAACTTGAGCTCAACGTGCACATACAAAACTCACTCAGCCCTCAGGGGAAGCAGCAGGCACCCCTCTCACTCCCAACACCCGAGCAGCTCCACACCAAGTGCCAAGCAGGACTCCCTGCCCCAGGCTTTTATAGCCAGTGCCCACGTGCTCTTACACGTCACTGCTCTCAGGTCATTGTGATTGGCCCGGGCGGCTGGGACCCCTTTAAAGGAGAAGCAGGTACATGACCAGCTCATTAGCGGCTAATGGCTGCCTGTCCCACAAGATGGCCTTGGGTTCCCCTACTCCCCACCCTCTGGGCACCATGTTGTGGGTCAGGCGGCACTGAGCTCCAAAATAAGCACTTTAGAGGCCTCCTGGAGAACTCCGAAGGCTTTTTTTTATTTAGACAAAGTCATTTCTTAGGGAATGTATAAACACTGTTCCTTCAGCAGGTCAGTGATTTAATAAACCCCTCATTGAAATGTTGTTTTCACTCCACTGAGAAGGCTGGATTTTACCTCATCTTTAGTGAACTCTGGTTCAGGTTGGCAGGAGGAAAAAAAAAAAAATTCACCTTATTTTCTCTCAGTATCAGTGTGTCTCAGGCTGCTCGCTAGCATTGGTGCTCATAACACAGAGCGGAGGGAGAGCGCCATGTCCTTTCCTAAATTTCAAGCTCATTTCAAACCTTATTCACAGATGAAAGCTCCTGTTGTCCCAAGCTCCCTTAAGCTTGAAGCACTGCAGCGAGTCTAGAAATATTTTTGGCCAGCCACAATGTTTAATTAGGAGCAGAAAGCTACAGCAGTAACCTCCAGGAGCCCACAAAACCAAGATACTGACCAGGATGGACCCTCTCCCACCTGAGGGTTTGTGTCCTCCATTGCAATCAATGAGACACATCAGCAAAACAAACAGTTCTGCAACTGTATTTAATGCCTTGGGATTTAATGCCCATGTCCAGTCATTAAATAATGCAATTTGGGATTAAGATTCTGAGGCAAAGAGGGGCAGTGCAAAATCCAGTCCTTGGAGGAACATCCAACCTCTTGAGGTACAACCCAGAAACTGTGGAGAAGAGATGGATGGCTGCTCTGCCTCCAGCAAGGCTCAATGCCCCTGTATTAAATACGGGCCCTATACTCACAAAATGTGCTTGTAGGAATAATTTAGTAAGCTTTGAACCTCAAAAAGTAAATGTTTTTTGCAAGTTGAGTGATTTCTGAATTCCTGGTTATTTTTGTAAGTTTGCAAGAAAAATGTGGAAATGCCTTAAGTTTACAGGTGAAAATATTGAAAACAACTGCAAAGAAGCTACTAGGGGAATAAATATGCCCACCTAGTTCATTTATTTAAATATTGTTTATATAACTGAAATATATCAGGAAATTTTGAGTGAGTGTAGTAAGTTGAGAAGGAGGTTTAGTACTTGCGCACGCTTTGGTGTCATTTGTTCGACATCTATTTATCAAAATTTGCAAGGTTACAGCAGTCAAGAGGTGCAGATGCCTTTTGTTTCATTAGCTTGAAAATGCATATTTGACATACTGGTATAATATTTCCGTTATGAAGGCTATTGGCTTATTAGCATAAGAAGAAAAATCCAGAAATGATGTGAGATACCTGCCTCTTCATGGCCCTTATGCCTAATGTTCGCAGGATTTTGTTAATCCTCTTGGAGCAATTTAAAAAATGTAAACTGAATCTGAACGTAGCGTTTACCTGGCGCCTCTTTATGGGTGTTTTAGATTTGGTATTTATTTCATTCTGAGTCATGACTAATTGCTAAGATGTTATGCAAGCACACCCAATCTGTGTGTACAGTGAAGAGGAAAACTCACATATGTGGTCACTCTGTGGCACTGTGTTGCAGAAGCTGAGCACAGTTTATTAACTGTTCATGTTGATAAATAACAAAAATCAAACAAATGTCTGTGGACACAACACTTACTAGTAGAGAAGAGCCTGTGGGAAAATGCAGAAATGGAACCTCCCTATGCAAAAGTAATATATTTACCCACCACTGTCAGATATCACTCTCTGGGACTATCCATAGAGACATGTCCCAGGAGCAGCATCCACCTTGCACTGACACACACCTCCCAAAAACGGGAAGGAGAAACACATCGGAAAGCCTAAAGCTCTCCAGCATTAGGCAATCAGGGTATTCTTTGTCCCTCAATAGGAGAGATGTATTTTCAACTCTTCTTGCAACTGTAGCTCTTCTTGCATAGACTGCAATTTGCAGTCCAGGAATGCAGCAAAATGCTCAAAGCAAAACCAAGAAATGTCACCTTCCCAGCAAATCACCCAAAATAATCCCAGCAACAAGTAAACTGGAGAACTGATCTATTGGTTTTTTGCTTATAAGCTTCACTGGTGTTCAGGAATTTGAAAATTCAAGGGGAAGCTGAATTTGATTTTCCTTAAGAGTTATTGGCAGTTTTTTCTGACTACTGATCTGTTATTTATATCAGAAATGAAGTCCATAGTAACTTAAGGGTTCCTTACCGCTGCAAGCAGAATGGGAATGTCTGATCTGATACTTAAGCAATACTCACATTTCTCTGTGTACAACGGGAAAAAATTTCGCATTGCAATTTTATTTCCTGGGATACCCAATATCACTGTAAGACTTTCTGTTGTGGTTAGAGCGCCTTATTGTTCTTAACTTCATGTCAATACAGCTACCACAGCTCTGGACCAGACCCAAAACCTCATCTAATCTGCACTTTTAGAGTTATTGACCTCTTAAACTGCTTATTCTTATATTTTAAGTAGGACTTCTACTGGTATTAAATGGCATGTTTTGAATGGAAAATCTCTGTGCTTGACAAAAATCACTTCTCCATTACAGATCAGATGAACTTTTCCTGTCTCAGCAAGCATGTGGTGAGGGCAGAAGACCGTGGCGGCAGCACTGGCTTATCCTACTCAGTGCATGGATGCCCAAATCTCCATTTTCTCCATCTGTAATTTCATTAATCAAATGATAGATCAGCACCAAGTATAAGGTCCAAAGCAAACCCAGCCATTTTGTCCCAAATCTAACAGCTTTCACACATCTCCTCCAAACAACATTACCAAATCCCTCCTCCTGCCCCTAAAACCTCCATCCTAAAAGCAGCAATGGAAATGTTTCGGGTCTTGAGGAGCAAGAAGGGCAGCACAGGGAGCAGCCTCTTCCAAAGCCCCCAGTCCTCACCCTGCCATGGGCTTTCATGAGTGAAACCGTGCCAGGGAGGCATTGCTGCAGGAGGAGGTGACAGAGCTGTGCAAAAATCCTCTGAAGTCTCTTGGATTTGGATCCTGTCAGACAGGAGTGCTGCTGAAAACAAACAGAAATCTAATAAACCATTTGAAAAATTGGCTTTAATAGGTTAAATAGATGCCAGCCTTGCCTAAAAATGCAAATGCAACATGTCTCCAGATTTCCCAGAGAGCTGCTTCGGCTCTGTTGAAAGAGTTAGATGTCAACTTTCTTTATTAGCTACCGCTACGTGTCTGCTCCCCAAACATGGCTGGAGCACGGCTGATATTGCAGAAACAATGGGAGAACAAAACACCAGTATTTATAAATCGAAAAATGTGCTTGGCCTGCAATGAAGGCATCACTGCGTTAAATATTGCACCCGAGCTGGATTTTACAATCCAGTGGGGTCACACTGTCTGGAATACTGCAAAAACATATTTAATCTTCTGGGAGCTGATGAACATGGAATATAAAGTGCCTTGGTAGATTTTCATTTCAAAAATAACCAGAGTTGGAACCTTTTAAATCGCTCTGGCCACAGCATCCACTACTTAAATCTTTCTAAGGTAGAAGTTGATCTGTAGCTTTCACAAAACAGAAAGGATTTTGTCTTGCATAAAACCATCTTGGGCCAAATCCTGTCTTGCTTGTGGTGACGCAGTCTCGGGAAAATTGACGCTGACACATCAGGTTAACTAGTGTTGCAGTGTGGTAAGAGCACAGGAGTATGCCCCCAGATCTCACAAATTTAAAAGAAAAGAGGAATTCCTCAACAGATCCCAGGCATATTATTAGGAAACTCTAAAGCCTCACAGGAAAGTTTGGGAAACACTCCTTTGCAGACTGAAAGGAATATCTTGGAGAATAAAATGCAATGCAAAATGTTTTCCATTGTGTGCATTGAAAAGGGAGTCTCCACTTCTAAAAGCTCCAATCTGCAGCAAAGTGAACGGCTGACACCAGCTACATTTCTAACAAAAGGCTACAATTCAATGAAAAACAAACTTTGTGTAAGCAGTCCTTGCTATGAGAGCTATGCAGACATTGACAATGCAAACTTGAGACCTCCCACAACCTGTAGTATGGATCGGTCCTGCCTGAACAAGCCTTACCAGAGGGACAGACTCCAAGCATGAGCGATAGGATCCCTTCATGCCTCCAGCTCTCAGACCCATTCATCCATCCAGATCAGACAGACCAGGCCACCCATTTTCTACAATCTGCCTGGCTGAATTTCATCTCGTGAAATCTCATTAATGACCCTCAAAAGTTTTGTCATAAGAGGGAGATAAAAAGAAAAGCAATATATATACCATCTCCTACAGGTCATGCTCCTGATAAATAAAACCATATGGTAAATGCAACCGCAATGAGCATCACAACAAATAAACGACATACTAATTAAAGCTAGTCTTACAGAAACACTGAGTAATTGCAACCAGTCCTCCCACCTCCAGAAGAAACAGTAGGAAACCAGCAGGAGAATCTCATCCAGAGAAACAGGGGACTTAAGACAGAAAACTCAACTATGACTGTGGCCAACAAGAGAACAGGAGTCTCAAGAAGTCCTCACTAGTTAGGAGAAAGCTTCAGGTGACGAAACAACCAAAATTATATCCAAAAAGAGGTGGGAAGAACCAGACAGAGCTGCCTGTTGCCAGAGCTGCCAAAGGGAAAACTCTCTTCAGATCAACAGGTCAGGCATCAGGAAGGAACCAGCAATGGACCGTATCTCAGAGAAATCTGCATTATACGTTGAAGGCATGTGACAGCTGCACTCGACCCCTTAACCAAACTAGCAGCAGTTTGGTACAGGCTCCAAAGCGGGTAAAGGCCTGAGCCATGGCTGGGCCAAGAAATCCTCTGGTTCTGGTCTGCTGTCTAAGAACCCACAAATGAGCTGAGTGGCATGGACAGCATCAATGCATATGAGCTTGGAACACCAATCATGCGATTGACACGTCAATAGCGGGTGGCTTTTCCAAGACTCATTTATCAAGGAACAAAGAAAGTTGCGGGTACAGGGAGCCTCACGCATACCTTTCCCATCGCATGTACTTTGACTATGAGCCAACCACTTTATTCCATAAATATGACAGCCTAAGTGAGCCTTCTTTGAGCTCTCCCTGCTAGGCAGCGTGGCTGCATGGCGGTCATCTCCCCTTGAGCTGGGACACCTCTCAAGGTTGCTCCTCAAGGCAGAAAGACCTTTTACCAATGGCAGATCTTTGGTAAGTGTCTGATAGCATGCTGAATTAATACTAATGAAACATTACTAATCCATGCAGCTATTAAATATTAATTACTATAAATTTTGTATAGATAATTCCATTAGACATAAACCATTGTCCACGTCTAAGACTAAGATTGGACCTAGCCACACCTAGGCTCCATCAGAAGGTTAGAAAGCAACGGGGTCCACTCTGAACCTCGTGACTCAACGGGAGGTCTTCCTTACCCTTTTCGTCTCCGATCTCTGTGTGAATCATTCTAATTCAATTTTAACTCAATTTTCCTTTGTATGTTTCTTCCATGCATGAATTGATAAGGTAAACCTTGCCATCAAACTCACTGAACCTTGGCAAACTCCTGTTAAACTTTGTTAAATTCAACCGAATTTATTGAACCCTGTGAAATTATTATTTTACCTCAACAAAACATACTGCTGCTTCTCTCTTTTGAGTGAGGTGCATTCCACTCTTTTGCAACAAATTGGCGTAGTCAGCAGGATCCTAAATCAGGATTCGCGACAAATTGGCATAGTCAGCAGGATGCTAAATCACACACATTCACGCCCCAATTGGCTCAAAACGAATGGCTGCAGGCAGCCAGGAACATTAGAGACTACAAATCCCATAGTGAAATGCAATTGCTGGTTGTAAGAAAAGGATTTTTTTTTATTAAAAAAACATGTCTTTTCTTCATTCAGAATGCAGAAAGTATCTGGATAAAACCACAAAAATACCAAGACAGTCGTCTTACCTACACCAAACTCTATCAAAAAGTATACCTTGTGTTTAATCAAACGTAGTATTTTAAATATGAGCTTCTTTTAGCTGGTTTAAAAACAAAATTTGAAGTTAATCATTATGGGCAACTAACCTCTACCATCTAAAAAAATAAGAAATTGACCTATTATACCTCCAGAAAACCAGTTAATTGCTTAAAATATGTAGACTGATGTTCAGGAACAGCTTGAATTTTTTCTATCTACAGTGAAAACCATCTGTTCTGCATGGTAGATTTCATGACTTTTCAGGTCCATTTCTAAATTGAAATGGATGTTTTAATGATGAAAAATGGGGAGAAGTGATGAATACTTCATTAAAGCACATTATTTCCCTGTCAAACTTCTATTCTCCTGACTGTAAGCAAAAATAATGTCTGAGCAGAGTTAATATCTTGGGTTATCAGGACTGCAGATGCCTCTTGGTATTTTGTTGAACAAATCAGCTATTTCATAACCTGCAAACAAAAATGATTCAATAAATTGGAATTTCTTTTCCTTCTAATGAAAACCAGAGTTTTCAAACTCTTTAAATTACCTACATGTAATGCAAAAGACACTAAAGAGACTATATTTCTACCTGTTTACTTTCAATGCACTATTATTACGACCAGCAAGGCACATTAAAAACATCAATAGGTACACAATATAGACTCAACCAGTGGTTCCTTCTGCAAACTGTATTTAATTATTTTAATAAGATGAGAAGATATAATTTCCTACCAACGCAAGCACATGATGAGGAACCAGCAAACTGTAGAAAACATTCATCTCTATCAGTCAAATAAACATGCACTGTTTTTCTATAACATTTCTCAGTATATTTGCCAATTACCACATATTTTTTGACTGAAGCAAGTGTTTGCTCAAGCATAGAGAAATGATAACATAAATATCCAAACAGGGCTTTCTTTTGTGCTTAGGCAATTTATTAAACCAACAAGACATTTCAGCATGGCATGAAATAAAAAAAAAAAAAGCTAGAAGAGAGTGACTGTATTAGAATTCAGAATAAAATAACAAAAGCCTTCAAAACCATCAAGCATCAGAAAAAAACATCAAGTCCCAAGGTACTCTGCTATTCCACTGGACTGGGATAACCATGCTCCGCTTCTGCCAAGACCTAGCCAAGACTTTCCAAATAACATCTGACTTTCAATATGTCACCTTCTGAAAATGCCCAGGAGGAGACTTCTTTAAAACATCTAGTATTCAGAGGATCGCTATGGCGCCTTTGATAATCAATTCTCTTTTCAGACATCTAAAAGATCAATAGACATTTATGAAAAACTGAGCCTGTGTTAGATAGCTTTAAGTTTCTTAGTAAAATCGTTGTTTATTAGAGATTCCCAGTGAAATAAAAGCCAAATGAAAAATGCAAGTGGGCTATCTTAAACCTAACCTCTGAACATAACATGCCGAAACACTTGTCCTTTACTTGAAGACTTCCAGGCAATGGGTGAAATCTATACAACCTCCTACCTGAATGGTATCGATTCCCCTATACTCAAATAGGCTTCGATAGAAATACAGTTTTCTTTGCTTAAAGCTTCCTCTCGCTGTCAAAAAAACATTAGTGTCATGGGGACATTCAGAAAAATTAAAGCAAATTAACATAAGGCATCCAGACATGGGACACAAATTAAAATTGTTGAGACCTCCTTCCCCCAGGTTTAGGAGAACAGTAATTTAAACTCCTTAGCAGCTCAAGAGGCATCATAAAACTGGCCTTGGTCTTCTTAAAATTTGTGCCACAAAGGCCACAGCCACACCACCACCATCGGTATAAACACGTGGTTGCACTTCGTGCATTATGGGTCATGAAGAGGAGCTACTGGCTGTGCCGAGAGAGGATAAGGTAATATACTGCCCAGCTCATCCACAGTCAAAAATTGGGTATTGTTTGCAAATGAGATAATTATTTAGCTGACAACATAAGAAGAGCTACATAAAGCTGTAACGGTGCTTTGGTTATTTAACCAAACGAGGGGAAATACTACAGTATACAACAACACTCAATTTAAAATCATGTACTTTAATTACATTGTAGTACTAAATATGATACTCAATTTAATCTAGCAAATTTCAGCTTGTCAACAGGAACAGAGTGATTAGGCAGAAGGAATGGTTACGGGACTGGTGCCACAGCCAGGGGTTCAGCTGCTTAGACCATGGGACTCGCTTTGAGAAACCTGGTCTACTGGGGGCTGACGGAGTCCATCTGCCAAAGAAGGGGAAGAGCATCTTCAGTCATAGGCTTGCCAAGCTGGTGAAGAGGGCTTTAAACTAGAGATGCTGGGGGAGGGGATCCCACTCCATCCCACTCCTACCAGTTTGATGCCAGGGCCAGCAGTGAATGCCCAGAGCCTGGAGAAGGAACACAGGTCAGCAGGAGAGCACCTGAAGAGCAGCACAAAGGA
>NW_008825613.1:1290110-1298951 GCF_000699105.1 Pygoscelis adeliae
CGCCCGATAACAATACAGGCTGGGGGAGGAAGGGATTGAGAGCAGCCCTGCCAAGAAGGACTTGGGGGTACTGGTGGATGAAAAGCTGGACATGAGCCAGCAATGCGTGCTCGCAGCCCAGAAGGCCAATCGTATCCTGGGCTGCATCAAAAGAAGCATGGCCAGCAGGTCGAGGGAGGTGATTCTGCCTCTCCACTCTGCTCTGGTGAGACCCCACCTGGAGTACTGCATCCAGCTCTGGGGCCCTCAGCATAAGAAAGACACAGACCTGTTGGAGTGGGTCCAGAGGAGGGTCACAAAAATGATCAGGGGGATGGAACACCTCTCCTATGAAGAAAGGCTGAGAGAGTTGGGGTTGTTCAGCCTGGAGAAGAGAAGGCTTCAGGGAGACCTTATTGCAGCCTTTCAGTACTTAAAGGGGGCTTCTAAAAAAGATGGCGGCAAACTTTTTAGCAGGGCCTGTTGCAACAGGACAAGGGGGAATGGCTTTTAACTAAAGGGGGAAGAAATTTTTTATGCTGAGGGTGTTGAAACACTGGCACAGGTTGCCCAGAGAGGTGGTGGATGCCCCATCCCTGGAAACATTCAAGGTCATGCTGGACTCTCTGAGCAACCTGATCTAGCTGAAGATGTCTCTGCCCACGGCAGGGGGGTTGGACTAGATGACCTTTAGAGGTCCCTTCCAACCCAAACCATTCTATGATTCTATGAATCTTCCTGGATTTCTCCATATTCATTTGAACAGGGTATCAGGGAGAAAATGATGACAGTAGAGACTTTGCACGATCAATACATAATGAAATAGCTTTAAAGGAATAATGTTTTGCTTGCTCTGTGCCTGTTTCTTTTCTTCGTAACTGATTTTGCACTGAGTTTGTAAGATTGCATTAGCAAAATCATTGCTACGAAAACAGCTAGTTTATACCTCTTGTATCTTCTTCCAGCAAGTTAATCCCAGGTGGAAGACTTTCCACTGATAGTACTGCTTAGGTGCTGAATTGGGATTTTAATTAGTCACTACATTTTTTTTTTTCTCTGTTTCTACAGTGAAAAACACAGGGACTTTACAAACAAGCAAGTTCTCTTTATTCATACCCTTAGCTCAAGTTTGAGGAAGTCTGACAATATCATCTGTACCTCTGGTGAACAAAAAAAAAAAACCCCACACAACACATTTATTTAAAAAATACCATTTCATACACCCATAAAGGGGAGGTTATGAGTGGATTATATCAAAAATACTGAAAATCCTTTCATCGCTATCAAAAACATTATGGCAAGTCCATAGATCATTGTCAATGGCAATGAACAATATGCAATCTGATTTCTGCGAGTTGAGCTGACTGGCACCTTTGAAACCAGTTTTGACACCAATATAAAATACATTTCTGTTGGTTCAAGGAACTAGAAACAACAATGTAAATTTAGCTTTTGAACCAGATATAAAAGGACTTTGGGTAAAACATCTGTCTGTCATTAATTTTCCTCCACAGCAGCAAACAAAAGGATAGTCCTTCAGGTGACCCCAGTATGTGTATATTATTCACAGTATAGCAGTCATTTCATAGAGTAACTGCTGTGTTTAACTTGGATCCAGGCCTTAAAATTTTCTAACATAGTTTAAAAGTATGATTTGGAGCCAAACAGGATACAAGGATTTTCAGTTTGGGTTTATTTTCCTTTTGGTAAGTATATGCCATATATAGTCCTCCTTCTAAACTGAGAATTCTTGCATATGTAATATAAGAAGGAAGGCAAGATTTAGAAATACACGGCCTACCAAATAGCTTTAAGAACTAAGAACAAAAGAATTGGACAAGATAAATGTGAAGGCCCAAGTACAATAAATTATACCCTTTCTTCCAAAAAAAATAAAAAATGAAGAGTGAAATCAAGAATAGTCTACAAAACAGTTTGCAAAAGCTGTATTTTTTTAAGCCAAGAAATTTGCAAGTAGAAGTTTTTATACAACCTATTCTATCACTTTAAATAGCTGCATACTTAAAGACTTCCAGTGGATCATATTTTAAAATGCCCTTTTCATAGATATGTCTTCCAAAATTTTTCTCAATTCACGCTGCAGATGAACTATTCTAGCCCCTGGACAAGCCAGAAAAAAATTCTATATAAAATCAGAGGAGGGAAGGATACCTGAGACACCCATCTTGAAATCCTGTTTAAATAACACTATTATTAGACTTTAATCTAGAAACAAGAGGTATTTAAATTCTAGCAATCAGATCAGTCGTATTTCCTATGACACCGTACAGTGAAAGGACAGCCTAAGGTAACCAAGTTCCATTTACAAGTTGTAAAACAAGCCTGGTATCTTGAATGTAAAAGTTACGGGTGCTTCCAGAAATCAGTGGCTCAAAGTCATTTGCTCCCTTAACAGGAGATTCTCTTTAATTCATAATTATACTAAATTTGGGTGTAAGCTTTTGGTGTGGATCTTTTCCATTGCTGTCACTTCTGGAATATGCAGACATGTCTTTATTATCAGTGAAAAGGCCATTGTGATTTTTCTCTCTACTACGAATAACAAGTAATAAAAGAATATAACAAATGGAGAGAGGTGACAGGGGAGAAGCCATGCCCGCTCTCAGTCGGCTCCCACTGGAGAAAAGTCTTCAATCATCAAAAAAGAGAGAATGAACCATTGCTTCCCGATTGCAACGTCAGAGACACGCTTTTCAGATATACATGGAGAAAAGCAACACCAGAAGTGCCTAAATATATTATAATCCATGGAGTTTGTAACCCAGCTCTACAGCCATTCCTTTTTTGCGTAAGCAAGAAACCTGAGAAGTTCAGTTCCAATTCAGCACGTATTTGAGCTAATGATACCTTTCTGGATAGGAGGGGTTTGATTTTCTTTGTGTGATTTCTACTATTTTCTGTGTTTCTGTTGGCTGGTAGCAATGCTATGCAGCTTTGTTCTGCTTTTTTCTTTCTCAAAAATTGCATTTCTATTATTTTCTAGACTGGAGTTCCTGGTGATTGATTTGTCTCAGGATGAGGCTTTTTGGCTACAAACAAGGGGAAGAAAGGGGATCTTTTCTATTGGCCATTATGTTCTAACTGCATATCTCTGAGAAGTTTTTTCCTAACAAATTTAAAAAAAAAAAAAATTCAGGCAGTGTTCAGCAAAGCACTTTAATAAATAATTATTTCTAAATCCTAGTCTCTGAGGTTTGCACAAAAGCTCACATTTTTCTGTGAAATTAATGCTTATGGAAGATCAACAAGAAACATTCATAAATGCCTTTCTCCAAGACTGACACAAAATTAGCATCAAAATTCATAACCTTTGGGTAAATAGGGACATGCCATACACAAAACTCTACTTGTTTCTCTAGGGGCACTGGCTGTATCTATTCAGGTTTTTGAGACCCTGAATCTCTGCAGACTTCCATAGTGAGACGATTTTAGTGCAAGACACAGCAGGCCAGGCATGCTGTCCAAAAATAACCAAATTGAGATTACATAAAATGGGTGGAAAGACTGAAAAAGAAAGGTTTTGATCAAACAATTTATGGCATTTCTGACTGTGAATGCAAATGAAATAATATCAATTACCTTAAAAATGAACTGAAGCAAGGGGTCCTTGAAGGCATGGAGTCAGAATAGAAGGCTTTTTTCTCCGAGGGTGAGATAATGCTTGGACTAGAGCTTTTTAATACATTGTGCTCAGTAAATCCAGTTCAGGGACAAAACTCCTGTAGAATATTTGATTTCTGGCATGAAAACTACTATGCTGAATTAGTAAATCATTCTGCACTAAGTTACATTTTTGAGGCTTCAGAATGCTTATTTTCCGGAGATTTGTACTCACTAATCATTTTCATAGACATTAAGTAAAAAATAAACGAGGTTGTTCTGGAGATTGCTTTATTTTTCTTTCTTATGTAATAGACATGTTTTGTTTCGATTTTTTCCCATAGGAAACAGCTGATATTAGCAGTACCCGAACTTTGGAAGAAATGTCAACAGATGAGACATGGAAAAACTTCCACCCTGCTCAATGTAATTTTTTCCTGTATCACATAGTATGTTCCCAAGAAACCTTGAAATATAATAAATCCATACTTATTTTTCATAGTGTTATCCAGTATCTATAGTGTTCCCCAATGTGGTACCTTACCAGTGATGGGTACCAAGCTTTATCCCAGTCCTCGCCTGGACCACTGTACCTGGCTTGTAAAGGAGACCTTATCTGCAATATTTTGGGCAGGAAGCAGACAATGCATACCTTCGTCTGCCAGGTGTTTCCCAAGACAGCAGTCCAGGGTTTTTGCCTACCCCCGAAAATTGTTCACTTCTCCAAAACTCTCCTCCTTTTCGCATGAGGTGATGCTTGACAAGGGCTTGCTCTTCTCAAGGATGAATATCTTCTTCTCTTGGCAACAGCTTTGCAAAGTATACTGACGACTCTATAAAAATAGCGGGTTTGGAAGCCAGACATTTCCCTGTCCCTCAGACCAAGATAGCCTGGAACTTGATTACAAACACGTCACTCTGCGCAGGAGGAACACCAACCATGTTCCGAATCTGAACTGACATTAACAGAAGAATGGAGATGGTTGGTTGGTGGGTCTCTTGGGAAAAGCCTCTTAGAGTGTCTCTCAGGACAATTTAGTAAAAACAATTTCTCTGCAAGACCATTTCTGTTCCTAAGAACTACCCAAATAAGACAGCTCTCTCATAGTCTCCTCCAGTCTAAGGAGAAACATAAAATAACACATAATAGTTTTTAAAGCTTTTGAGAATGAAAAGCTAAAAAGAAGCTATAGACATGGGTTTCTAGATGGACCATACGCACAAAAAACCACAAAGTCTCACTGGAAGGCTTTTTAGAGTTGCCCTCTCCACAGGGCACTGATATGAGATGCACTACAGAAATTACCACCACCACAGTATCATCAGCATGTTCATGGATCTCATCTGGTCCTTGGTCCAACCTCTCCTTGGTTGGCTTTGAGCAGCCACGCCCTGGAAAACTCTTAGGATGGAGAGTCCACAGCCTCTCCAAGCATCAATGCTTTGGTTATGCCTGGAGCAAGAGCCCAGGGAGCAGGGGCTGGAAGTGCATTGCAGCAGCTTACCTTGCTTCTACTTGGCTAATCCTCATTTTGCTTTCAACTAATTAGTGCATTCACGGTGACCGGGTAAGTGCTAGGGGTGAAGGAATAAAGGAGGAGACATTTTTCTTTTTCCCTTGTCCAGAATGGGTAGATGACGGACACTGGAGGTATTAGAAGCCATAGCCTTTTCTCAGGCTATCGCAGTAGTTTTGCACAACAGACATCTCATAGCTAGCATACTGGGGAAAAAAAATCCGTCATTGTTTATTGTCTATCTAAAGCTTAATTCAGTCCAAACTCACCAGTTACTCTGAATCACTATTAGTTCTGTCAAGTGACATATTAAAAAAGAAAACTCAGAACAGGACATACGTATGCAGAATCTAAAATTAAAAAAAGGAAAACCTCTACATTACTGTGGATTTTCTGCTGTGAGCTGAGCTCAGCAGGCACTTTATCATTACCCCAAACTGCTGTTTATTTCCTCTCCTATATCCTGCGATACAGCAGCATTCACACCCAAGACAGGGATGGCTCAAAGATTCCCATGGATTGTCTCTACCCTTTCTCCAGTGCTAATAAACATCATTATGAAAGAGCAAACCATATGTCATATTCATCACATCCAACACACCTCCCACATTCATCCTACAGTATTTCAGACAGTGATATTAGACATGTAGTATACAGCTGTCTCATACGCAATTATTCCTTCTTCTCTCTTAAAACAGGAGACTTCTCACAACAGTTGCTCTGCTGTGTTATCTATGTATATGCAACTATGATGACTTATGGAAGTGTGCTTCGGGTTTTGCTCATGAAACAGTTTAAAGACTCATCCAAAATTTTTTTTTTTTTTAAATAACGTAAACCCTTTTTATAATGTAAACTCTGTTGTTTTTACCTTCTGAAGACTACTCGCTGGACAAAGCTTTCCTTTCACAGCAGCATCTGGCTGCTACGTACACCTCTGCTTGGAAACTGTTCCTGTGCTGTTGAGGCTTCAGTCGCTACGCTATTCCTGTATCAATTCGGATGCCAAGTAAATAGTATTCAATCAAAATTACTAGTCAGGGTTTGGCAGCTGGCACAGCAGTTCACAAAAGCATGTAGGAGTATCACTCGATGACGGCTACACAGTTGCTTTCCAGCACAGAAGCAGCAAAAATAATATGCATGCAGTGGGTAACACAGTCAGGCAGGCTTTCAATGCCAGCTACAAACCTCTGCCAGTTAAGGCAAACAATCATTTAATTTTCTTGCAGAGAGGGAGGTGATTGACTTTTCATTCAAAGCAGCCCTGAGAAATATTGAAAAATAATGTAAATATCCAAGCCAAGACGGGCTTCAACGTGCCGGAAGGCCCATATTCACAAGCACAAGCAGGGGCTAAGCAGATTAACATCACCAAAATCTAAATAAAGTGCCCTAGTCTGGGCACTGCAGAAAAGCTTTGTGGAAATGATAATAAACTCCATCATGAATGCCTGGATGCAGACGGTGGCCGAGCTGTACAACTGCCTGAGAACTCCTGTTCCCAAATTAACTTTATTCCTCTACTTATGTTTTAAAACTGAATTCCTTACGTGAAAGGACTCCATGACCCCACTGTTAAGCACACTGGAAGATGAAGCTCCAACAGCTTCCCTTCAACCACCTTCCCAATTTTAATGACAAGAGATTTTGGACAAATTTTGCTGAAATTATGGTCATATAAAATTTACACACGAGCTCAGGCAATGTCAGCTCAGAGAGGAATCAAGACTAGAGGGAGGCTTGTTTTTCTGCAATAATTTAGTAGCAGATGGTGACTTTTGTTTAGACCTTCTGAAGAAAAGTAGCCTTGAAACAGGCACTTTACCAGTTTAATTAACATGATGTTGAGAGGAATATTACGTGTCTAAAGCAGGGACAATTCCCAGAGCCTCACACAATCTTTAGTAAATCAAAACTCTAGTGCTGAAATTTGTTTGGTGCCTTTTTTGGGATGTGAACGTCAAACTTCTGATTGATGCTTCATCCTCTGTGCTTTCCAATTTTATTATGCAGTGAAACTAGTTCAGCTCAGCTTCTCGATTAAGGTCTTTGCTTTGTGAAATGCCAAATGTTTTACAGTTCTCAGCAGAGGTTGGCTGAGACCACTCAGCATTTCACCTGCATTTTGTTTGCCTATAAGTAAAACAAATATCCAGAAGCTCTTCCCTTCATAATATGAGTATCTTCATAAACCAGCTAGAGCAGCCTCATTTAACACAATGGCATACTCTGAGCTTGCAACAGGACTGAAGTGGCCCAGTGATTTCAAAAGTTTAAAATAGGAGTAAGGAAAGAAGTAAAATGGACCAAGATTGATCATGGGGAGGTTTACACGGCACCAGGCCTGCTGGCGACAGATGGAGTCCAGCTGTCTCACAGGCGGAAAAGGATCATTGCTTATGAATTGGCAGGGCTCATTGAGAGGGCTTTCAACTAGGTTTGAAGGGGGAAGGGGACAAAACCGGGCTCACTAGAGATGAGCCGAGGGGTGGCATGCCGATGCCAGGGGTGAAATCGATAGCCCAGCTCAAGTGCATCTACACCAATGCACGCAGCATGGGCGGCAAGCAGGAGGAGCTGGAAGCCATTGTGCAGTGGGATAGCTATGACTTAGTCACCATCACAGAAACATGGTGGGGTGACTCTCACCATTGGAGTGCTGCAATGGATGGCTATAGACTCTTCAGAAGGGACAGGCGAGGAAGGAGAGGCGGCGGGGTAGCTCTGTATGTTAGGGAGTGTTTCGATTGTCTAGAGCTCAACGATTGTGGTGATGATGATACGATTGAGTGTTTATGGGTAAGGATGAGGGGGAAGGCCAATGAGGCAGATATCCTGCTGGGAGTCTGTTATAGACCACCCAACCAGGATGAAGAGGCAGATGAAGCGTTCTACAAGCGGCTGGCAGAGGTGTCTCGATCGCTGGCCCTTGTTCTCGTGGGGGACTTCAACTTCCCGGACATCTGCTGGAAATACAACACGGCAGAGAGGAAGCAGTCTAGGAGGTTCCTGGAGTGTGTGGAAGACAACTTCCTGACACAGCTGGTAAGTGAGCCTACCAGGGGAGGTGCCTCGCTCGACCTGCTGTTCACAAACAGAGAAGGACTGGTGGGAGATGTGGTGGTCGGAGGCCGTCTGGGGCTTAGCGACCATGAAATGGTAGAATTCTCAATTCTCGGTGAAGTAAGGAGGGGAGGCAGCAAAATTGCTACCATGGACTTCCGGAGGGCGGACTTTGGCCTGTTCAGGACGCTGGTTGAGAGAGTCCCTTGGGAGACCATCCTGAAGGGCAAAGGGGTCCAGGAAGGCTGGACGATCTTCAAGAAGGAAGTCTTAAAGGCGCAGGAGCAGGCTGTCCCTGTACGCCGCAAGAAGAACGGGCGGAGAAGACGACCGGCCTGGCTGAACGGGGAGCTTTTGCTGGGACTCAGGAAAAAAAGGAGAGTTTATCACTTGTGGAAGAAGGGGCAGGCGACTCAAGAAGAGTACAGGGATCTCGTTAGGTCGTGCAGAGAGGAAATGAGAAAGGCAAAAGCCCAGCTAGAACGCAACCTGGCCGCTGTCGTTAAAGACAACAAAAAAAGTTTTTACAAATACATTAATGACAAGAAGAGAGCCAAGGAGAATCTCCATCCTTTATTGGATGCGGGGGGGAACATTGTCACCGAGGATGAGGAAAAGGCTGAGGTACTTAATGCCTTCTTTGCCTCAGTCTTTAACA
>NW_008825613.1:1300328-1330849 GCF_000699105.1 Pygoscelis adeliae
GAGGCGCTTAGGGACATGGTTTAGTGGGCAAGGGGGGGTTGGGTTGACGGTTGGACTCGATGATCTTGGAGGTCTCTTCCAACCTTAATGATTCTATGATTCTATGATTTAAGAAGCCAAGAAAAGAAGCAACTGAGTATTAAGCGCTTAGCAATGGGTCAGAAGTCAATAGCATCACATTCATAAGGACACGCAGGTCACTTTGTGGCTGACTAGTTAAGATAAACCAGACATGCCTACAAGTCAGAGAAAATATTGCCGTATGTTTTCGACTCCTCTGGATTGAAAACACTGTTCTCCTTGAATAGTTTTGACTATTAGAAGTATAGGACAGCCTCCCCTTGCCTAAAGAAAACATGTACATCAGCTGTTCTGTGTAAGGATCAGAATGTGTTTACACTAGGGTGACATTTCACAAACTGTGTCTCCATTACCCTCCCACTTACTGCTTTGACAAAGACACCATCAAGCCTGGACTGAGGCATGCTAACATTGTGGCGGCATGGTGAAGTGGATTCTGCGACTGCAAAACACACTGCTGGGAAAGAGGTCCCATGGTGTAATTTGGAAAAGATGATCATCTCTCAAAACATCAGTGTTATTCTCGCAATGCAATTTAGAGCAAATAAAAATACTGTGATGGTTTCTTCATTTATGATATTAGCAGCAATCCCCCTTTTTTGTAATAAAAAAAAACATTTTTATTTTCAAGATCATTACAAACGGACATAGACTCATTAAGTGCCCTTTGTAATCACTCTTACGCTAACACAGGCTGCAAATGTATGCAGCTGCAAAAAAAAGCCACTGTCGCACAGGAAGATATAAGCATAAAGCCCGGGGCAGGATCCATTTTTCCCCTAAAAGTAACATCTTAGAAGCCTTGTATTATCTTGCAACTACAGATTAGTTTACTCCAGAACATGACACTCAGAAACATGCATTTCATGGATTTCCTAGTACACAACTGTAGGAGGGAAAAAAAGAAAATTTTAATATGTATTCCTAGAAGTGCTGCACAAACCAAAAGTAAACAACTCCTCCAACTACAAAGGCAATCTTTTATTCTGACAGCACAACATAATGCTCCTTATGTAGAAGGAAGGGGGAAAAAAAAAAAAGGCACTGTACAATGCTGACATCCTCTTCTCTACAGCTGCCTTGCTCCCCGGTCAGAAAGCACACACAATTTCTAGGCCTTGCATTCAAAAGTTTTGCCTCCATAAAAAAAAAAAGATTAACAGACCTCTAAGACAGAAAAAACATGAAGGAAATTCCAACGTAAAACACCACTTGCAAACCTCATAATTCTTGTGCAATTTAATACTCAGAGGTAAGTAGAAATGAAATAAAATTAAAACCTCCACTTGGTACAATCCAGCCACAATCACAACTTTAACTGCCACAATTATTTACTGTATCTCAAATTCCTCTAATGTTTCTTCAAGCAGTAAGTAGATCAAACCATGTGATTTTTTTAATAGAAGAGCTGACTCATTTTTCCCAATATTATTCTACCTGTTAGCAATTTATTATTCAGATTAATAGGAGGGTAATAAGAAGTCGTGCTGCAAAAATTACGCATGGGCTGTGGAGTAGAGTTGCAATGTGCAGGAGGAGCGCGGGAGCAGCCTGCTTCTCACCAGCTCCTCCTCCTCCTCATTTTCCCCATATAAACTAATAGATGGATTGCAAATCTGCAACCAGTGCAGACCCCTTCCTGGCTGAGCACCCCCAGCTCAATCCCGTAATAAATACTTCTTGCCTGTTCAAACAAGTTTCGAGGCACTAGGAGATATCGGTTTGGCAGGCGCTTGGGCTGCTTTAGTCCAGGAGGTTGCAGGAATTACAGAGCAGCCATCCAAGCTTGGAATTGCCTGCCCAAAAGACATCTCCCCATCGCTGCCCACTCCTTTGTGGGCAGCAGTAATCTTTCCTGCGCACCCTTTTCTCAAGTTTTCTTTGCCCCCCCAACCTGATCCTGCCTGTTGCCCATTTATCTGCAATCCACATCATAAGCCTTCCATAATTTTTGAAATGGCTCTATAAAGATTTGCTTTTTTATTATCTTTTCCTTTTTATCACATGCAATTTGAGACTTCCTAACCATGCAGGCTTCATTCAGATGTTGCCTTGGCCAAGGCAACACCCCAGCACTCCCAGGCTACTGCTGAATGAAGAACAAGCATGAGTAACAGCCTTGACCATCAAAAAAAAAAAGTCCCAAAATTGCCATAGAGACTGAAAAAACACTACTTCAGCTGCCACCCTTGGTGCCGTGAGGCTGATGGCGAGTTTAGGGTTTGATGTATGCTCTTCTCCCATGTCAAGTTCCTTCTGTGGGAGAGCTGCTAACAAAAAAGGGGCTTTCCCATGAATCATCTACCAAGAGAGGCCAAGGCAAGGAAAACACAAGGGCAGACAGGCAGACGATAAAAATGAAGAGAAAAAAAATACGAAGCCAAAGGTTTATAGAAAACTGAAAGGCAAAAAGCAAATAATTACAAAAGTACTGCTGCAAGTCTATAGATGTGTTTGCATAAACAGGCTCTTCTGTCAGCTAAGACAACCTAATACTTGCAACCCAAGTGCTGTGTCATCTTTTTTCAGTGGTCAGTGTTTGCCTCTTGAGAGTGCAAAGGTAGACCTTTCACAAGGACATCAAAAACCAGGCACCTCCCTGCTACATCTGCACATACCGCATGTGCCGACAGGATTTTGAGGTCTGTGGTTGCTGCCTGCATATCGCAGTAAACTATACACACTTGCATGCAATTTATTTTGCTCAGCAGTCAGAAGGCATGGCATGAGGCATCCTGAGGAGGAGCAGAGGGAATTAGTCCACTCAAAATTTAGGCAAGGAAATCTTTTTTGAAAAGACTTATCTCGATGAGGTGACAAGAAGAGGAGCAACTGAAGACCTCAGGCAGTGGCACACATACCCCTGGGTGAGCAAGAGAAGAAAACAACTTTTCCTTTAGTGCTTGGAAATGAAGGACTTTTTGTGCTTAATACAAAGAAGCAAATAAATTCAGAAAGTATCCCTGCAAGAAGGATGCTGAAAAATTTGATTTCAGGATTATCCAATAACACTTTTCTTCCCTGTTGTTCTGATGAATGAGAATTTGAGTTAATTTGCTGGAGTTAATTATTTATTGTTATGGAACATTATGGCTCCCGGATGGTCATTGTTATTGTAATAATTGTCAGGGAACCTGCAGCATCTTGCAGGGGCCTCTTCTGTTTTATTCAATTGAAGAAAAAAATAGAATATCTGCCAATTCCCCAAAAAGTTCATACTCCTCGTATTATCACTGCAACCATACCCTTTTCCCACTACTGGCTGCTCTCCTTTTTCCAATAAAAGGCATCAAGTGCAGACTGATTTCAAAGAGAGAGAATTAAGCAGCTCCTTTCATGCAGATTACCATGAAAATTAACACTCAGCAAGAAAACCCTGGTGTAACCAATATAGCTCAAGTAGCTCAAGTACTGGCAAGATGATTGTCCTTGCCTCCTCCATGAACAACGAGCCTCATTCCCAAGGACAGAGCACACCGCACACACTAATAAATAAATCTAAGATAATATATGTGTAATTATGTGCCCCAGTATCCCACCCCAAATCTAACAGAGCCATTGAGCTCGTTGCCTGTGTCTACCTCTGACGAAGCACTGAAAGCCCATTCGCAGATTTGGGGCTTGGGATGCTAGCAGTGCTTTGCCAAAAGGCTCTTCTGAGCTGAAAAACGAGAGGGAAGAGGAATGCAGCAAACACTTAAGAACCCTTCTCCGCTGCTCCATGCCCAAACAAAAATACGAACTACGAGAGATCAGCATGTGCCTGGTTTTTACCCTGCAAGAGGCCAAACTGTTGCTCTTTCCAGGAAGAAAAAAACAAAAAAGAAGGACTAAGTGAATTAGCAGTTTCTTTGCAGGGTCTCGTAACATTAACCCCAGTAAGACAACCGTGCTTCAGCTTCTCTCGGGCTGGAGACACATGCAGTCAACGTGGGAATCATTTAGCTGTCCTTAAAACAGACAGCGAGACAATATCATGATGAGAAAGCAGGTTTTCACAAACTCTTATTACTAACACAACCCTTGCCCTGTTGCTTCTCAACCCCGGGCTCAAACTTGGGAGGACAGGAAGTGAAAAACAAGGTTGGGGTGAGCATTTACTTTTTTTATAAAACATTTTGTTTCTTTAAACTGAACATGTAAATCTGATTATCAGCTGCTTCAGCAGAAAAAGAGCAATTAGATTTGGAAAAGTGTAGCCAGCAGTGAATATGCATACAAAGTAACTCTGAAGTGTAAACAAAGCTGGCTTAAAGCATTCCACTTTATTCTTTTTCATTAGTTTGCAGAGATTATATTCAACTATTTGCTTTTTAATCACATTTGAAAACATTAATTTTGTATAAACAGTCCTGATTTCAAGTGCAAACACTGCTTAATTAGAACTAGTGGGGAAATGATTTTAGGTCCTGTGGAAAATGAGCCTGCTTTCATTTCAGACAGAAAACTATTCTCAGCACAAAGGTCATTCATTTTATTCCTGGGGAAAATAAAAATCCCAAAGATGAAAACCAAAAATGCAACTACCATTTGAAGTGGATCAAGATTCTCTCAAATTCTTGAGGACAAGGTAAACAGAGAGGTAAAAAGGGGGGAAATTGTTGCTTTTAAGCAACATGCTCCCCCAGAGCAATAACCCTGCGTCTCTGCCCAGGCTGGGAAGCTGCCCTGCGAGAAGGGTCCTGCGGTGATGCTAGTACCCAGCAAAAGGAACCAGCAGCACATGCTATGGATAAATACAACATGAAGAGGATATGTTCCATCTATATTGCACACAAACACGCCTTTCAAAAAGTCCAGAGCCTATAAAAAGCTAATCCTTTGGGCAAATAAACAACATTTACTGATATGAAACCAATTTTAAAGCAAAAAAAAATAGCAACAACAAATAACAATGGGAAAACCAGAACCTGAAGATCTAAAAACTTTTTTAAAAATCCAAGTCAGGATACCCAGTCTCTCTCTGTTCATTGCCGTGCTTTCTTTTGGTCAACAGATCCGTCCTACGTAAATTAAATGAAGAAAAAGAAGAGAAAAGAAAAGAGGTAGTAGTATATCCAGTGATACTCTGTTGGAAGCTGTTGCTGTTAGATATTCACAATCATGCTCCCCTGTTAAATTAGCAGGGGCTGCTGTGAATTACTAAGATTGCCTCAGCAGAACAAAGGGGTGGGAAAAGACACAGCCTCTAAAAGGCTTAACTTAAAAGAATAAAACTATAACAGGCACATCGATAACCCCAGTTTCTGCAGAAGATGGACTTATGTAGGAGGTTATTTAATCAATGCACACATTTACTTAAGGAAGTCAAATGGCAAGTTATTTTGAATGAAGGAAAACAACACAAGAAGTAATGGGAGCATTTAGGGAGACATATCAATAAAGCTAACCCACCAAACAGCCACTCTGGTCATTTGAGACCACATTACTATTACTTAACCAGCCCAAATTACTGACTCCTGTGCTGAATTTTCACTGATGCATTGAACTTGTTTTCCTGTAAATTCCCAGCGCTACACACCTTGCAAAGCCCATGCATACGGACGGCAACAGAGAGCCTCTTTTTTTCACTGTGACTTTTTTACCCTATGTCCAGTAGTCTCCTTTTCTCTAATTAAACAAACACATCTCCTATAGATTACTAAAATACCTACTTCGTGCATTCAGCTACTGAATGAAGCTCTAAGGACTGGAGCAGTCTGTAGCATATGCTTGTACTCAACACTACCAAAATCTTCCCTTTGTTTTCCTCCTCCAAGTTAGACAGCATCATTATTGAATGAAAAAAAAGGTTTGTGTCATTCAAACCCTCTAAAATGTCCTAGAGAAACAGAAGCTGTTTGACTCGGACCTTTATGCAACACAACACCCCAGCTTCAGCACAACAGGCAGATATGCAGACAGAAGAGTGATCTTTGCCCCAAAATTCGTTATCTATCTTATGTACTCCCAGCTGTCCTCAGTATTGGCCATTACCTTCTGCCTTGCACTGTCATTTCTGGACTCTCGAGTTATTTGAAGAGCACAAAGAAAGGTGCACAAACACAGCTAACTGTTCTTCTGAAAGTTTTCAGAAATGCAGTATTCGTAAGGGTAAAAAACAGAGCCAGCAAATTTTTCATCTTTTATTCATTTTACTGTCTCTAACTGCACAAGAATTGTGAAATTGAAAATTAAAGTTTGGACAGACCCAGGAAAGCAATTCAAATGCAAATACCAGCAGCTTGGTGCAAAGACAATGATATTCAACACATGGACACTGAACTACAACAAAAAATTCATTAAAAGATGTGTCAGAACAGACAAATAACTGAGCAACCTGGTTCAAAACATGATGTCAGAAATTTCAATAAATCTGCTTTACAAAATAATCAGGAACTAAACACTTAATATAGAGCTTCATCAGACACCTGGCATGAAGGTGAAACCTAAGACTTACGCCATGCATTTGCTCTCTTGGGGTTTATCTGAGTTAGAAAACTGTTTCTGTGCACCTATACAGAGATTTTCTGTGCACCGCTACAAAAACCCTCTCTCATTGGGAACACAGTAGACATTTAGCAAGGCAAGCTATCATTTTTCTCAAACAAAAACTACGTCTGAATTGGTGAGATTTACATCAGCATAATGCCTCTGCATTGCAGGAGTTCTCCATCTGGTTGGTTTTCTGCTCTCCCCTGCTTCGGGGTTATCAGTACCATTGCCGAGCTTCCTTCGGGAGTGAAGATGCAATTTTGGACTAGTGGCTCCGTCTCTCTTCACAATGCCTCATTCATCCTCCTGAAGCTTGATGAGGTCATTGTCCTCAGTGCTCCAAGAAGTGAGGAACATATCTATTTCCAGCCATGACTGCTGCACTTGCATGCTAACATCAGCCAGTGGCTGGCTGGTTTTGGGGCTGCATTAGCTTGTGGCCGAAAGAGCCGCCAGGGGTGGGAGGAGGGAAGGATAGATAGCTCCTCATACACCTCGTCCTCAAAGTTTGGAAACTTTGAGGTTTCACAAATATAGCGTGAAATATAAGACGACTTAACAAAGGAGGTGCTATTCACAGTAGTGTGAAGATGATCCAAAATCCACACTTGTCCTTCAGTTCACCAAAACCACTTGGCATAAGCATCCCAGAATGATTTCAGGTAACAAAGTAATGCCTGGCTCCATCAAGACTTCTGATAACTCAGAGAAGTAGGAGGGACGTTAAAATAAAAGTTGGCATAATCAAAAAGATAACAGATATCCTTCACTCTTGTACAAAGACTTGAATTTCATTCGTGGCAAAGCAAACATTTTTCAGCTGACCAACACTGCTGACGAACCCAATATATCTCTGATGACTTCGGACTGTACTCAGTTTGTTTTCTCCAAATACACTCCTGCCACCCCTCCTTCCAAATTCCATGAATTCCCTACCAATCTCATAAAAAATTATACAACCCATCACAATATACACATCCCGAAGCACAACCAGGAGAGAATGTGAGTTTCACAAGTCTGACTCGTTTAACTGTGCTGACACATAGACCTTCCTTAGAGGTCAGAGATGCTCAGCGATGCTGTTGAACACACCAGGCAGTAAATCCCCCATAAAAGACAGATATGATTTAGGAAACTCAAGCTCCTGCCCTTTTGGGGGACCCTGGGAAGCTCTGTTTGGCAGGCATGTCGACCTTGTTTCCTCATGTCATTTTCAGTAGCTGAGTTTTTATCAAAAATTATGTTTTGAAAGTCATGACTATTTAAGAGCAATACAGAAGAGAGAGGATAACTATTTCACTATGCAAACATTATCTCAGCTTCCACTGTCCCTCCTTAGGGACCTACAACCAAAAGTGGCCTTGAAAATGAGGTACAGCCATTTGCCATCACTACCCCCTGGACCTGCAGACAGCTCACCAGCCTCTCTCCTTGCAGAAAAAAACCAATCTACTTCAGTTAATATGCAAGACAGAAGCCCATGTTTTCTGAAAAACTGGAAATGAGAGTCTTCCAGAAAAACAAAAACATAATAAACAGGCTAATAATGCCTGCAACATTTTATCTCCATCACACATAAGCAAAGCACAGATTTTCTGCTAGATCGTATTCAATGTACAAATCCACTTAAAAACATGAACTCATAAACACATGGTTACAGCTTGCCACAAGTTTTGGGGGTTTGTTTTTGTTTGGGTTGGTTTTTTTTGGTTTTTTTTTTGAAAGGGCACAAACCGAGTAATTCTGAACATCTTCTGAAAGGATGAAATTGCTGCAAACTCAAATCTGAATCAGCTATTAAACACCTCCACAGATTACCTTGATGTCTGAAGAAAACAAACCATCCCAATGCTAGCCAGAAATGTTAGAGAATATGGGATGAATCACAGTGGTGACGTTGCTGTTGTGGTTGAAAAGACACAGCAGTCATGATTAGGTGACGTTATCAAACATCCCAGAACAATCACCCACCAATACGGTTTTTTTTGGTAGCTGCTTTTGAGAGCTTTTCAGGTGTAAGGCTGGTGTATAGTGTGATTTACTTTTTGGCTGAGAAAGCAACATTCTCACCTCATCAGCTACTTTATCTACCCATTAAGTAGCAAACTCCTCTTAAATCTTGGTTTCTTTTTCTTTAAAGTACCCTCCAAAAAGTAAACAAAGGTACTTAAAAGGTCAGGGACAGGTTTTTTTCTTACACATGAAAGATGGAGGCATTTTTAAGCCTACCAATATTTTCAAAGCCAGTCTCCTGTATCGTCTTCAAATAGCTGGAAGAAAAGAAAATGCCCGTTTTTTCCTCCCTCTAAATGAAATGGTTGTTTCCTGACCCACTGAAAAATATGAAGCAGATGATGAATGACAGAAACAAAAGTGTTTTCAGACTATGAAAAAGGGACCCCGTGGGCAAATGTAATTTATCGATGTGGGGATGGAAGACTGGATCAGAAATAAATGGAGTGCTAAGTGATCTCACCAGTTCTTGAAACAGCAATTATGATCTAAGTAGTATATCCAAAAAGTGAAGCAGATGTTGTCATCTACTTGTTTGCTGTAGAAAACTGGGGTCTGCACCTCCTCTAGAGTTACTCCCCGGCTGAGATCCAGCAGGTGGAAACCCATGATCAACGAGGCAGGAGTGAAATGGGAAGAAAGGATGAAGGAGAAATGCATTAAACAAGGAAGATGCCTTTGTTTCCTTGCATGCAAGCACACACACTGGCCTTTACATGAGAGGAGAGGAGCACACTGGTCCTAACCACCTTTCAGCCAAATTTCCAAGTTACAGAAGCACAGAAAGTGCCCTTGAAGTCACCTTAGCAGCACCTGCCCAACCCAAGGTGGCCCATCATCATCAGGCTGCACAGCAGGCCTGATGGGAGGGATGAGAGGGTCACCGAGGTGGGAGCACCTTCCCACATCTCAGGCTAAACTGAAGAAAAGAAGAAGAGAGATTTCATGCAAAGGGATGGCGTGAGGAATAAGACAGAGAAAGGCTTCCGCAGTCCCACAAGGTCTTGCCAGCCACATTATCCTTGGTCCCATTCACCTGCAAATTGAGCACCAAGAGCTACCACAGCCCTACAGCCACAGCAGATTAGGATAAGTAATAAAAAGAGGTGAACAGAGGTGAATGACAAGCCGGAGGCTTATTTCTCTATATGGCTTTTATGTGAGTCCTGCTGAGCTCAGGCACGCTGATGCAGACCTTGCTGTTTCAGGGCAGCCATTCCCTGTGATCTGTTCTGGAGAAGAGCTGATTTACACTGTCAGATGGGTGTACCAGCACCCAAATGTACTATAAACAAGACTTGGCATATGGTCTGTCACGCATAAAAGGAAGCCAAGATAACGGAGTGCAAGCTGGGAGGAGAAAATGTGATTTCTTTCTGAGCAAAAGAAACTTAAAAGTACAATAAAATCTTCAGCCTCTCAGTCCTTCCGTAGGGTTCGGTCAATAATGCATACCAAAACAAATTGCATGATTTTTACCTGGATTACTGATGAAAAGATTGTGAAATTGCCTAACATACATTCACTCAGGATTATTCACAAAGGGTGCCATTGACTAACTCTTGGTCTGCAGATCACTCAGAACAGATGTTTTGAATACCTATAACTTGAGCATATCAATTCAACTGTCTGCATGAAACCTGTTTGCTTCTAAAAATACATGTCTTTTCCCAACCAAGACAATCGGGTTTTGTTTTGTTCCTTTTAAGATTAAATATAATCCCCTTGGCTCTTTAGGAAACTGCTGTGCTTTCTGGGCACAACGGTCTGCGGGTGCTGGTGAGACTCTAGATTTACAGCACGTAAACCCTCAGATACACAGCACCCTCGTCATTCTGCTGAATCACATTGGACTTGGCCTTGGAGACTTGAAACTAAGTTTCAACTTCCTTGCCAAGGCACTATTGGCTTGCTCATGCCACTGAGTCCTACTCCTTCATCCTGCTTACTGTTTACTCACTTGCATGGTTTTGTGCATGTTTATTATATTTCTTGTTCATCCCAAGGCTGATGCTAAGACTGGGCATCTACATGGTCCAGAGATTACATACCCCAAGCTCCTCTTTCAAACTGTTTTAGCTGATCTAACACGGAATTTCTCCTCCTACAAGCCTTGCCTTCCTTTTAGACTAAATCAGGTAAAATGACTTTATTACCAATACCATTCTGCCATTCAATTACAGTATTCAGTAAGACCCTTTCTGTCCATTTTTGCCATTTTTCCTCAATTGCTTTATCTGTTTTCTGATCTTGTTTTTTCCCATTCATTCAGAAGACATGTCCCACATGGGACTACGCCCTTCTCCAGGCTCCCACAGTGCAAGAATCGATATCTTTTGAAAGACAAACTTAAACTGCCTTTTTCTGAAGCCAGCATTGTCTTCCCCTCCCCTCCCTGCAAGCCTTAGCTGTGTTGGCTGTGAAACAAAATAATTTTTGAGGTTATTAACCTGCACTGGATAGCTGATGGGGGAATTTTGCACATCTTATAAAATGGATTCCTCTGGTTCACGTAGCAGCCTAAATAGTTGCTCATTGGCATGATTAATACACTGAACGTACCAGCGATTGTTTCAGCTCTGTTCCCGTTTTAGGTTATGGAATTGCTTTTGCTGAGGTTGTTCTTTAAATTAAGACAGTTTCAGATGGCCTTGAAATGCAAATTCTTAGGGAAGCTTAGCAACAACAGCTAAGGGGGGAACTATTACAATTACAGAAGGAAGAAAATAGGAAGGGATTTTAAAAAATCTCCTGCAAGATCTTTGTTAAAACTTGTCAACAACATTATCTGGCTGCTCTCGTGCTGTAAGAATTAGGCTTTACTTTGGTAAATACCACTGGGCAAGAGCAAGAAAACTGGGTAGGACTCGGAAGTGCAAGATGCTGTTTTAGTGCCATGTCCCTTCAGATCCTGAAGTCCCTTTCCTCTCTCTCCAGCTGGCTTCAAAATAACAGTAGTTTAGGACACATTGTGTTTTTGAGGCTCTGGGTACAGAGAAAGATGTGTATTGCCAAGATTACAAGAAGGGGTGATGCAGGGAGTCCTTGCTGTAAGCTGGGTAGCAGGGTTAGCGGTGGGGAGTAAGGCTGGAAAGATGCATTGGGAACCCTACAATGCTTATGCAGATATTCAAGCACCTCAATTCAGGCATTCAGGTTTGAAAACTGTGGCCCAAAGTTTACATCAAAGTAAACTAAAAAATTATTATTGCTACAAAATACCTACCTCTTCTGGGATGAGAGAAACCTTACGTCTGCATCAGTACTACAAATACCGCTCACAGAAAGCGGAATTAAATGCAGCGGGGGTCCAATTCATAGGCGGGGAACCTTGACTAAAAACCTGGGTTAGTTTTTGCAGGAAAAGCATGAGCATTGCAGGGCTACAGAGCAGAATTTTTAGCCCACGACAAATACAACTGCCTGGGGATTCGTGGGTGCTGGAAACTGCTCCCCAAGATACCTGCTGAGTTTAACACCTGCAGCACAGGCACTGGGGGAAGGAGCCTGGAGGGTCTGGCCCTACAGTGCCATTAATGCGCTCTTTAATATGAAGGAGATTAATAAAGCACCAAATAGGACATCAGGTTGAACACTGATATTGCTTGGTATATAAATCAGTATCTTTCACGAAAGAACTAATTTTATCAGCTAAAAAAAATTTCATTTTTACATGCAATACTTTGGTTATTGTATGAGAAAAGTCCTTTACAAGCTCCTGCCGGAAATCTCCATCACACCAGGAAATTTGGAATATAACATGAGATGAAGAAAAATCACACAGTAAGGACTATGTGGCAAACTTACAGATAACTACTATCAGGAGATCATTCAGGAAGGCTGTAGAGGAAAAAATATAGATATCTTCAAACACAGAGATCAATTAGCCAAAGAGTAAAAAGTGTTAGTACTGCTCCAGTCCAGTCAGATGTTTGGTATGTTGAAATGGGGTCTAGAAGTTGGGTTTTTTGTTTGGTTTTTTTTTTTTTAAGATCAAAAGTTGATGAATTGCAATGAAGCTCTAAACTGCTCTGTTCTGACCATACAAAAAGACAGCAAAGTGACACTGTCCAAACAATAACGCTTCTCTACCCAGAAGGGAGTGACTCGCTTTGAAACAGTAGGTTGGCACATTTCATAGGTACTGTGCAAGTCAAATGAAAATCCAAATTTACGTAGCAGTGGCCTTGATAATGACTCCATTATCAAGGAGTCCCCCTTGCAGAGTCCCTCTAGCTGAACTTACCACAACTCATAATTCCTATTTCCTGGGAATGATGTAGAAGACAAGATGCGAACACTTCTTCAGTAGGTGACCTTGAAAGTTGGAAAGAACAAAGTTTTAATCCCAAGTCCTAAGTCATGCACTGATGGATGAAACTTCTGAAAAAAGAATGCCATGAACTGTTTCTGTCCAACAGCGTATTAGAAGCACACTGCCTATATTCTGATATACCAGGAAGATCTCTTGCTCCCAGTTCTTTCCTTTTCTTTTTTTACTATGTCATTAGCTACCCACGGGGGTGTGGGGCCTGAGGGGTGGAAATGTTCTTGATACAGAGCAAAAAGTCAGTCAGCGGAAGCAGGTCTCCAGACTCCATACGCTAGGGACTTTTAGTCTTCTCCAATATGTACTGGAGGAAAAAGCACTCGGCTTCTCTGTTAGATGACTTAAGGCTTTCACAAACAGATGCTCCACCTGCACGTCCTTTCCCACTGCAGAATAAGCAATGAGAAAGCTGAGGCATGTTGCTTAAACCATCATGCTCTTTCATTAACAACACAGCAGTCAAAGTTTAAGTTCTTCACCGGATGATAAGTTTAGGAGTTGTTTTCTCCCTACCAGCAAAGAATAGTTTTCACACTATTTTTGTGATGGAAAGCCTTGAAGAGGAACTGGGTTGTCCATTCCTCCAGGTAGCACCAAGATATGCTGGGTGAAGTCAGCATCGCAGCAAAACTTTATGCAAAACTCACCATCTGGAACAGGGAAGGTGCAATTCACAGAGCTGACGCATGTTAAGCACTCAAAGAATTTAATTTAGGATGACCTGTAAAGCAGATAAAAGTCATGGTCTTCTGGCAAGCCACACTCCCTTCACCACTGTGAGACAACTGACAATTAAATTACTGAAGCTGTGACACATGGTAGTAATGAGTGATTTTAGAAATATCGGCTCACTCCTCTTTTCTTCATTCTGGTCTGTTTGACTTTCATGACATGGAGAACTTCAGCATCACCAGGAAAACCAGGGCCTTTTCATAACTTTCAGTCCTGACTGTATGACAGACTTATGTTAGAATTCAAAGCAGTTTGGAGAGATCAGCAGTAATTTAGCACATTAGCAATCGTCTGCCATCAGGAAAGCTAATTTTTTTCTCATTATAGCCTGGTATGAAGCTACAGTATTGAACAGTTAGGTTCACACCTGCTCCCAACCTGTTCTGGTCAAGTTTATGTGATAATCGTTAGGCTTAACCAGAGGGGGGAAAAAATAGGGGAAAATGTTGGTAAAATGCTTATTTCAAAAGAAATATAGTAGCTATTAATCCACACCAAGAGCAGATGAAAGAACCCTTCTGGTTCTTAAAGCGTTGCCTTTTTCAGAAGCCTACACTTGAAAATTTTCAAGGGACCAGGAAGGACATCCATTGATGAGCAACGATGCAGTCTCAGAAGCCATCGATGATATATTCTAAATACCCTGCACATAGCAAAGATAGTAAAACAAATGCCATAGAAGGAAATAACTGTCAAATTAATAAAATTACAATTTTCCAGAATGCATATTCCCTTAAGGATATATTCATACTTGAAATTTAAAAGTGTTTCTACACTTCATAAAGAGTTACTTATGTGAAATTTGTGTATGAATTTTGACTGATGTTTTCTTAAGCATAAAACACACAGAACTGCTTCGACTTCTATAGCAAACTTCCATTTTTCTTGTATTATTGGGTTTGAACAGCAATTAGTGTAAATATTTCCATTGCATGCCTGCAGATGGTGGATGTGCATCCCCTGTTCCTACGTTAGCTGTTTCGTTACTGCACTGCCTCCGTTCAGCAGAGGCAGCATTTCACACCCTGAGCCTGCTCCCAGCGGGATATTGTTCCGCTACGAAACAAAGACGATGGGTTGCAACAGAAGAGTGGAACTGCTCTGCTTAGATATACCTAATCCTATTTTTAGCCCATTTATGTTTCTGGCCTTCTTATATCCTGTTAGCATGACCTTCACCAGTAAAAAAATGCATTTTTGCTGTTGAAGCTTGTTGCCTGTTCAGGTCTGTTGGTGCCTCCCAATTCTTGGATGGTGGAAACTCCCCTCAGCCCTGGCATTTTTTCATTCCCTATTCACCTTCTCCACAATATTTTTAATCTTTATCATCTCCTTGCTCTTTCACTGCCTCTTTCCTAGCATTTTCTGAAACTATCCCATACCTCCGAGCATCCCTTTCTCTACAACATTTTGAACTTTCACTGTACCTTTTTGATATAGTATCGGCATTGCACAGAGCACTTAACGTGGGGACAAACCAAGATCCTATACCATGCTGTGCCGATGTTTTTTGGTTTACCTTCAACTCCTTTCTCAGTAAAACCAAATACACTATTTGTTTGGGGGTTTTTTGCTTACCGCCGGATACAAGGAGGCACAGCCAGGGCATGCAGGAATGACAACTCCAACCTTTCTCTCTTGAGTGCAGCAGCTAATTTAAAGCCCATCACTGTGTGTATCCACTAGAGCTGCTTCTTTGCAGTTACTGACATCAAGCTTCACCTTTTCAATCATCCAATCACTTCCTATATATGTATTTTGTGTCTGACATTCCTTGGACATGTAAAAGCGTAATTTATACAAACAGGTGCTCAGGAAAACAAACAGCCCATTTTGCCTAGGGCACTGTTTAATGTGTTATACCGTGAAGTGCGAACATTCCCAGATTTACTCTTGAGGACTCACTCGTATATAGTAAATGTGCTCATTTTACACATCGCAAAACTATTTTCCTTAATGCCGAATTACGTAAAACTTGATCTGGGATCATAAAAAGTAAAAACCACTGCATTTTCCCCAGCTTTGGGATCATCACCAGTAATACTCAGCTGTAAGTGGACGCCAGCTGATGGCTTTGCTGAGGCTGCAGAAGACAGGGTGGAAGCGAGCTGCTTCTCCGCTCACAAAACTTAGGTGATCAAACAGGCAAAGCTTGTTTTTGTTGGCAAAGCAAGCAGATGACCTAAAAACATACTTAGTAAAAAATGCCATCTTATCCCGAAGCTCACTACTGTTAGCCAGCTAGCACAAAACTCTTCCACCAGCACGGGATGTACAAAGTCAACACATTCAGCATTCACATGTATTAGTTATAAATTTTAGAAGACGTGACAAGTGAGCTACGGTTGTGCCTTTTTTAGCCTGCCCTGGTTTATATAATGAAGTTTTCTCTTTGTGATCATTTTTAAGTCACTGCCACAGCTTGGCATAGTTGTTTTCTTTCCCTTCTTGATTTTATTTGCAAAAGTGAGGGGTTTCTGGTAAGAAATCATTACTCTTAAATCTACAAAGCTCTTAATCAATTGACAGCAGAACTGAAATATGCTCCATTTAGACTTTGTAACAGCAAAATTAGAAGCCTGATGACCCACTACTGAAACCCAACTGCAAGTGTCCCCCCCAAGCATATCTGAGAAGAAACTACGAACTAAAGAGCCAGCACTGGCAAGCAGGCTCCATTCTTCCTCTGCCATTCAGAGGAAGTGACACCTCTCTACCCACCGACATTCGCTGCTGTAGATGCTGCTGCTTCCAAGAGGGAAAGGAGGGTAATTTAGGAATAGTCATTTGCTAATCAAATAATAGCGTGGGTTAATTCAATTCACTGCAGTGCACCTTGGAACAGTTCTGTTCTCAGACTGCCAGATTAAATTTATTTGCAAATTTTTCCTAGAGGTGACTTCATACGAGAAATGTAAATTATACATACTTTTTTTCTTATTTAGATACCCTTTGTACTGATGGGATTATTTTGATGGATTTACAATGGCACGTTCACAATTTTTTGCTTTCGACATTAGCTGAGTCTTTCAATCTTTATAAACAACTTCAGGAATTTATTCTCGGGAAAGATTTCCTGCCCTTCCCTACGGGTACACATGGACACACGTTTTGAAAATCCCAGTTACCCCACCACAAGCTATCCAAATGGGTCAGTGAGACAAAGTGCCCTACCTAAGGATTGAAGTGGGACTTTGTTTTCTGTGTACTTTAAAGGTGGATTTCTTCAGGTTTAGGAAACTATGCAAGGTTTATGGGAAAGCCTCAAGGCTAAATAAAGCACATTGCACTTACTGAGGATCAAATTTGCAAGGCTTCTTGCTGGTCACCAGTGGGCTCCCCTCTCACTAATAGCTCTGTAAAATGACATTATGGAGAATAAAATCCTGAATAAACACAGGACAATCTAAATAAGTCTCTGACAGGACTATAAGAAAACCTAACACTGATGTTAATGACAACCACAGCGCTGAAACAGAATTAAGTTGTTTATGGTAAGCTTTTATAAATGGTGATTCTTTCTACTCCTTATGGAGCTCTTAAAAATCACTAATTTGTAATATTAGAGTGAATACTGACTGATTTCTATTCTTGGATCAGAGTGATTCTTAACTCAGATATCCCACAGTTTGACAGCTGATTTGCACAATATTGTGAATACAGCGTATAACAAATCTCAAGACAAGTGAAATAAGCCTTCAGTACATCTCTTTTCTGTGCACTGCAATACAGTGCAAGATTTATGGAAAATGCCTACTGAGTGCCAATTCTAACTCGGTAGGTATTGGAAAATTAAAACTATGTTATAAAACATATCATTCTTGTCACTTACTTAGGGTTAACAAAAGCCCAGCGAGAGTTTTTAACGCTTAACCTGTTTAGACATTAGTCACCCTAAGGAATGTCATTTATCTTGTTGCTTAACTTAATAAATCCTTTCTACTTCTTACTGACTTGGCCTGATTAGCATCAAAAAATCGTCTGTGAAAGTCCACATATAAATATACTATTCTACAGCACATTTACTCCCATTAGCTTTCATTTACTATAAGCATTTTTTGTTTTGCTTTGGCATAAGCTTTCATTATCTTTTTAAGCTGCATTATTTGAGGACAAAACATTAAGGTTCAACTTACTGATCATCTTACTATGGTAAATAGCAACATTAAAAGAATGGGACCAGATTCCTAGAGCATGGAGACGGCAGCTCACCGACAGACGGGACGGTGCCGGTTTATGTCACCAAAGACCTGGCTCCAAATGCTAACACATGATAATCACTCAACTATGGTACTGAGAAACAAATCTAGTGAGAAGTGAAAGTGATAAGTAGCTTCACATTACCTTTAAAAAGATTAGTAAAACAGGTTTTTTTAGGTTTTTCTTGCAGATGATCCAGTGACAGAGACTGTTAAGAATCAGACCCCAAAAAGACTGGTGGCAAACTTTCAGGAAGATCTAGCAAAAAACCTTCTGGTGAGAACTATCACCACCTGCAGAGGAAAGAAAGCCCTAGGGATAATGCCCCCAAACCCTTGTGCTACCATGGCAGAAGCCTTAGTTACCCTGCACTGAGCCAAGGGGCTCTGACCCATCATCTGTCCTTTCAATCCCACTGGTCTGGCACATACAATTATGAACCAGACAAGACAGATGCTACGGTTTCCCCAATATCAGGAATAGATGCTGCCAAGTATGTACTTTGAGGTCCAAATTCTCCAGACTTCTGAAAAAAATAGAAGTGACCGAGGATACATACTTGGTTCTTTGATTCCCTAACCTCCTCCCCAGAATGTTTCCACCAAGAAAACACAGCCCTGCTTATTCTGACAGTTAAATAAGACACATTTATTTTGCAAAAGTAAGATGGAAAACTGAGATTACCATTAAACTTTAAAGGGGCAAGGCAGCACGGGCAGCTGCTGGGACATCTCAGCACTCCCCAGCACTTCGGTCTTCCCAACCACCACCAAAAGTACCCAAGGAAACCCAAATGCTTCAATTCCCTGATGATCACGATCTGTTCAGCCAACAGAGCACAAGAATAGGAAATAAATTATCCTCCAAGCAGCAATTACGAGCAAGGTTAGTTCTGCAGTGTTAAATATTTTCAACTAAGTGGGGTCTGTGAAAAAGGCTTGTTTTTTCCAAGATAGAAAACAACGTACTGGAGATAGCTGACAAATGATAACAAGCAGGAGCTGCTGCTGAAAAGCAGAAAATAAACTTCCTTTCTTTTCATTCATCATGCATGAGGTCCAGTTGTTCCCTCCAGATGAACATTACCAAGGACACCTCCTTCTCTTATCTTGTACCGACTGGGAACAAACACATTCCTTAGTTAAAAAATCTTCCATGGATTTAGTTCAGTCCAAATTTTAACACAGGAAACCAGTGTTTAAAGGAGATCTCTGGAGATAGCTGTCATTTTAGGGCATGCTGACCATTTGGCTCTAATAAAAGTCTATACTGGGACATAACTGTTTCTCAGCCACTGTGGAGCGTCTACCCCATGGATTACTACAAACCTCAATGGATCATTGGAAAACTGCCAGGTTTAGGGGCAAAAAATCACCCCATGATCTTTAGGAATATTTTCCCAGGAATGTCTGCATTAAAATTCACAAGTTATTCACCATTTTGCACTGGTGAAGTTAGCAGGGCTTTGCCACAGCCGGTTCTTTATTTCCCGCTGAAGATCTTTTATCAGTATTATAACTTGACTTCACTTTTCCAATGGAAACAACTGCCACAAGAGGACATGGCAAAAAAACACAATGTTTTGGGCTGAAAACCCTGAAAAAGCTAATTTCAGTAAGATATCACCTAGTTATGAACAAAGTCCTTTTACAAGCTCCTGGACCTCTCCATCCTCCCCCAAGAGCAATGACAGAAAAGAGGTGGAAGCAGATGAAGAACAACATGCAACACAAAATACGATTAACTTTAAGAAACTTGTGAAGTTACACATCATTACCAGAAAAAAAATCCCACAATCCAGCCAGAAAATAACTTCAGGTTTCCTCCTACTTCAAGATAAGAGTTTATATCATTTCAGCAGTGATAAACAATCCCTTGTGGATCTCTACTGGAAGGATGCAACTGTATAACTACAACAGGATTATTGCTTTTCGAGATCTGCATCATTTCAAACTTCAGCTGCTGCTTTTATTTATAATATGAGAAAGCCCACCCAGTGTTATTTCATGTTCTAGTCGTTTCACAAAATAGACTCAGAACCGGGAGGTTATAAAAATCTTTAGCACAAGGATGGCAAACATCTTATTTCTATTAGGTTTTCAATCTTAAATTCCTACGTATTCAGATTGCATTTAATTATCATTTGTGCCTGGATGTGCTAGGAATAGCAGCTGCCGGGATACCTTGTAATTTCCATTATTTTAGAATACAGTGCAAACACTGATCTTACATTTTGATATCTTAAAGATTTGTTTATAGAATCATAGAATAGAATAGTTTGGGTTGGAAGGGACCTCTAAAGGTCATCTAGTCCAACCCCCCTGCCGTAGGGGTTTCCTAAGAGCAAAATTCTCATTTTTCGCCAAAACTCATCTGCCAGGGCTACACAGAAGTTTGAGATCAGGACCAACATATTAAACCGAAAGAAAAATAGGAAAACTTTGCTGAAGAATACAATCAAAAAATCTCCCCACCTCCCTGGCTTCATTCCCTTTTTTTTATCTTATTCTCAGATTTCTCCCTGTCAAACTTCTGGTCTGTAGAGAGCCTTGGCCATACAAATCTGTGGGAGTTTTTCCCCACTGATAAGAGGAGAGACATGAAATCTCACCTGAATTTCCCCTGAGGCAAAGAGATGTTCAACCAAGGTGAAGTGTTTAAGGAACATGGATATATACAGAAATTTTGCCTCTGTGACGTATCAAGAGGAATTGCTTTTGGATTTCCCCATTTCACCAATTGCTGCATGAAATAACGATGACTAAGTCACCACTCGAATCAAACCCAGAACAACTAGCATCACCGGAGAGCTAAAAGCAGCAGTGTTTGCAATGTTTTAGTCTTCCAGGAAGTGGTCTGAGCACTCAGTTATCACATCGTACATGCCGAATATAAACCGGAGATTGGGTTCGAGAGGCTGAGTCGGCGCCCCATCAAGCAGAGGGTCACCAAGACAGCTTAAAACAACTTCTTCGTCTCCATTTCAACTGATTTGTGTGGCGTATTTTCTAATTAGAGTACTGGAGACCTTGGATGTCTATGGACTAGAAGTCCCTTTCTTTCTCAGTTTTCCTGTTTTCACCCTCTCATTTTCCACTACAGATTAAAAAAAAAAAATCTTACAAGGTAGAAGTGACCTGACTTTCCAGTTTAAACAAGAAGCAGGAAGCCTTTCTCTCCTTCCTCTTCCTCAAACTGTTTATTTTGAGCTCTCTTTGTACAACCTAGCACAGTAAGAAAGGGCACGGGACTCGCTCACGGTTTGATTATTTTTTTTGTAGATCAGGTTTCAAAGTAAACAAGCAATCCAAAGCGAATCAAGCCTAACAAAAAGGAACACTTTGCCTCTAATGTTCCTTTAATAATAGTTTGGATTGCTAACACTAAAGTCTGCATACACAGACTAAATTATACAGCCATGTATTATAATGGGCAGAAAAAAAGGTCAAAATCCAGGCACTTTCATGTATAATATTATGATGAAAAGTCCTTTCATTTTACATTTCAGTTGTGGGAGTTTCAATAAAAGGGAGTCATGGAACGGTGGGGCAGACAAGAAAGACATTTGTGCCTCCCTTTTCAGCTGCTATTAATAAAATGAATGAGGCTTTATCTCACCCATTTATTTTGTAAATAAAACCCCCTTAACAACAAAGCAGTCTTTGCATAACTGCTGAGAAATACAAAAATAAATAGCACATCAACTATGATCTTATGTGAGGAAAAAATATACATTCATTATGTTTCCTATACAGTGGGAATCTTTTTAAAGAGGTTACACCTACGCATTTTCTACCCAGAAGATGGGAAGATGAATATTTAGCTGCCTGCAAATGAACCAGGTTGTATGAATGCATTTACAGAACAATGTATCTATTTGATAAACTCTGAATACCCCTCCCCAGCAATGAAAACTAGAGCTTTTGCTAAATCCGCTCCAGCCTTGTTCAATACTACACTGCAAAGAGACCGGGAACTTTAGATTCAGAGAAGCTAAGATAATGATGAATGAAACGGCAGGAGTAGTAAATATGAATGAATATGAGCAGAACCCAAAGAAAGCTGGGCATTAATTTTGAAAATGAAAATATTTTCAGGTCATCTTGACACTAAAACTTCTACAGCATTGCCAGCAGTCCTCTCTCATCCAAATCTAACGGGGAAGTTTGTGCTGACAGCAGGACTTGAAAGAGGACAGAGAGAGGAGACTCAGCTATTCAGGTGCTCTGCAACATTCGTAAGAAGGCATTATATACTGTATAGTCCCTCCTCTCCACTGATCAGAGTTTAGCAATACCTTGAGAAGCCTGAAGTTGGTTGATGATGATGATGATGATTATTATTATTATTTAGATATCTACAATAAATTGTATTTGATAGGTCTGAAGTCATTAGCTCCCAGCTTTGATTGCATTTTCTCCTCCCCCCCCTACCAAATATTGGCTTAGACTAACCAGAGGTTAGGTTTTCATACTGAAAAGGAATTATTTTATCCAATAATATCCTTGGAATATACGTACATCCTCTTGCCATTCCTTAACATAAATTATATAGGGTTTTGAGTTTTGTTTGTTTGTTTGTTCTTTAAAAAGAGGTCAGTACATAAGATCAACACAGGTGGGTTACAGGTTATTTGCTCACCCCACACAGCATCTCAGCCAAGCAGCGGGGCAGGTCGCTGGACAGTGGTCACAGCCAGCATCGCATTACTCCTCTCTGAACACTGCTTGACTGGATTTCTGCTTTACAAGCTCATATTCTAATACCTGTGAGATTTATACAGGCTTTCCTTCCTAAATCCCGGCTAAGGTGACAATGAATCTTCCCACTGCCCTTACAAAACACTATCATCTTTCCTTCTATAAACCCTGCTTTGCTCCGATTCAGCAATCTTGCTAATACAGTCTGTTAGGTTCATATGAGTGATTACAAAAAATATATACCAACTTGCAGTTTGGTTGGAGTCATTTTTAGGAGAAGGAGTAAGGAAGAATCTCTCACTTAAGACATTGCAGCAGTATTACAGTACTATGTTCTTACTGCATTTAAAGTATTAAGAGTTAGTTCTGCAGCTTTAAAAATAATTACTTCATACAGAACAAATATCAAACTATATTCTAATCATAAGCACAATCACTGCCTATAAAACACTACCACTGTGATAATCATAATTTCATATCCTATTTCATCTCATGAACATTTAATGAAGTACAAGAAATATTTACTTCTCTGTCACTAGTATGAGTAAATAACTACTTTTAGAAGAGTTAGTTAATTATTAAGACACTGTAAAATTAAAATAACTAGATGATAATGGTGGAAGATTTGCAATATATTGTCCTGTATATGAAAAAAACAGCGTGCAACTCAATTTCTCTAAGAGACAGGCCATACACAAGGCTGTCTAACACCGACACAGTAAATGAACACAGCACCTGAATATTCAATTTATCATAACCTGGAAGACTGCAAGAAGCAGGTTTTAAGTTGACAAAAATTTGGAAAACTATAGAAACAAACGCTTGTAATGGTGCTCACACAGGCTGGGCCTCAATACTGCAAAACCAAGCCATCTCAATACCACAGCCACACAGAGAAGTCCACACTTTACCTATTTATGTGAAAATACTTAGAAATACTTGTGGATTTTTATAAGCAATAAAAAACCACAGTTTTGACTTCCAGAAAAAAAAAAGGGGGGGGGGTAGAGAAAAATCAAATTTTAGTATGAATTGTAGTAACTCCCAAAGGAAGCAGTTGGAATAGCGCTCAATTTCTGTAAGCGATAGTTAAAAACCCCCAAAAATTAACAAACAGGTTTCTGCCCCAACTTCATACTGACAGATTTTGTAACTTTTGCAGTTCACAAAAACCTATGAAGATGCATGAAGCCCTGGGTTAAATGCTGAAGTATATTTAGACAGAGACCCAGACTGCTGCAGCAAACATAAAGTTGCTTCTTTGATCCAGTGCATAAGTTACGGTGACTTTCCGAGCACGCCAAGTTTTCATGCTGCATTACTAAAAAGCATACAACTGCCAAGTCATGGAAGTCTTTTTATTGTTCTTATGCTGCCAGTTCCTAGGTACACTCTCAGGGGTTAATACGACTTAAGAAATTACAGTGAGATGCTCTGAGTATTTCCAAGTAGATCAAGACACAGTTGATATAAACATATGTATTAGTTGTCCTTTTTCATCACATGCCTAGTCAGGGGCATGACTGGAATTATGGGCAAGTGATATGAAAGTACAATTACTAAACAACGCCAAAAATATTAAAATTGTTACCTTAAAGATAAGCGGGTCTTAAAGTAACATTACCAAGTTTCTTTCAAATATTCAGGCTAGATATAAAAACAGTCTCAAAGCATCTACTAAGGGTTAGAAACAAACCTGATCTTCTCCAAAGGAGGTGGGCTAAACTCCACGGAAATCCTCAAGAGATACATCAACCAAAAAGTGAATGTGTAATGAAAGAGAAGCAACCAGAAATGTTGTGAGAACTCAACCTTTCACTCCTCTGCCCTACAGACTCTTCCCCAGGACTCTTAAAATAGAGGGGATGCAGTGTCAGATGTGAACATGTATATCAACATCACATTTTAAGGAGTCTGACTAGTAACCTCCCTTGCTCCTTTGGCCCATATGCACATTCGTATCATAAGGAGCTCTAGGAATACTCTTTTAATGCCACTGCATTGCCCAAGGGATTGTCTTCAAGCCCTGTAACACCGATTGTTCCATGAGGGACCCATTTCCAATGGGCAGCTACTGAGATGTCTTTCACACCTGGAATGACACCTAATATTTCTGCTCTTGCCCTCTCCAGCAAGTCTCATAAAGTCTCCTCTGCAGTAGGGTAATCTTTGGAATGAAGACATCAATCCTAGAGAATCTCTTAAGCCCAGAGAGCCTTAGAAAATGGTCTTGCCCTGATACGTCATGGTCTCAGCACTGGGTATGGAAGATGTGGGGAGGGCTTATTGATGAGTGATTGAAAATCACTCCCAGAGGAGCAACGACCACTAAACCACGTATCTCCATGGGAAAACAAAGACTCAAATGGGAAACCCATGAAGGCTGCAGGATTCCAGCAAGGAGCAGTATCTCTGACCACAGGAAAAATCCTGATCTGACTCCTGCCCAACTCTACAATAGCATGATGAAGAAGGAAAAAAAAGCAAAACACAGCTGAAAACATTAAACAGGAGTGCAAAGAAGAAACTGCTGCCACAGTACATTTTCACAAAGCTAATGGAAAGTCCTGTGAAAGGCAGGTTCTTCAGAGGCTAGTGATTTGTTGGCATGCCGTGCAGAAAATCCCACTTCGCCATAAATGTCTAATTGATTCCTTCCTACACAGTGCTCATTATGAACACTGAGTAAATGCTCTCCAATCTCAAGAGCCATCTAACGCCTGTGCAATGAGATGCTATTTTTTGACGTTTGCTTGGGAAGGCAGATCCAAACTCCTCAAGAGGAGGCATGGAGACTCAGGTAGGGCCCAAAACACTCATGCTGAAAGGCAGAGTAAGTCTTAGAAGCAGAACTGCCTCAATTGTGTTAGAAAAGCCCTGAGTGCAATGGATGCAGTTGTTATTACCTTCCCAAGCGTCCTTGGGAGATGCAGAAAGGTAGGAACATGTATCAGAGGACCTAACTACATTATCAGGAATATATTTGGAAAGAGCACTGAAAACTGTCTGGTCCTACACAGTAAAGGCAGGAACTTCATGGTGGTCTGAAGGACCACCAATCTTGGGGATGTCTAGCAAGGATACTATCTGGGTGTACCTGACAAAACCCAGTATGCAACTAGGCAAATCCCTACCTGCACAGGCTCAACTCCCTCTCCCCGGGTATGATCTCAGAGCATGAGACTGACCCGAAACACCCCAGCAGACACAGAGTTCAGCCAATGTCTCTGGATTTAATTGACTGAACCGGAAACTGCATATTCACTCTTAGCCCCAGAGACTAAACAAATTAAAAGCAGACTAAAGAGTTTATAAAATTTGTTCCAGCCAGCATCCTTTCACCAGAGCTGGGGGAAAAAAAAACAACAAACCCCTCAGTTTTCTTTGAGATTAATAATGATCACCATCAGTGTTGATGAATACCAACAAGGTCAGGAGACGCTCATGCATTTGGAGTTTGCAATGACAATAGTAGCAGGCCATAATAAAGTAAGGGACCTCTTGCAAGTACAGGGTACAGCAATATAAAAATAAATATGGTGCAGGTCAAGAGACATGATGCACTCTCTCCACTGCGGTGGCAGTCCTACTGCCCCCATTTTGCTATTCTGGACTTGCACTTCGGAACAAAGTCATTTAGCCTACTTAAATCCAAAATGGGTCTCTCTTCTCCATTTCTCTTTCACTTAGAAGAATCAGTCCTACCAAATCCTTTCTCTGAGAAGGAACTGACTCAGAAGACCCTAAGGCTAGAGGAGCAATTACGTCCTATTAAATCAGATCCTTATGAGAGTAGTCCATAAAGAGAGACAAAAGAGGGGTCAGAGGGAGGGTGACACAAAAACAGATTGGACGCAGTATTTGTGGATGACTGCACACAGCATCCAAGAGTCTGCAGTGATCATTGTCCAGTTGGGGGGGGTGGGGGCGAGAATCACTTAACTGTACAGTTAGGAAAAAGCAAACTGGAGAGAAAAGGATGAGACACTCCGGCACACCTTCAGAAGTGAGAACAAGGATAAGTGCATTGGCCAACGGATTGATGATGAAATCTTACAGCGTCACAAAACTTGGGCAAAGGCTGTGATAACCCGCAGGAGGCAGCAAGGTGATGTCTTGAGGAGCACAGACAGTATCTATATGCCTGCCTTGTTCTTGATTCAACAGCAAAAATCCCCAGAGACTGAAGAGTTGCTTTGAGGATTTCACCCATCTGAGACCAGACACATCTGCCACCTCTGATGGGAGGTCTTCTACAGCCTCTTGCATTTCTCTCTGTAGTTCAATGGCTACGGAGACTTTGTTTGTCTTCCCTTTTAAACACCAAGTTTGATATCCTGTCAAATCCTGCACTTTCTAGGAATATGTTCCTTCCCCAAGACATCTCTGACTCCCACAAAAACACGTTCCCATGGGAAGTCACAATTAGATGATTCATTGCTGTGGAGAAGCTACCAAGAATGAAGCAAGAATCAAAATCTCCTTTAAAAATAAAAGGCAAATCTCCATGACTGAAGACAAAAATATAATTAAATTAAAGAGGAGAGGAAAAACTACTGAAACAAGGGCTGGGGGAAGTGTAGGCTGTTTCCCAACATGGGTTCTTAAAAAGCTGCTTCTTCGATTTTCATGCCTACAGTAAGGAGCCCACAGGGTACTGGTGGAGCTATTTTTCTTCACTCAGGTTCCCAAGCTGTGGTACAGAGGTGTAACCCCAATATTAATTTGCAGAAGGACAAACAGTCAGGGAGGATGTTACAGCACCCACTGCCAATACAAAATCATGAGCAACAAAACAGTTAATTCAAGTATTTTAACCTTCCTCTCCCCCCCAGGCTCACTGTATTATTTCTTCCATACTTTATGGGAATAGCAACAAACATAAAAGGAGGACTCTTTACACCTATTAATATAGTTTCAAAAAAAATTAGAACATCTGTTTATAACGGCATTACTGTTATTCACATGAGAGCCTAAAACTTGTACCTTGTCACCGATTATCTACAGCTCTGCTGATATATTTTCCTTTCATAATGCAACCATCAAATTTGACATACTGCAGTTGACAGGTTCAGAGAGGGAGCACAAGAGGAAACATTTGGTTTCAGATGTGGGATATCACATTTATCCTCATTAGTGTGAGGTAACACCCACACGTAACTCAAACCTGTCAACACAGTATAGATCTAGATGTATCTCTCTGAAACAGACCTTTCCAGGTTTTCACATTTTTAAGTGCTTTCAGAAAATTTTAGAAATGTTATGCTCAAAGAAGGCTTTAAGTCAACAAATGCAAACCTGCAAAACCAGAACTTGGAAAATATTTGGGTTTTTTCTTTAAAGAAAACTGGAGGTGGTGGACTAATTTTAGAGGCAGAATACGATTAACCAGCAAGAACTTTTTTTGGCTCTGAAAGAAACTTCAATTTTAAGACAAACAATATGTTGAACCACTCTTAGAGCAATATGCTTTCTCATAAGAAAGGTAATATTTCTGATAAGTTTATTTAATTCTCAGAATTGTTTTACTTGCAGAGCCAAGAGCACCAGTATAGTCTAACGCAGATGTATAAGCCACAGCATCACTCATGCCCCTTTTCACTACCAGTCTCATCAGCCTGGAAGAATACTGTTGCTGTAGGTGGTCAGAGCATGTCTGTTTAATGCTTCCAGCAATTTCAGCGTCTAATGAATACTTGCTTATATCACAAATAAGTTTATTTCCACCTTCAAAGCACAGCTATAAGGGAAATTTTTTGGCGTTGCTAGAGATTAAGGGCATCTCTTTACCCAATTTAGTTAATACACAAAAGTTGTGGTGTTTTCCTGCTACTTAATGAATATAGGGGAATTAAGGGGTGTTCCCTGCCCCAAACCATTTCAGAACCTGATGAAATACCAGTTCCTACCTTGCTACTTCATATAAATCCTTCTTCCGTACTTCATGAGAGCCACCCAAGACAAATGGACACATGCCATTTGCCTCAAGAGTCCATTATAACTAGCTTCCTTCCCGTAGGGCTTAAAGGAAAACTTTGGAGTGGAAGAGAAATGCTCAACTTGTACAAAACACAGGTTGCTATGACCATCCAAATCCAATGGCTCTCCACATCCTCATCGAGGTCTCTGTCCTGAGAAATCTTTCGCAGGCATAGGACCTAGTTTGTGTTACTATTTAATGATTACACAGATACCTGATGACAGCACCGCTGCTAAGGAACAGACAAATATTTAAAATGCAAAGAACAGTCTGTAAATAGCAAAAACCCTGCCTGAGGTCAGGTAAGGTATAAAACCATAAAGAGAACTCTTTTCATTGGGCTCCGATTGCGATGCTACCTTCTCTCCCACCCTGGCACCTATCTAATAGTGCCTTTTATGGAGCCCTTCAGGTTATTGTGCCTCTCTGTGGTACCTCTTATTAGGGTTTCCCTCCCCTCTGGAAGAAATACATTGGCATCAACCTCATGAATTTTGTTAACTGAACAACTGTATCCTTGACTATCTGCATTTAATACATAAGGCATTTTTAAGGTGGTCTGTGCCACAAATCCATCAGACCCAGTTACCTCAGATGACTAAACTAAGTAAACAAACAGGATGATGCTAGAGAAATACAGTGTTTTAAGGACTGGGACATGGTGGGGCCAGCAATAGTCCTGAAGGTCTGAAAACAGCTAAGTTAGGGGCCCTTATTTTCCAAGAAGTGGAAATCTGGCCAAGACACAGACTACTGCTAGAGTCAGCCCAGAAGCAAAAAACTAAAAGCAAAGCAGGCCTAAATTTGGGATTCTGCTTGCTGAGAAATTTCAGTTTCAGCTCCTGACTGATAGCTTTGTCTCACTGCAGACTCAGAGCCCAAGTTCAGCCCAAACCAGTACTTCAAGGCTCCAGACCTGGCAGAAACAGCGATTCTTGGGCTTTCATGCCAGGACCCCGTCTGCCTCAGTGCAGCAAGGCAGAGAGAGGGACCCAGAAGGGCTCTCCAACAAGCACAACTTTCATTCTATAGCTCCTCAGGTCTGTATCTCATGAAAGCCCAGGCAGAAGCCTACCAGAAAACCAGGTAAGTTTCCAGTTAAATCCTACCTATAGATCAATAACTTTTTTCTTCTTTTTTTTCTGTTCTTTTTATTTTTTCTTTTTTTAAACAAAGTCTTTGCACAAAACTTTTCAGATTCAAGAAATGCAGTGCCAGTCCAAAAAGTCCAGATGCAAGGCCAGGAGAGGGAAGTCTACCAGAACTGAGGCAGCCTTCTATTTTAGAGGAGATCGAGCATATTACCAGTTACTGGGTTTAGAGGATGAGCCTAAATGCACATCTCCCTTAGCCTTGCACAATCTAAAAGCTACAAACACCCTGAAAAGTGAGCTCCCAGATCAGTGCATGTTCAGGTCAGAAGGTGTTTAGACTGAGAGTTCATCAATCTTGTGGGTATTTCCCTCCTGTTGGGACTGATTCCGATCCAGATGAAGCACGGCACATGCAAGAGCCACACTCCTACCTCTCAAACTCAACAGTTGCCTCTATCCAGTTGCCTCTATCCAGCATGCTGCAGAGAGAGAGAACATCTTCCTTTTGAACACACTACCTCATTTTGATTTCCCTCTGATAGCACCTCACCATTTCTACTCCAAGAATGTTTCTCTCAGTTTCCTCCTCTCCCCATCTAAATCACCATTTGTAGTTTCCTCCTATTTTCTTGTACTGTGTTTCACTTCTCCCTGCCCAGCTTTGCAGTCTGACACATAATAGGTTGAATAATGAAATATATGAGAGATTTTCTTCTTGTATTCTCAATAACCTCAGTCTTTTCTCAAACTTCACTGTATTAACCAACTTTTCAAGCAGTTTGTACGAGTGCTGCTCTGGCTCCTGATAATAAAAAGAAATACAAGGAGGGCAGGAAATCTGATGCAAGACATGGAATAGTAGGACAAAGAATACAAAGGTTTTACTCAGTCATCGCACGCATGGGAGCACATGACTG
>NW_008825613.1:1331169-1365087 GCF_000699105.1 Pygoscelis adeliae
GAGTCAAGCCTGCTAGTGTGGGTAGGGTAGAGCAAATGCACGAATAAAAATGACTGCACGTGTAAACCCAGTATTGGGACAGCATGAAATTATCTTTCTGCTAGAACCAAAGAGAACATGGAAAAGTGGAGTCAAGCCTTTTCCTGACTCTTTGCTGAGGTTCAATGCTACAGCCATTCCCATGCAAGGAACATAGCAAACCTGGAATTACCTTCAGAAAGCATCATAAAGCCGTAGTGAAGAAGAAAGAGTTTGGAGGTCAACACTCATCATTATCCACCCTTTGAAGATTCACCGAGCTCACCAAGTGTCACATACATATGCAGTTTAACATCCATGGTAAAGAACCAAAATACTGAAGGATCATAATTACAAACGTCTCACCAGAACTAGTAGAGTCCTCATGTCTAGAGGGGAAAATTAAAACAGACACTACTATTTCTTCACCGTGATAAATGAGAATGCAGAAAGTAACAGTGAAAATGATGGATGTTTTCAAATCCATCTTACTTAAATTATTATTTAAAATTAGTCTAAGGAAACATCACCGATATATAACTCAGACTTCTGGTAAGAGGCTCTATCTAAATGCAGAATCATAAATTATAAACAAGCATAAGAGTATTGGTTATCAAATACTCTACATGAGTAATTTTTATTCATATTAATCATGGCTATAAGCCAAAGTAAGGAAAGAAAGAAGAATTAATGGAAGAAACACTTGTGGCATTTATTTGATTTTTGAGAAAAGAAAATACCTCTCAGTAATACTCATAAAGATGGGTCTCTCCAGTAGAGTTTTGTAAAGAATAGAGTTTATAGTTGGGGGGGTGGGGTGTGGGTGCTGTTAATAACTGAGAGGACACAGAATGATAAGCCAACTGAGCTAGTGAGACTGCTCTCATAACCGTAATCCAACCCATTTGATAACATCTTCTTCCATTTCCATTACTTCATCATCACTCATTGCATTATGTCTAAACATAGACTATAAACTCTTCATAATTTTGTTTGTAAAGCATTATGCATATTTACGGAGCTATCTAAATAATCTTAAATTAAGTTATGAGACCAACCAAAGACTGGGGGAGAGCCAAGTCATGCCCTCATACAAAGGGCTGCCAGAAGAGCAAGGATAAGCTAAAGTGCCCAAAAGACGCAAAACTTGTCTTTGACACACATTTGTTTTAGAAGACAAGAAACAAGAATTGAGGGATAGAGTTTAGACCAACAATTAGAAACATCTGGTAAATTCAAGGAAGTGACAGCAATAGTACATCATCATCAGATGTATCAAATAAAGGGTCATCTGAGTACCAACCCGTGTTCAATACTCCACACTGTGGTGGAAACAGTTCTGCCCATACATCCCCCCAAAATCCTCTCCAAAGAATGTGAAGAGGCTGAGCATGAGATGAGTATATGCTGACTTTGACAGTGTCCTGTTGTTATGGGTTTTTTCAAGGGACAACATTGAACACAACATCCAAAACGAGCCGCACAGCAAAAATGCGTGCCTCTGATGTGGTGGTGTTTTGGGAAGCAAGCACAGACCTGTGCAGTGAAAATCCTCCACATTTTATTATGAAAAAAAAATACTATTCAACTATTATTTTAAAGCAGTTTTGTATTAGCGGTAGAACAGATCCTGCACCTCATCAAAGTAGTCTCTGTATTCAAATGGAGGATTGAAAAACCTAAATCTTTCCATGTAATGCTGGGGGTGGAAACATATGATTTGCTTTGGCATCTCCCACTAACTACTTCATGGCAAAATACCATTGGAATGTGCAAAATGTAAAAATATTAAAAGGAAGGAATTAAACCTGTGCCTTGAGAAAGGACTTAACCTTAAAAGGACAGAACATTAAAGCCGTTTTGGGAAACTAGTGAAGAGCATTTGCAACTATACAGCATTAACAGTTTGTGTCGTGGCTTAACCCCAGCCAGCAACTTAAGCACTATGAAGAAAACTAATTCTATCCCAGCCAAAACCAGCGCAGTTTGGCAGGAAACCATGGTTAAAGGATGGCTTACTGCCTTGAAAATATTTTTGTTTAAAAGAACAATTGTCATGGTTTAACCCCAGCTGGCAACTAAGCACCACACAGCCGCTCGCTCACCCCTCCCCAGTGGGATGGGGGAGAGAATCAGAAGAGTAAAAGTGAGAAAACTCGTGGGTTGAGATAGAGACAGTTTAATGGGTAAAGCAAAAGCCGTGCACACAAGCAAAGCAAAACAAGGCATTCATTCACTACTTCCCATCGGCAGGCAGGTGTTCAGCCATCCCCAGGAAAGCAGGGCTCCATCACGCGTAACGGTTACTTGGGAAGACAAACGCCATCACTCCGAAGGTCCCCCCCTTCCTTCTTCTTCCCCCAGCTTTATATGCTGAGCATGATGTCATATGGTATGGAATATCCCTTTGGTCAGCTGGGGTCAGCTGTCCCGGCTGTGTCCCCTCCCAACTTCCTGTGCACCCCCAGCCTACTCGCTGCTGGGGTGGGATGAGAAGCAGAAGAGGCCTTGACTCTGTGTAAGCACTGCTCAGCAATAATGAAAAACATCTCTGTATTATCAACACTGTTTTCAGCACAAATCCAAAACATAGCCTCATACTAGCTTCTATGAAGAAAATTAATCCTATCCCAGCCAAAACCAGCACAACAATTTAAGTAATGAATTTGCATGTGTACACGTACATAAAAATACACAAGTTATATATAACCTGTAGTTTTCCCATATTTGCTCCAAAGATACGGGCAAGCGAGAAACCTCCGTTCCCCTTAGGTGTTATCTGGCCAAAATGCTTGCGAGTCTACCAGATGGCTCTGGTAAGGATCAAGAAGAATTTTATAAGCCTCTATCAATTTGCATTTTACCAAATCAAACTGAGAATTCGCTTGTTGCGTTATTTGAATTAAAACAGCGACATTTGCCTCAGAACTCATTATCAGTCACTCTCAGAAGAGGGATGCTGTAGTAGATGGATAGGAGGTTTGATCAAGCTTAGTAACTCCTACAGATGAACATGCACTTCCTTTAAAAAAAAAAAAAAAAAAGCCAAATTTGATATGTGGAGAGTTAGAGAACTTGGAAAGAATAGGATGCAAATTGCAAATTGCTGACATTTTGGAGAAGCAGAGCACTGGCAACACCCATCCTGCTAAAAGATTTTAAGAAACCTGAAAGCTCCCAAGAGCAACAGAATATCCACTGCTCTCATGTTCCACCACAAAAACAAAACCCTGCCACAAAACATACTGTGACAAATCAAATGTGCTAAACTGCAGATGCTACACTTATTTTGTGCACAGGACAGAAAAATGCCATTTTGTATTAGACAATGCATTGTTTCTGCAGAGAGCCCCATGTGCTTTATCACCATTCATAAACTTGTCCTCACAATGCCCTATAAGGTAGCGAGCCATGACCATATTCTCCTTGTTCTACAGTCATTTTCCATTTCCATAACACCATTCTTTCTGTTAAGTCCCTAATTTATACAGCAAACCATTGGTATTGCCTCAAAGCCAAAGAACTATATTTAGTGGAGGTTTATTCCAACGGATCCCAGTGCAAGGTTAACAGCTTTCACCCTCTTTCTTTATATAGGGAGGCACGCAAATACAGTAAGAAATTTTCCAGGCAGAAGTAGTCCACACAATTTTTCAACAACCATATTTAGATGACGTCTTTAACCTCTTTCTTTGAAATGATTTTTCCCATGAAATAAAGTTTTCATCTCTGTATGTGTTGAAAAAAAGGAAATAAATATTAGCTTTTTAAACCGTACCTTCCATGACATACACCAGGGAACCCACATCTCCTTCCTTGATGATGCAGCTGTCTTTGCCATACTCCACAGGATACATACAATCCACAATCTCCTGGATCTGAGACAGTTCCAGATTCTTCATGAAGTCATTGTCAAGGATCGCTTCCTTTATTAGCTCCTTGGACCTGCAGCAAAAAAAAGACAAGATTTATCCACGTGTCTATCCGCTGAGCTCACGAATAGCAAGTGAATTTTAGCACAATTGCACAGTGCCCCAATGAATATTTCCTTGGAAAAAAATTTCAATATTTTCCCTAAAAACATGATAAAGTCCATCTGCAGAGAAGTAAAAATTACAGAAATGTTAACTTGCAATTATTTTTTGTAAATAAGTTTTAGATACATCAAGTACTGAAATAAAAATAGATTTCATGTGATTGCAAGATCCTCTTTTAGCTACAAGTTTCACATCTATAATAACACCAAAGAATATCATAGCTACTTGAAATATCTTCCATATACAAAACTGAAAGGAAATACAAACAAGAAGTTAAACGATTCATGACTTAGTTTATTATATTTTCTATTAAATTATACAAACTGGAGCACACAAAAGCGCAATACTGCACTGATTCTTTGAGTATTAATCAAATACCAAAGGCCATTATATTCACTAGAGGAGGCACCACTGTTACAGGAATAACACCACAATTAATTCATTTCTTTGATGACTAAATGGAAAATTCCGAAGTTATATTAGTGTGCATAGAATTATACATGCCATTTTGGTTTGGCATGCGATCGAGTTGGAAGTCTGGAGTTCTTACTAGCCACTTTGCAAAGTTGTGTAAGGAAGGAGTTGTTTCCGAAGATACAGATTTCAGAACTCAAAGTTCATGCATTCTCTGGGAGACTATCCAAATGGGTATGTAATACAACCTGCTATCTCTAGAAGTGCCTCTGCCAGCATCATGTTATGACAGAAGATGTGCAACAAAACCACTGATGTGTTTTTCCTGATTTTCCTGACATTCTTTGAATTTCTACAACTAAAGTGCTCGCTACACAGTGAGTCACGCTCAGGTGAACCCTCCAATCTTCCCTTCAGACTGTGAAGTCCAACTTCATCCATCTGCTAATGCAGTGCAACCACCATGTTATGACATTTTGCAAAAAACTCCTAAAGCAGCTTGTGCAAATGAACAACTGAGAATGCTAAATCTAGATCTAGACCAAAACTAAAGCCCCTAAAACACCTACAGGCTGGACACCAGGTCCTCGGCCCTTTATTTCTCACTCTGCAGCTCCACTTCTGTGGGCTGAACTATTTGCTAATGTCAACATAGCCCAGGCAGATCACAGCTACCTGCAGAGCTTATGCATTCAAAAGAGTTTTATCTTTTTGAAATAGGAATATGAAACAAGGTTTTCAAAGAAAGATACATTAATGGATCGTGTCTTCTTGAAAAAGAGCCAAATTGGGACCTCAGAAGACCAAAACCAGCCAGACAGCCTTGGAGATACTATGCCTGTGCTATAGTCCTTTTAAAATATACCTCAAGGTTATATGCAGCACGGATTCAACTCGTTAATGTTTAAGGTGCTCTTTATGCATTTGATAGTTTTGCGGTTATTTCAACAAAACATGCTACTTTACATCAGAGTCCATCACTACTGACCCAGCTGAAGTGCAGGATGGGAAGCAGAACAGACTTTTCAAGTACTGTCTGCAAGACGACACAGACTCGGGCTGCTACAAAATCCTTTTGGTCTTGAGAAATTTAATTTGACTTTACATACTATCACTCCAATTCCTCGTGCATGCAAATAAAAACCACCAGAAAAACCTACATCTGTGTTGCTTCTTGCTTTCAGTAATGCAAGAAGCTGGTAATTTGTAAGGTTGACCAGATGGCAGATAACCTGCTTTCCTCATTCCCTCCTCCCGTGCTAGAGTGAGACCACGCTTTCGAGGCTATGCCTTGTCTCAGTACTGCTCTTTTGGTCTTAGCCACCCCCACAGGTCCCCCAAATCCTCCTAACAAAGGCACTAATTATTAGCATTACTCAAACCGCCTGCCAAAGAAGAAAGCATAATAAAAGCTTTTGCATTAGTCATATCAACTTAGCATTACAATTTCAGCCATTTATTTCATTCCAAGGCTCAAAATGAGGCTTTCTTCTTGATAAAATAAAGTCAGCTTTTCAAATGGAGTGTTTGTAAGAATATTCACAAGAGACCATGGCTCAAGTCAGACCTCCCCTGTTAACTTAGAGGCCCTCAGCAAAAAACAATGCTTTTCTTGTCGGGATCGAGCACAGCGAAGGATCTGAAAAGGATCCAGCAAACTTGGTCTAAACGACAGCGAAGGAGCAGCACAGGGGCTAGGAAAATCCGTTAGAAGTCTATTTTGGGGAGAAGCAGCAAAACATACACAGCATGAACAAACTTAGGGAATTTATGAGCTTAATAGTATTATTACAGTCTAAGAGTACATCTGAACCAACTGATTCACAGCCTCTGCCCTTCAGCATAGAATATCAGAGATATTAAAGCTCAGATGTCCACCAAGTCATTCAAACCCTTTTAATGACAATATGAAATACACCCATCACGAGGAAAAACAGGCCGGCCGGGACACCAATAATGCAGTTTCATCTCTGCCACATCTAAGCATCTTAAAATTAAATATCTCTGTAGAATGGTCTGGATAATAACTCAGTCATGCTTGAATGTAACCAAAATAGATATTATTTAAGGATAATTAGTTAAAATGAAACTTCAAACACAAAGAGCATAGCGTGAGAGAAAAGCACCTCCAGCTGCCCATAAACAGTGCTGGCTGCAGGAACAAGCACCTTGCAACCCAAACTGCATATTTATGAGCATATTCGCATCAGACTAATCCACGCTTCGCAGTTTGTAAGCTACAAACCTTTTCATCAGGAAATATTCCATCCATCTTTGAACAAAAGAAATAAAAAGCTTAGTTTGACATAGTTGAAAATTAGTTGATACTAAAAATACATTGTCATAGCTACAATAAGAGGTACTCTATTGTTCCCTGCAAGAGAATATTCGTCACTCTAATAATTCAAAAAAATTATTCATGCAATGTAGATTACCATGCCCACATACTTGCACATGCCAGGCCTTCAGCAACTTCTACATTATTTTATTATGCAGTTTTCTTTCAATATAATTCAGAGGTGCAATTTCAGGTAAATTGATTTTTTAAAAATACTTATTTTTATATTAAATGAAACTCAAAGCGTATAAATTAACTTATAGTTCACAATTATTCCATAACAAATGCTTTTCTAAACCACACCATTCTTTAATCATCATCATTAGTACTTTAAAAACAGCATCTGTCCCAGACGTGTGAATACACAAATCTACCTAGTAACACAAAAAAGGTATTTAAAATGGTCAAAAACACACTCCTGCTCTTACAAGTAAGTGGTTTAAACAAGATACAGCTGTTTCATTACCTCTTATTTTCAAATAGTATTTATTCTGTATTTTCTGATTCAAGTTTCTAATAGAAACAATCTGCAAACAAAATCAACTACAATATTTGTAAGGGAACAGGACTATTTCCAAATGACCCTGTTTTAAGAAGGGTGCATTTTCATGGATATTTACTTAGCGCTGAATTGAACGGCTCCTAATGCAGAGGGTCATTCAGAGTAGAAAGTAGTTGTCATCTTTACTCTCCAGAGGTAGGAACCTGGCACTAAGCCATCACTATTTTTCTGAAAGATTAATGATCAAATGCGATGGAGACTTGATGAACACTTAAAAAAGAAAAAAAGCACAATTCTCGGCAATACATCCTTTCTCAAATCAGTTTAAGTCCATCACAGTAATTAATAAGGCAACAGTAGGAACAAGCTAATTGCATTCTAATTTGCAGAAGTCATGCAAAAAGCACCTTAAGAAGTTTGCTAAAAATACACTTAATACGTAAAAACCTGTATACCTGGTTGCAAATGCCTCTCAGAACAAAGCATATAAACATGCGTTAATTCACACACCTCCTAACCCTGTCCTGGGGGCTGCTCCGGTCCTCCAGCCAGATCAGAGCCAGCCACCAACCCCCACAACCAGCCAGCATGACAGCTCGGGAGCAGCAAAATGCCTGGAAAAAAAATTCAGACATGTTTCTGTTTCTGCAGCAGACAGGGGCTCTGCACAGAAGCAGTGTTTCAGCTGTGCTGGAAAAGGCTTGTATTAAAGGTTTGCCTTATTGCAGTGGCCATAAAATGCAGAATTTGGCTGAGCATTTTGCTCAAAACCCTGCTGCTAACATCCGCTGGCTACTCATCAAGCTTGAAGGCAGAAGATAAAAATTTTGGTTTGTAGCAGATGTGAAAAAACAACCTGAGATGTTAGGCAGTCCTAGATAAGAAGCAAAGTTAATGCTACAGTGGATTGCAATGTACATCGTAAAATACCAAACCCTGTATTACAGCCTGTTGTTATCCTGACAGTAATTTACATTTTACAAAGAACAGAATGAATAGTCATCTCAGGCTCTTCACCCACAGCAAAAAAAACACGTTCTCTATGCTAGATTTGTACCTTCTGGCACGTATGATAAATATTAGAACAAAAAGTTAATCTTCATCCCAAAAGGTCTTATTTCAACATCGGAAAAGCTGCTTGCAGAGTTTAAGGAAGGGAAGAATTTAAGTGCAGATGGAAAGACTACTGATGTGTATACATCTAGTGACACTTACAGAAATGCAAAGCCCTCCTTGACACATACCACACTGGTACAGCATCAGTTTGCAATGGAGTTTGCAGGAACCTGAGGTTCAAAGGGAGCTGCAGTAGCTACACAGGTATCATTCTCAAGGTAATCTACTGCTGGCAAGAGCTGATTAAACAGAGGTGGATCAAGAAGAATAAAAGAAATTAAGAGTTCAATCTAGACAACGCTGACACAGAGCAGTTGGAAACAGATCTGAATTTTATGGTGTTCACAAGTATACCACCACAGCTATATACCAAAACCATTTTAAACTATCAGGCTGGAGCAAAGCAAGAAAAATGAAAAGCAATGTACAGGCTGGAAGATGTCTCAAAAAAAGGGAAAGAAAAAGTTAATTTTGTATTAATAGTCAAGAAGAAGAAAAAAAATACACAAGACCTTTTCTTTAGCTGTTCCTCTCTCCAAACTTTAAATAAAACTTTTCAATATGAACTTTTATGCCAATACTAATGGCGGGGCAGGGAGTATTTTTTCCAGAGCCTCCCTCATCAAGAGTCTGCCAACTACTACTAATGACCTAAAGCCCTGCATTTGGGAGGGAAACATCTACAGGAATTTGACCAAGCAGAGAGACAGTGTTCACTGCCAGGACTGAAGTTTAAAGCAGTAAAAGTGCAGCTCCCTGGGAGATGAGAACTCCTTATTTACTTATATGATAAACCTCGCTCAAAGCTACCACAACCAGTAGCATCTTTTTTTGTGCTCTTTTATCATTGCTGTAAAAATCCAAATTAAATACACATGTACATCCTTAAATCTATCCACCAACTAAACCTATCAAGTGTATTTGTAGAAATTCATGCCCAAGCACTCCTTTTTTGGAAGCTTCCATATCCATATCCCTCCACAAGGAATTAAGCTGATTTCAGTAGATTAAGAAACATGGAAAAAAATCCGCAGCCTCTGACCCAGAATATGATGAGCAATACAAGAGTCCAGACAATTTCTACAATAACCATCTGTTTAAAATCCACACCGTGAAATGTTTAAAAGTGTTTACTTCTACAAAATGTGGCTATGGAAAAAAAAAACCAAAAACTTCTTTAAAAAGAGAAAACATGGCCAAGTATTATGCCTGCTCCAGATTTCCAGAAACTATTCAGTGGGATATGAATACACTGTAAAAAGTCTTAAACAGATTTTTTTTAAGTTGTACCTAGACATACCTCCATTCCATAAGGGGGCATCCATTCCAAGTTACACAAAAAGCAAAGGCTGCAAGTTTCTAGCAAGTCTGGGGAAGCTCTTTGCTCAAAGCCCACATTCACAGAGCTTTTAACTATGTTTTTAAGCCCTTGTGTACTTGAAAGAGTACGTAAGACTAGAACATATACTCAGACACTGCTCTGGAATAGGACCTCACCATTTCAGTTCCCAGTCTAGTTAACACCAAATCACTGGAGTTACCAGTTATGAACCTTTTTTTCTTTTTAACGACAAAACTAAAGAAAACCTCTGACAGAAGGATGTATGCTTAATCACTGAGGACAGCAACATAAAGAATGGCCAAGACAAGTAATTTGGATACGATGTTTTAAGAGTTCTCATAGAGATGCTCCCTTCAGCATAGAAAAGCCCCCACCTTCTAAAAGTAGTAAATACATAGATACAGAAGCCTTACTAAACAATTACTATTGCTTACTATAAAATTATTCAATTCACCGTGTGGCACATAGATCCTACATGTATTTATCTGCATACTTTATCTTCTTGGTTCTGTTTATGAATACTGTGGCCTGGCCAAACATACAGAGGTTCAAAAATAACAGTCGAAAATCATAAAGCCTTCAGTGATATCAAAATGACTGTCAACAAGAGGCAACCGTTGAAATATCTTCCTTGCACTCATTCCTTCTCAACAGGCTGTGTTACGTATTGTAGTTAATCTCTTAGGTTCCTACGTAAGAAAGAGAGGCAGAAAGCAGAACTTTCCAAGATAATTATTTGCTCCCTCAACCACCAACTTGAAGTCCATAGCCCTCAGGAAAGTTAGTTTTGCAACCAAAGTGTTTATGTTGTTAGAAAAATTATTTATGCCAAATCAATCACAGAAAGGTGGAGGGTCCTCCCTGACTGTCCCAGGAGGTTTTGCATTAAAGGTAGTAACAAACATCCACAGCGCAGGGCAGTATATACTTTTTGCATGACAGCAATACAATAGGAACTGTGGCTTTCTGAAGTGTGTAATACTGGTTAATGTCTTTAAATACTAAAGCCTGTAAGTGAACAAATGGATATCCTTTTACAACTTACTAGTAGGAGCAGAACAGTACAGAAAGTCCAGACCTTTCGGTAAAATCTGGGTCTTGTTTGGACTGTAATGCCATTAATAGTTGATAACTCTACATTAGCTGTTTGTTTTGCCTATGGATGAAGACCACTTTGAATGTTTCTTAAAGGGAATTTTAAATATAACTCTAGAGAGCTATTCTTGTCTCATTAACTGGAAATGAGAGTAGGATTCAAGTCCACGACTGAATAACATGAAGGCCTTTACATATACTTGTGGGTTTTCTTTACAGTGGTTGCCTTTCCCACAACATACAACCCAAAGCGTGTCTTCAAGTTGCAAGAGGAAATTTCTGAGCAGGATCTTAAGCATCTTCAGCCGAGACTGTTATTGCATAGCTGGATGGAAGAACATATTCTTCAGAGGAGTACACTAAAATTTTTTTAAACTGACACTTTGATTGAAGAGATAAGCAACAGGGAAAGTAACTGTGCCCTGATCTAACCTGTAAAAAAGGGAAATAACCCCCCCATTTTCATTTTTCTTGTACTTAAATACAACTTACAGTTGCAGAATCAAGTTGCTGTGTAGAGAATGTGTCGATCAGACAGCTCCACTTAGGACTTCTAAATATATCAGTTCATTTACACTGCTGTTCATTATATCATATTTTGGCATTCGACATTCAAAAAGCAAAATGGTTTAAGAAAAAAATGATAAAATCTCTTTTCACCTACGCTGAAAATTGTTAGTACAAAAATACTATAGGCAAGAGTTGGTTAACTCTTGCATTTTAATATGTCTCACCCCACAGATCTTAATTTACCACCCTTTTCTAGGCTAGTATTTTGCATCCTACAAAAACCCAGGTTTAGATACTGGAAATGTTGGCACGCTCAGTAAGAAAAAAAGTCAGCTCTTGCCAACACAATTTGCCTACTTCTGAAATATCTGACACCTCCAAGGAACTCCCACATGAGCTTCATTTTGAGAAACCAGCACCAATACCTCCAAACAGGATCGAGCAGCTACTTGATTACCTGAAGCAAACAGTATAAGCTTTGGGCAGCTAATCATAGGTGAAAACACATAGCAAGGTCATGGTGAAGGAGGAATGGGGTGTCTCTCAGAGATGCCTGGCCAAAAAAAAAGTGGTCTTTTGAAGGATGTTATCCCAATGCATCTTGCAGTTTTGGTGCTGACATCCAGCACGACTGAGCTGGAGACTTTGCACCACAAAAATGTCAGAGAAAACATATGTACCCATATGTCGCAACACCAAGGGATCCAGAAACAATCCAAGCTCCTCCAGGAGGAGCTGAGTTAGCAAGACTGAGTTGCGGAGATCCGGACAACACATCTTGAAGGTCACGACAATGCATCTTGAAAAGTACCACGTACTTTAAAGGCAAGAGTTTCTCCATCAATCAATTATCCACGAAAGCTTCCACTCTTGGCAGCTCCACGCAGTGAACTCTGACTGGAGGCAGGTATGAGGATTCTAGCTAAATGGCAACTAAAACAGTTCCCCCAAGTTTATTAGCATATTTTGAGGTCTGCGTGGCTTCACAGTGATAAATGAACATGTGGACAGAACTGCATTCAGATGCCCTGGAGAAGAAAGTTACTGATCGCCGTTACGGAGATGGCCTTCACCCTGGTCAAATAAGCAGGAAATCTGCCAAGTGGATGATAACCTAATTTAAATAGATGCAGAAATCCAATTAGAGATCCTCTGAGCAGAGACAGCTCGTTCTCATCTCTTGGGTTAGAGGCTACTAACACGTCGCAAGCTTTTCTAAATGTGCTGTTGTCCAGGCGAAATGAATGTGCTCTGCAAAAGCACTTTGCTCCTCTTTGGCATAAGAACATCAAAAGTGAACGTTGTCAAGACAGTGTAAATATATAGCTTCTTCCAGTGTGACTTTAGGATGGAGTTTCACAGAAAATGTAATGTATGGGGGGAAAAAAAGTGACAGATTTAATGTCACTTACTCTGATTCACCTAACACTTCTGATGGATGTTACTGTCACTAGGAAAGTTGCTTCAGCTCTTTTCTTTTCTGCTGCCTGGAGAAGTCCCCAGCCTAAATGCCATAGGCGTATGACAGCAGAATGCAGACAAGCACCTGGAGCCTTAGTCTTTCAATAAATATTCTTAGGGATTTTAGGGAGAAATACTTCTTCCTGCTTTGCAAGTCAGTAGAAAGACTGACGTTAGCAGCCATGCTTTGAGACATAAATATTTGAAAGATGTATGGGATTATCTAAATAACATACATGTCCCCGCTGAGAGCCAAGGAGCAGCCTGTGGGGATTTAAAGGCAAGCACTGCCAATGTACCTACTTACAGAAGGGTCACTTCAGGATACAGCAATCCTGAGCAGAGTTGTGGGAGCACCATCATGCAGGCTCTGTCTAGTCTGCTAATAAACCAGATTACAGCCAGGCAAGCACCTTTTGGCAGACAATATGAACTCTAAACAACCATACAACTTGATAATGTTTAAACAGAGAAAGAACAGCAGCAGGAAGCTCATAAGGTGTCTGTGGAAAAGCGGGGAGAGCTGAGGCTCGTAGCAGGGCAGTACCACCGACAGTTTCTTTCCCTTCAAAGTCAGATCAGGGAGAGATTGTCACATTCAAAATATTATCTTCTAATTCATATTTCCCCTGCATGAGTATTGACTGTCGCTATCCCACTGAGCTTTGAAGAATATCCCAACAGCAACTGCCTCATGTAAGATGCTTTTTTGTTCAGGCATGCTCTTGCTAATCTTGTTTTAGGAAGTCTACTAAGAATCCCAGGCTTGTGATGCTGCCTTTGGCTGTAACCAAAAAAAGGTACAGAAACTCTGACGCAGAAGGACGCAGACGTTGTCCTCACAGAGGGGCGCTGCGCTGCGGGTGGGACTGCAGTCTGACAGCCACAGCAAGGATGCCCACATACAAAGCAGGCATGCGAGCAGCACGAGGCAACCACCTCCAGAGAAGCAGACTTCTCACAAAAAATCCAACACGACCCCAAGCTTGGAAAGTTGCAGCCTCAGAGCAAAGTGTTCATAAAGTGTCAGACTACCTACTAAAGAACAATCTCCAGAAGGCAAGAGGAGATGTGCTGGAGATTCGGAGAAATTTCCCTAAACTATATGAGACAAACTCTAGGGATACCTGCAACCTATTCCACCCCATCCAGCCACGTATAAACACAAGTCAGAAAGAATTTAAAAGAATTGTTTTGAAGAATAATAGTGACAAATATGACATCAGAAGAAGGGGACCAAATCAGATGGAAGGCAAGGAAAAGTTGAAAAGCTTTTAAGGATTTTAGGAAATGACCCTTCTTTGATCAAAATAACTGTCCTCCAGAGGAGTTGAATGTTTCCAGGAATTTCAGCCTGAAAGGATATTGAAGGGGAAATGAAGCAGTACTGGTAACCTCACATTTTATGGCATCACTTGTCTTCAGGGAACGCTAATGGGAATGGACATACAAAGGTAAAAGAAGGATGCAGCAACACAAACACATCCTGCCCAGGTAAAGCAGAGGAATGGCATGCTCACTGGGAAAATGATCCTGCTGAGCAAGTTTTGGGGATCACTCAGTAAGGCACCCTGCCCCTATGAGCAGGTGTAACCTACTGGTGTTACAGCCTAGCAAGCCATAATCCCAGAGTGGGAGATGTTGAGATATTCCCAAGGGAAAGCTCTACTCTTTACAAACAGGACCATTTCAACGAGAAACAAGAGCACTGCTTGTTTCTTGAGGATAGACAGCAACATGCATTAAGCAGATTGCTATTCTACCTCCTTCAGCAAGCCAAGAAAGCCATTCCTTTAATAAGACAGGAATACTCAAGATTCATTCTGTTGAGACGCGAGTGAAGGGAAGCATACGTATTTGCCACCACAGGACAGGCTCTGCAGACAGCGAACAAAGCTCCGTTCTCAGAGACAGGGTGCATGAAAGGTACCTGCAGCTTGTCGCTGTCGCATCAGGGGATGGGGAGAATTCCCTTTCAACCACGACAAATGCAAAGACTATGGATGCACATGGCATGGCATGGGATTATACAAGCATAACAGGAAAGGAGACAGACACATACTGATTTGCCAGTAGGTAAATCCATGAATGCATACAGCAATGAGAATTTGAAAGCACAAGGAATCGCACGTTAGAGAAAAGATCAAGATTACTCGAATCCCACTGAGAGGGACGCAAGACAGCTTCAAAAGTTTTAGGAAGGATTGTATCTTTAATCCTCAAGCCTCTGGGATGGTCACCTTGCACAACCTCATGTGGTAGGGCCTGGAAAACCAACCGACCAGATGCCCTGGATCTAGGATTTGTTGCATCAGGTGAAATCCAAATGAAGACACCGCTTGGCCATCACTATCCCATACTTCATTGCTGCACGAGTGCTAACAACAACTCAGTCATATACGTTTCTTCCAAAGTATTTTTAATGTGTCACATGTGGCAGATCAAACTGTTTGCTGTGTACCAATTTAAGAGCACCTATTACAACATATGTTATAGCTATGGGCAGTTATCAATGCCCCTGCTGCCCATAATTTATAATAAAAAAGCGGTGCCAGTCTGCTGCCCAGGTCCTTAATAGAAAACCATTTGTTCATAGGAAGGCTCTGAACAGGAACACAGGAGAGAAGAAGCAGGTCTCAAGGCTGAGAACTGTGACGAAAAGATAAGTCAGAAGAGGGCACAGAATTAAGTTATCTTTATCTGCATCATATGAGCAGAAAAGGAAGTTTGCTCACATGCCTAATGTACTTTATGATTACTTTCTTTTCCTTGCATTACTATCCTGTACACACTCTCCAATTTCCCACCACCGTTATGTCTCATCACCTTCCCACACCATCTTCAAACTCAGAAATGCTTGCTCCCATTACAACTCTGGATCATCTTCCTTTTTCACCCAAGTACCTTACTAGAAATTCCTAGTGCATCTAACCATCATTTCCTTTTCTCTTTCCTTCCACCCCTCAGATCCTCCATCAGGCTCCTCCACTTTGCATCTTCCCAAATAGTTTCTCCCCTCTGCTCCCCCTGCAAGTTCCTGCCTCTTACTATTTTCCCACTTCCACCAAGCAGTCCGGCAAACAAACAGCAGCCAAAGCAAACCAGAAACCGCGGCCTGCAACAGGAGAGGAGCAGAAAGCTGACCCCAGGGCCAGGAGGCAAAGGTCTGAAGGAAGACACAGCTTGGAAATGGGGCTGCAAGGAGCCAGAAGGACCCTGAGGGTTTAACATGGAAGAATGGGAAAGGAAGAAGAAAGTAGCAGAGGGACCTGCACCAGATTTCGTGGAAAAGGGGGAAAAAAACACACACAAAGAAGCAGAACAGTAAATCAGTGTATCGCAATGAGACGGAAACAGTGGTCTTTCTGAAATGGCACACGCGGCTCTCTAGGGAAACAGTTCATTTCCTCTGTCCCAAATATTATACAGGACTGGGAATGCAGTTTTGTTCACTTTCTGAAAAGCACCGCTACAACTCTTCCACATTTTGAGTTTGTTCCACGCTCTGCAGGCTGTGTTTAGGAAATATTTACATGAAGGAATACACAGAAAGAGCTAACAAGAGATGGATAAAATGTGCGTGCCAAGGAGCCAAGTTATTTTGGTATAGGCAACAGGAACTACTGGAGTGAACTGAAACAATTTCAGATCCAGTTTAACCCCGACAGACCTAAAGAGTGTTACCTGAAAGACATTTAAGCGCATTTTAAAGAAGCTCAGACAGTTCTTTGCTTCAAAGTCAAAAGCAGATACAAGCTCTTTGCATATATGCTAATACACTGCATATTCACGAGCAGAACATGATTAGAAAGATCAGCCCAAGCATGCGTTAAACCAATGAGAAATGAAAGTAACTGGCACTGAAACTCCTGAAAAAAACACCTCCCTTTAGTGAGTTTATGGAACAAAAACATACAAACCTTTGAAGTCAGTGAGCAAATAGCAGAACTTTCAGTATTTTTTTTTAATCTAAATTCAGCCTATTATCTCCTCTCAGTTAGCAAACGGCAACAGTGGCCAGAGCTAAAAGAAAACTCCATGACAATACCAAGAAACAGCAGCCTCTATGCACTTCGTTGTTCATCTAGAGACCTGCACTTTCACGTCTGCCTTTACAGCAAGTTTGAAACATCCGTTATTTTCAACAGACTTCAGTTTATTTACCCTTATGCGCACACTGTGTGGGTCACCCAATGGGTCATGCAAGATTCACCTATCTTAAATGAAATACCTCTGCTCACCTAACAAAACAGTTTTAGCTAGCTATGATACACAGACAGATCTTTGGAAACGCACTTTAATTTTACCTGTGTCTCTATGAGACAGATTCACTCTAGAAATGAAAACTCCCGAGTTTCTCCACTATGAAACACTGAGAACAGGCATCCATCTCTTCCAGCTAAAGTAACTATTCAGTTCTGCTTGCTTGTGTTAATTTCCCCCCTCTATTACAATAATAAAATTACCAGCTATTTAATCATCTTTAACCCTGGTGTCCCTTAGGACAAAAGCTCTCTAAAATATTAGGTGCAATGTTCCTAAACGGATGCTAAAAGCAACATTAAGATTTGGCTTCCCGTGTTTTTCTTTCTCTACAGCTTATGATTTCAATAGTTGGTGGCATTAACTTCACAAGGTGCTCAACAAATCACAGCATTTCCTTCCTCCCATACTGTAACTCATACGAGTACTCTTGCTCAAATCCAAGGCAAGAAACCTTAGGAATACCACAGTCAGTTTTCATCTGCTGGTTTTATGTATATGTATCTGCATTTTTTTGGCAGCGATCTGAGAGAGCTGGTATATACGGTGCTACTCTGTCCAAATCCTACTTGGACAATTTGCCTTTCTGCTCAAGGAATAAAATCTAACAATTCCTATATAAGGTGGTTAATAAATCTGCATGCTACTTTCAGGGTTTTTTTGCAATAGAGATACAATGCTGTTCTGTTTATAAAGGTTAAGTAAATTGTATGCAGTCTGTGGAGCCCTAACATCTCTGTATTATAAAAACAGAATATTTTATTTAGACAGCCCCTTTCACAGAGAGAAAAAAAAAATTCTCAGAATAATGTCTTCCCCCCTCCAATCTGAGTTAAGGTATGTATGTAATTTTGTGTACATCGAGGAGAACAGGAATACAAGTGTTTATTTGTTCTTCACTTGAATTATAACAACTATTATTTTTTAAACACTCTATAACATTTTCACAGGTTGTTTGGATAAGCCACAGCTATAAATCCCGCTCCACTGTCAAGCAAGGAGAAAGCTTTGCATTACCTTGTGGGCAAGGAAATAAACTGCCAAGAACAGCACAGGGGGTTGGGGACAAGGAGAGGCTTAAACAGGGTTTAACGTGCTTAACCTGGGTCCCCAGGACAAAATTGTTGCCTTCAGCCATACCTCTGCCATCTTCCCATAATGGAAGGATGCCCCAATGATCGATACTTTCACAGGAATTATTGAGGAGGTCAGACAAGGATTCAACAACAGGAAGCTGACAATGCTCAAATCTTCCTTGGTTTTGTTAGAACCAGCTAGATGTTTTTTAATCTTTATCCAATGAACAACAAGTTCAAAATAAACAGTTTTTATGATCATACTGATGATTATGCCACAGTAAAACGCAGAGACGCCTGTGCGTAAGACCGCTTAAATTACACAGCTAATAGTACCTATGGAGATGCTAGCACTGCAAAAAACCCACCTAGGATTCTGAGGAAGGCAGCAAATGAGCAAGCAAACATAGAAATCCCATCTAAACCAATCTCAGTTACAGCATTTACAGTTAAACGCTGTGACTTGTGTTGAAAACACAATACATAAGAAATTTCTCAACTGAACCTGGTTAGGAAATTGAATTCCTGATGACTTTTCATCTTTGATATTCTCCTACCACAGCCTCTAAGGTCCAGTGAATGCCTGAGAGCTGAGGGCTGTCCTGTGCCATCAAGCCAACATCAAAGAACACGAGTGCAATCAAAAATGTAGCAGAGGAAGATATCTCCCCGAGTTTCAGTTTTACTGTTGTCATATTTCTCCCCCAAGCAGTTCAGAGAAGTCTGTAGAGGCAAGAGAGGTCAAGGAGAACAAAGAAGTGTCAGGCAGAATTACTACTTGCAGGTGCTCTAATTCCATTTTTTTTGACAGATATGCCCAGCACACCCAGCAGAAATCCCAAGTGACCAGCTATACCTTCCAAGAATCAAGCTGGGCTCCACATAGCTTTTAGAGTAGAAAAAAAAAAGCACACAAAGTTTCTAGCCTGAATTTTAACTGTTCAAAACTGTCAGCTCTTCACACTCCTGGCACATATCTAATAGCAATAAACCCAATTTTAAAGATTGTTGTGTGATTTACTCTCAGGTTAGTAGGAAAAGAAAACCTTAAATAAATCTGTCATTAATGTATGTCTGTTTTAAGTTTTGTTATTTAGGAGGAAACTTGGGGAAAGCTTCTCTGCCTGTGAAAATCAATGCCCCTTAAATGAGAGCACTGGAATTTTAAGTGTCCTGTTTTTGTTAAAGACTATGCCTTGTAGTTTGCTATTTAATTAGGAGTGAAACCTAATTTCTAATCACCAAGTGCTCATGCTTACGAAGGAGTTATAGTTAACATATTCTCTGGGATATAAAAATTAAGACTTTACAAATGCTGGTTAATCAGCATTGAAAGTCAGATAGATCAAAGCCTGCAATGATGAGGGCAGACCAAGGCTTGTGCTGGCCACAATTCTCTCCCTCTCACGTATGACACCAGGTGCCCCAAGCTGCCCAACTTCTTGTAAATTAGGAGGCAAAAACATATGAACAACACAAGTATGTCTGAAAAGGAAAAAACAAAGGAATAAACTAACTTCATGCTGCACTTTGGCCACCCTTGAGGTTGCAAGAAGCACTTTATGCAGGCAGATGAAATCCTCCTCGTCAAATGCAGAAGAGGATTGTCGGGGATCTGCAGGCTCCCTCTCCTAATCTGTTCTGCCAAGACGACTATGCTATTTGGTTCCTTTATAAAAAAAATAAAATTTATGCATACATGAATAAAGGGCTAACCGTACAATCAGTACCAAGAGTAGTGCCAGGAAAAGAGCCTGCTGCAAGACAAAAATAGGATGTAAAATGCATCATATAAGCATGCTTATTTTTTGCCTCATACCTTTTATATAGATCAGTAAGGCCTTGGTCACGGATAAGAGTTTGGGGGGGGTTAGGGTTTTGGTTTTTTTAAAGCACTAACTGTTTTGTAACTAGAACAGCCTATGGAAGTAGTGCTAGCAAAGGACCGAAGAAAGAGAACAAGTCTGGACACGGGCTGTATGCCTAAGAGCTTCCCTTTTTTTTGTTTTCAGCTGTGACAGATGTCCTTTCCCTACCACTCAGAATTACTCTTTTTGCAAAGAACAGAAGCCCTGAACAGCCAAGACATTTGCAGACAGTATAAAAAGCGGTTTTGAGGGTGTGAGGGGGAGGGTCAAAAGCAGAAATCTGTTTATTTGGCACCTAAATATAGCCCAGTTAACTCAGCAAACATTTTTTCTCTACCACATGCTATTTTGTCTATATTTAGAGGCTGTAAGGAACCAGCTGTAGCATCACCATTTTATTACACTCTGATGGGGAATTTGCTTTTGTCCCCCAGAACAAATCTCTGCCATTAAGCGACCATGACCACTCACCTGAGTGTTTGGTATAAAACTTAAGTTTTCAGCTGAAGCACCAGCAGTAAGGATGAGCTCTTAACCTTACCCTTACATGAAGGAGCCCTGCTCAGCTATGCCTGGCTGTGAACCAAGCCTCTAATAATCAAAGAGGACACATTGCGAGGCTGCTATTCCAGATCGGCCACAGGTTGATTAGTCATTTCATTCAGCTAGACCCAGCTGCCAGTAAAAGACAGGTTTCAACCAACTGCATTCAGAACAGAGGCTGCTTCTAAGAAAAGCCTTTTCGGAATAGTAAATAAAAATAAGTTTCAGCATTTTGAGATTCTTGTTTAAAAAGCATTATAAACCTCCAGAGAATTTTTGCCTTTTTTTCTTTTTTTTTTTTTAATAGAATTGCATACCTGGACGCCTGTAGCATGTGGAGGAAAACTTTTTTTGCCATGAAAATTACCATACATTAGGCTTAGGGCTATATCGAATGTTTTTTTAGTTTGGGTTTTTTTTTTTCCGTAATCACTTAAATCAAACCTTGCCTGCTGAAGTTTTATCATACAGACAGATCTCTGTCAATGCGGCATCTGATTTACCTCTTCAGATGAGTGCACAAATAGACAATTGATTTAACTTCTCAGAATCCCTCCCTGCACAACAGATGATACTTTTTAAAAAGCATAGGCCATGGGCAACAAAAGGATAGTTTTTCACTCAAAAACCCCCCATATTCTACAATTTTTCTCCAATGCTTTCACACTAATTTGCTGAGGTAGCTGTCTTTTATTCTCAATGTATGTACTGCAGGAAAGTGCACTTGAGTCTACAAAGCAATCCAGAGAAAATGGTATCAAGGCATTGAATGGCTGTGTCTGAGCCATCTCAGGATTGCCAACACAAATAGGTAAAAAACCAGACTTTTAGGTCTTCCAAAAATGTGCAGAGCACAAAAAGGGTTTAAAACAAGCAGATGATGTTGGTGGAAGGAAGAAAACCCGTACAGCAGTGTAAGCGAGATGGGCGTAGCGCTGCTTGTCTCCCAGCGATGGATCTGAAGCATCAATGGGTGATGTCCAGGCTCCATGCTCAGGACCTGGCAGCCTTCAGCTCTGCCTTGCCTGTCTCTTGGTGACCCGAGGGATTTGATGTCAGACTGCAGACGCTTATGATTTAGAGTGTGATGGCCCCTCTCATATCTCCCATTTTGTATTGGGAAGTCAAACGGAGAGCCAAGGCAACTCTGAAGGAGCTACAGAGCAAACAACCTGATATCGTTAGCCTTTTTGTGCATCATATTCTTCAACTGAATTGATAAAAATTCCATTAAGAAGCTTGAAGAAAGTGTGGAATATTATCTCCCCGTGATATATCATTTCTTCAGTATGAACAAAGTCAAAAAATATTTGAACTGCTGACCAACGAAATCAGAATAGGTAATGGAGCTGAAGGCTTCCAACTATGCAAGAACAATATGGAATTTTTTTAAACTTCAGGCACTATTCAGGAACTAGCATCTAAGCCTCATAAGGCTCCTCCAGCATACATTAAAACTTCACATATCTGTAAAGATCTTACCTTCTTGGTACATTAGACAAGCATCCACATTTTACATAGTTGTCTTGACCATCCTTAAGACATCTGCTTTACTTCAGTGCATAAGTCAGGTTGTCCTAACTTACACTTCCAGATGCATGCAAACAGGGTACAAGTTCATGAAGGTTTACATTTTGTTTGCTACATATTCATAAATTTTGCATTGATTTAACAACTCTGCCACAATGCTCTCGAAGATTGTTCAGCTGTATTTAAACAGTAGCCTTCTTCAGTACTGGGCCCACACCCAAATTTTTTGTGGCCACTAAATCTAGTGAGCTTAATCAAATAATGTGGCTCTAGTTTATAACATTTGCCCGTCACAGACTGCATCAAGAATCTTTTGTGGTGGAAAAAGTTGAAAAAACAAGTGGAAACAGGTTCGTTTTGATTAAACCTGCAATTGAAAGAGTTCTCTATAGCTCATGGATGGAATCTCCAGTCAAAACAAGGAGAGAGAAAAGAGCCACTGTGCTCTGGAGGTGAAATTTAAGTGACATGGACTCACGTCCCTGGCTCTGCCCAATTTCAGTCAGGTCTCCCATGCATTTGTCCTCACTATGCTGATGGGGCAGCCTCACTCTCTATGGAAGCTTTTCTATTTGCATGTGCAAATACTGGGATAATGCCTTAACCTGGGTTTAAACATCCTAAGCAATGCTCTAAATATCAGGCTAGTGGTTTCCTATGTGAGCTCTTTTTGGCTTTCAAATAAAAAAATTAAAAAAAAAAACAACACACCTGTTGTTTCTGAGCAAGAGTAATGGCACAAAATCAGAAAGCTGATATTTGCTCGATAATGTCCCTTTTGGACTTGCTTTGCCTACCTAAATAACTGTAACAGTCATCTGAAGGAAAAAAAGTTGGAGATTTAAGAAGGAAGTGATAATTTGTTCCTAGTCATGGACAACACATGCTCTTGAAGTACCTGCCATGATGACTGATGAGAAAATAACAACACTTGCAAAGCAGAAGGTAGAGCAGCTGCTTTCTGCACAACAGGAGCAGAGGTCAGGTCTGCCACCATACAGAGCCAAATGTCATTTTCCCCAGTGCCTAATCCCTAACAAACAGCAGTGGCACACATAACATACCTGCGTTCGCAATTACTGGCTAATGTGCTCCGGTATTCAGGCTTGCCATGCCTGCAGAAAACACTCCTTGATGGTGCGTGCCCTCCTGCAGGCACATTAATAAATCTAGCAAATGAATGGAGGGAAATAAGATGGATAGTTAGCGTTCCCTTGGGACTCCTCTAATGAAAGACTACTGGGCTGCAATACAATATCCACCCCGCAACAGATAGCTGCACCGCTGCCAAAAAAAGGCCACATGAGCTCTTCCTGCCAAGGCAAGCTGTGACTCCGAGATACCCTGTCAGAGTGAGTTAAGAAACAGCAAAATAAGAGAGTTGCACCACCTGTGTCCCTTCTCTAAGCTGAAGCATCACAAAACTTCAATTATCTTCCCGCAGCAACAAGTCTAACTTCAAGCGGCGAGTCAGAGGCTGTGTCTTCCTTTCAGCAATGCCATGAACCAAGGTAACGTCAAGTAAAACCGGAGTATCTGCCTTTCTTAAGCTCTCCCAACATACTCATTATCATGGTATCTGAGTACATCTGTGTTTGGGTATACTGCTAATAGAGAAAAGCCATCACCTCTCCACACTTCATTTCTCTTGTGTGCCTCGCAGAGCTAGGCTTCCACTGGGAAAACAGAAAGCAATCAAGTATCTGATGAGAAGATGTGTTCTCCCCTTCATGCAATTGCTGTGTTGACAGGATTTAAATGTGCAAAGATGTGTAAGGAAAAACAACTTATATATATATATTTTCATATATACACACACACTCCAACTATTTTTTAAATATCTAGAAAGTTTAGATAAATAGCACCATTTGAGCACTCAGACAAAAGTTACACATGAAGGTATACGTACGCACCCACATTTCTAACTAAGATTTAGCCCACTCTTTTGTCTGTATGCTCCCCACCAGTGAGACGTTGCTGTTATTTGGTCCATAGGCAGGACTGTAATAAGGACAAATAATGATAAACGCTAAAACACAGCCTCCTGGAGCTGGAGCAGTACTTCATCAAGCAGTGCACAAAGACGTACTGAGTCACTGCAGGATGACATTCAGCCATCGCATGGCATGCACCATGATGTTTTGTCAATACAACTCAAAGCCATTACCACTAAATGCCCCGACACCAGACGATCTCTTGCTTTTTCTCCTTTTTGGTGCCAGTTCTTTAGGTCAGGGGATGTGTATTATCTGTCTTTCGGCTGAGCCTAGCAAGGTGACAGCCAATGTGACAGAATTGCTGTTTGCCCGTAACAGGAGGCCCACGGGATGCCACATCTGATCAGACACGAGTCAACTGACTTTGTACAAACTGGCACACTAGAAAAGCTAGATTGTCAGGAAAATCAAGCCTCCCACGGTATCTTGTGCTACAGCCACTGGAAGCTCTCTGCCTTCTGATGTATAGAGGAAACAAGGCAAGTTTTTTAGGGAGATGTAAAGTCTGGACCCTATCAGATGGGACAGCTTTGTAGAAGGAAGAGCTTTGGGGTTGAGGGGGAAGAGAAGGGCAAACACCCATAGGGAGACAGAAAAATGTTGGACAGGAGAAGGAGGAGCAGGAACAAGAGACCCAGGGAAGTAACTGAGGGCTCAGAAAAGAAGGGAGAAGAGGATGGCGAAGCCTTTCCTAGGAAGAGCAGTCTGCCCTGCCATGTGAGCAGAAAGGACGGTGGCATGAATCAGGCAGAGGGCTGCGGGAACACAATGCCAGAGCATGTGCTGCAAAGAAGACAGAGAAGACATGCGGGGAACCCCAGGGGGAACCTGGCAGTGGAGAGAAAGGGAAAAGATGCAGTGAATTCAGCCCACAGCAACTGCGAATTGCAATACTCCTGCATTGTACAATCCCACCCTGCAGATTCATTCCCTGGCTGCAGGTCACTGCAGAAAACTAGAAAGGAAGTATAATTTCCTTTCCCCTCCACAGCCCCCTCTTTCACAATGCTTGAATGCTCAGTTTTTCCTCCCTCACTTCTTAAAGCAGGAAGAGAAAGAACAGAAACCCTAGTGCCTCGTTTGCCTCTTCACCAAGTCCTTGCTGCTGCCCGCTGCACACCTCTCTGGAGCCTCCGGAGCCGGCATCCAGCTGCCTAGCCAAAGACAGCAGAAATGAGCTGCTGTTATCGCAGATGTGATCTGAATGACAGCTATGTCGAACAACCCTGCTGAAGACCGCGTGTCATTTATCAGGTGTCAAAATCATTTCTCTATTTTGTGCATTAAATATATATATCAAACGACAAAACACAGTAGTTGCCAAAAGATGTGTATCTCCTCTGTGACCAAGTTTAGCTACGTTTAAACCTAACATGTAACCCCTTACAGACTTTCACCAATTTAAGCAATACTGAAACTTCCAGGCAAAGAGGTAGACACTAACTCCACTGTGTATGTATTTCCAACTCAGAAAGGAGGATTCCTGATCTTCCATTTTACCTAAAGGACTTTCTCAGGTTTTTAAGAGTCACGATTTTCAAAGCATCTCTGTAGCTATAAGATCCCTATTGTTTTCAGCAAGCATAAATAGCTGAATGGCTTTATTTGCATCACATTTGGTTTATCTACACCTTCCTTAAGTGCTTGTCTATGGCCTTGATGTGCTGTTCCCTGAGTCATAGGGCGATTGATTTCTTCTATTCATCAGGAATGTTACCGACCAAGAAAGTTATTTTCCTCATTTAGCCTGTGGACTACAAGAGCACTAATAAATTCCCCTCACCCGGTGGATCTTTGCACACAATTGACATCAAATAGGCAGTTTAAATAGTAACAAGCACTGACAGATCCCACGGATCCACTTACACTGGGGGCAGGGAGCAATGGCTTTAGATTTTCATCACATCCCTGTCACCAGTTATTTAGTCTTTTGCTCCTGAATCTGAATGATACTCTGTGGCTGCTCGGCCGCAAAGCAAACAACATTTTGACATTCCCAGAGCCCAGCTAATACTGGGAAAAAATCCATATACACCACCAATATTAAGGCTTAACTGTTTTCTATCCTAATGAAAGTCCATCTCATAGTGTATTTATGTTAATACAGTACTCCTGTATGTGTGGATAAGTACACACATACACATACACAACTGTCTGCATATATTTCTCTTGAACCTAGGATATCACATTTAACACAAAGTATGCGTATATTTACAAGACTCCAGTTTCATTTTCAGTCAGCCCACACAGCTACATTATGATCTCTCCTATTTGTTCAGATCACCCACCACCATTACCACCTCACAGAATATTAAATAAGTGAACAAAATGAGTTTTCGAATTCACCTCAAGTCTACGTCGCAGAGCCGGTCCGCAGCTTTCCTGACACAGTTTGTGTGTTTAACAGGAAACACCTCCAACAAATATGCTCACAAACCGAATCAAAAAGGGAGATTTTGGAAAAAAGAAACACAGCTCCAGGCAGGAAAAGTGTTGCAGTATGATGAGGGGCTTTTTTTCAGTGATATCCTACTTCAAGATTGCTCCTAACAAACAAGCATCAAGTACAGTTGTGGTGGGCTGACCCTGGCTGCACACCAGGTGCCTGGCACACCAGGCCAAAGCCGCTCTATCACTCCCCTCCTCAGCTGGACAGGGGAGAGAAAATGTAATGACAGGCTTGTAGGTCGAGATAAGGACAGGGAGATCACTCACCAACTACCGTCACCGGCAAAACAGACTCGACTTGGGGAAATTAGTTTAATTTATTGCAAATCAAATTAGAGTAGGGTAATGAGAAATAAAACCAAATCTTAAAAACACCTTCCCCCCACCCCTCCCTTCTTCTTGGGCTTAACTTTACTCCCGATTTTCTCTACCTCCTCCCCCCGCAGCGGCACAGGGGCACGAGGACTGGGGGTTGCGGTCAGTTCATCACACATTATTTCTGCTGCTCCTTCCTCCTCATGCTCTTCCCCTGCTCCAGCGTGGGGTCCCTCCCACGGGAGACAGTCCTCCATGAACTTCTCCAGCGTGAATCCTTCCCACGGGCTACAGTTCTTCATGAACTGCTCCAGCATGGGTCCTTTCCACAGGGTGCAGTCCTTCGTGAACAGACTGCTCCAGTGTGGGTCCCCCATGGGGTCACAAGTCCTGCCAGCAAACCTGCTCCAGCGTGGCCTACTCTCTCCATGGGTCCACAGGTCCTGCCTGGAGCCTGCTTCAGCGTGGGCTTCCCATGGGGTAACTGCCTCCTTCAGGCATTGACCTGCTCTGATGTGGGGTCCTCCACAAGCTGCTGGTGGATATCTGCTCCACCATCAACCACCATGGGCTGCAGGAGAATCTGCTCCGGTGCCTGGAGCACCTCCTTCCCTCACCTTGGTGTCTGTGGAATTGTTTCTCTCGCATATTCTCACTGCTCTCACTGGCTGCAGTTGCTGTTGCGCATCAACTTTTCCCCTTCTTAAATATGTTATCACAGAGGTGCTACGTAGCATGGCTGGTGATGGGCTGAGCCTTGGCCAGCAGTGGGTCCCTCTTGGAGCCGGCTGGCATTGGCTCTGTTGGACAAAAGGGAAGCTTCCACCCCCATAGCCCTCCTGGCTACCAAAACCTTGCCACGCAAACCCAATACAACAGTCCAAATATCCCAACTCTACTTTGCAATTTTGAAGTCTGGGAGCCCATTTTCTACTTTGAAACCAGGCACCCGTGCTCAAGTTTTGGCTATGTGTGCTCAGGCAGCAGTTTCCAAGGAAACCAGTGACTGCTTGAACATTGTAAAATGCAAGTCCTGTGCTCGCTGTTTCACAAGTACACTGCAGCTATTTCCGTGACACAAACCCTTCCAGGTAGGTGCTTTACCACTGTTTCTAAAAGACCTTAAAACAATTTCAGATGTTAAGGATGTCAGTATACACAGTATACATCCAAGCAATGTGCACACTTGCAACCAGACCACTTTCTGTAAAGGTTGAGAGAAGGAGAAAGGAATTATTTGAGTTGTTTTAGGCTCCAATGTAGCAAATACTTTTGTTTTTTCCTGTTCTATCAGCCCTTCAAAACAAAGACAAGCTACACAAAATGTGAATGTCAGGGACTTCTCTGCCTGCACGTACCCCCTAGAAATGGCAAAACAGCAGATGAAAAACATTTATACAAATATTTATCCTTTAGCCTGCTACAACTGCAAGTATTTTGGCACCACGAAAAGCCAAAAGAGAAGTAATACCAGCAGCACAGGCAGTAAGGATTATCATTTATGACAGTAAGTGGCATTTAAACCACCAGTTCAAAAAGCACAGCTTTCCAGGACCCCTTACCTTAAGATAAGGTTCGTATTCAATAACTTCTGAAATCTTAGCATCCCACAGTACCTATCCCAAGCAGGATAACCAAAGAAACAGGTATATATCAGGTCACTGTGTACTTTTTAACTCTCTAAAGGAGCAATTTTTCCCCTTGCCTCATATTTTGCATCTGGTGCTCAGTGAGACAGTGTTTAGTAAAGGCATGGAGTCCACTCACTTTCCCAGCGAGTCTGCAACACAGGTTGCTGCGAGGAGCTGGCTAGTCTAAATTTTGTGCTATTACATACATTTTTGCTCAATATCAGCACACTGATCTGGGGGGTGGGGGGAGGTTGATTCATTTCAGACGTGTAAGATGCATACTGTGTTTAGGAACACAGGCTGCTAAAGCTCAGGACTACTTTCACAGCGAATCTGGAGAGAAGGCATTCATGTCCATGGTCTGGGACCTCATTTTCTGTTGATGTACTTTAAAACTATCCACCTACAGCATTCACCCAATACAGATAAGATGAAAAAAGTTAATTCTGTAGAAAATGAATTTATGGAGATGTACTACAATTAAAAAAATAGTTTCTATGTTAATGACCACCTTCATTTAAGTGCTATTAGCTTGCTTAAAACTACTGTACTTGCTGAATACTTTTGTTTCACATATAACCACCATGAAGATTTCAATATAGTTTCTGAACAGAACTACTTTGCTTTAAAACATAGTGTATTTACACTACACTGCTAAAATTAATATCAGAAAGCAGCAGAGAAGCATGTGTTGCTTATTGCTACTAAGCAGAACTAAAAATAATTGAAATTGCAGCAACGTTTAATCTTGCCGTCACTCATCAAAGCAAGAATCAGACAGAAAATGACAAAACAAATATGTGGCTTTAATAGCTTTGTCTGGTGAATTGTTTTTTACCTTCCTTTGAATAAAACACCTCTGGTCCTTGGAGTTTACATTCAGCATAAACATTACCTGACTAAACAAACGTACTTCAGAGAGGACCCAGAACACTACTTGCCAATAGAGAAAAATCTTTGTCCTCTGCATAAAAACTAAATACAATATAGTTATTCCTTACCACCACTAGTAACCAAAGCCTCAAAAGGCTGAATTATACAAAGAGCCAAACTACCAGCAATCTCACGCTTGCCACTTTACAACACATTAAGCAGCACAGACTCCGAGGCGCGAGTCACACGTATGCCTCTTGAGTAGAGGAAAGCCCCATCCACCACCACTACCACTGTCAAGCCAGACCTGTCAAAACAGAGTAAAATAACATTTGACTGACTTGCATTTGCTGCTATCCTTGACATGCTGCACGTTAAAACTTCTGTCAGGAAGCATATCATCCTTCACAATAAAACCTCATCCCTGCGAAGCATGAGGAGACTCTGCTCTCAGCCCTGCCGTGCAAACAGAAGCAGAGCAAGTTGGGTGTTTGGGGAGTCAAGAGAGGAGACGGCTCATGAAGCAACTCTGCCAAGCTGCCTTGCCCAGCTGTAGAAATGAGATAAGTTTAGGACTGGGCTGCTGGGTAGGCAACAAGTCCCACGTACCCAGACTCAGCAGCACTTGCTACAGGAGCAGGCTGTCCTTCACAGCATCCGAGAGCTTGTCCATGCAAATCAGCCAGCTGAAGCCAAACACAAAAACCATGATAGGGTTTGAGTGGCACAATGCTGCTACAACGGCAGGAGAAAAGTCAATCTGTCCCCTTGATAGCTGCCAAGATGAGTGGAAAGCTAGTCAGCAGGGGCCTAAGGGAGATCATTCCCCAAGGCAATGCTCTTGGCCACATTTCATATTAGTGGGCACATCATCCTTTCTCACAGACCTTCTACCAGTGGAGAGATTCTGCCCCATCACCATTCGACACATATCAGTAAAGTCCTAACCCTAAAGTCCTAACCCCCTAAATCCTGCACACTGAAAAAAAACCACTGACATCCATTAATGTCAGCATTTAATCAAGAATTAGCAGATCTTCCCAGGCACAGAAATACTTTTTCAGAACAATGTTAAACTACATTGAGATGGATTCAACATTATGTCACACAGCACATAAAAGCAACCACAGCAGTTAATTACTCTCAAACAAATGATAAACGCATTTCAATCAGTCACTGGACACATCATACTGAATTACATCTTGACACCGAAAAAAAAATTTAAGGTTGCTACATCCATCACTGCTGACTGCTTTTGATACGATGTTTTCTGCAGCGCAACACCAAAACCAGAACATAACAGGGCTAAAGAGGCCACCATCCCTCATCTGATTTCACAGCTCCTGTCCTACATTTCAAGAAGAAATCACGGTGGGAGCATTGTCTCTGTTCCCAATCACAGGTCCCTCAATCATCTCAACCATCAGTTTCTAGTGGTTAAATTATGTTGCAACCATCCTCCAAATTATTTTAGAAAGAGGAAAGCGTGGGGTTTAGGAAAGGGGTTGGGTTTTTGGTTGTTTTGGTTTTTTTAGAACTGTTTGAGAGTTTTAATTAATGGACAGCTCCTGGGTACCTCAGCATACATACCATTATAAATACCAGCAGATTATTTTATGCAAACACTCTAAATATGAAGTGCTTTTCATATATTTCTGGGGGGTTTATTACTATTTTGATCACTTAAAAATATGCCTCTAGTCTACAGAAGATGTGCACATTCGCCTTCAAAGAACCAGTTTGGCCATTGAAGGGATTTTATTAAATCTCTTGTATGTATGTTGTACTTACCCTAAACCTATGCAACCAAGTATTTTATTTTTTTTAAACCAGAACTCTTAAATACGACTCACAGGCTGCTCCTCCCCCCAAAAACAAATCTCTGGGATTTTGGCAGATTCTCCAACTTTACATTCAAAACATTCCTAAGTCTGTTAACTCACAAAACCAAGTCATTTTTCATCTTACTCAACATTTTCTATAAATGACACAGCATTTTGCTGTTATCTCAGTTAATGGCAGGGCATACATCACCTCTGACAAGAGAAGACCAGGCCCTATACATTTCTTCACGCTCGTGAGCTCTCTGCTTTGTTTTACATTCTGCTTCTGCAATTTTTTTTCCCTTCTGGAAAACAAAATATGCTGATTACACAGTCTTCCAAAAAAGCATACAGCTGTTGCCAATCACCAAACAAACAGCCTTTTAAAATTAAAGTCCTAGGTATTTTCCCATGGCAAGTACAAAATAACGAAAGCAAAGAGACGAGAGTTACAGCTTCCTAGTTAAAAAGGCTATTCTTTGGTATGGAGCTCTGTAAAATCTTAATTGGAATAACAGTTGGTACAAACTCAGTCTCGCAGTATTCTTTTCATGCTGACAGGCTGTTAGCAGCCAGGATATATTCTGCGAGAGGTCAAAGGTGTGGAAAAACAAACAGAGCAGCAATTTTAGAAGATGAAGAGGAGATAAGGATTTGTTGGCATTTTTCTACCATGGAAATCATCCAGCTTTCTCCGCAGTCTGTGCCCACTTACTCCAGTCACTTCTTGCAAGTTATTTCCTTTGGGGGGGGAAAGAAAAAGCCACTTATTTTAGACAACTGGCTTCTAGTTACTGGAATACAAAGACTGATAAAGATGCCAATGTCTGACTTCTCTCACTGGTCTCGTAACTTGGAAGAAAATGGCAGGATGTGTCCCTCCATGGATTTTAGCTATAAACTCCTCATGTGAGCCCACAAAATCCCATTTCACATTAAAAAAAAAAAAATTTAGAGGCAAAATAAGCCCAACCCTGCAACAGCAACTAAAACTCTTAACACTCCAAAACAGACTTTTTTTTTAAACTATATGCACCTTATATGGTAGGGTTTGTGTGCAAGGCAAGATCTTGCAGGAAATTTAATGGTGTTTTTTCCATATGAGGCAATTAAATTCACTTTCACGCTTAAAAGCCATTCAGAGTTTTACCATTTTATAACCCAGAATCTTCTGCAGGGAATCACAGCAGCTTCCATAGACATTTCACCACAGAGTCAGACCCACAGGTATCAGAAGTCTACCATGGTCCTCATGATCACTCCTCGTTTCTAACAGACTTTCTACTACTACTGATCCTACCAATCTCCAGCCGCCTTAGGTGCTCCACCAGATCAAGAGGACAGACCCAGCACCACTTAACTGCAAAAAAAACACAGGCTACCAAACAACTGAAGATTTCCTGTGTGTTCTCTTGGTGCTCCTACTTCTGTATAATGCTGGAAAACAGCCTGATACTTTGGTGGCTTGTCAAACCCAAAGCTTGGATGTCATTACCTCAAGAGTCTACCTCAAGAGGTTCGGCATGAACGGGACAAAAAAGTCAACCCTTCCTTGTGTAATTTGGTAGTTCCTGTTCTGCTTCCAGGTCCTCTCCACCTCAACCTCTGGTACCGTCACAAATGGTTATCTTGAACATCAAAATGTCATCAAGATTGTGTCACATTTGTTTAATCAAGACAAAGACCTCACCTCAACCACACACAAGCACTGTGTAAGCCGTGTTGGCGACTGCACGTAGAAAAGCATAAGAAAAATCAAAATTTAGGTATTAATGATCCCAAATAAACTAAACCAGTTGCGCTTCCTCACTCAGTCTCCTAGGTACATCCACCACTAACAGAGCAGGTCATCTGGACTGTATTTTAATCATGAGAACTACAGGTAAGCAAAATACACGGCTCACGTTTTCCTTTGTTTAGGTAGCTGTATCTTCCTTTCCATCGGGATGCTCAAACTAAAAGTGCTTACCAGTGCAGTTACAGATTTAGGCAAGCACCCAAGATGACCGTCTATCACCAGAAGAAGTCGTGTCACCTCAGCAGGTGTCCATCCTTGGGCATGAGGCTTTGAGGGCTACTTGTCACCATAACATGATGGCTCAAACAGAAGAGCAAACACTTCCTAGAGCAACGTGCACTCCTGAAGCTGTGAGCACGTATCTTTTCCACCTCAGCGATTAAGATCTGAAGCTGCAAGTTGATTTAAATATTGTATTAAGAGTATTGACCATGGTAGGTGAATATGAAATACTCCCTCAGGCAGGTGGCGCGCGTTACACCCCATGTGACATTACGGCAAGACATTGATGCAATGAGCAATTAAAATTCAAGCTGGAAAACATTAATTCAAGGCTTCGTCAGGCTTCCTATGTATTTCACCATGCACGGCAGGGGCTCCAGGCTCATTCTGCCGAAACCTGAAGTGCTTCCCTGAGCTCGGGGGGGGCTCAATTCACATTTCGAGGGCACCAAGGGGTGAACACACAAACACACCCCTGACAGAAAAGTAAACATTTTCAGATGCAATATGCTGTCCTACAGTTTGAGGAAATTAATGCCTCTGGGCCGCCTTCTCCTACCTTAGACGTTTACCAGACACACCACAGCTTGCACAGACCCACCCACCTGCCCGCACCTCGGCCAGCCACCTGCTCACGGGGAAGCCACCCCCCCCCCACCCAGCAGGACCCCGGCCCCCCCTTTTGGGGGTTTGTTTTT
>NW_008825613.1:1365507-1365904 GCF_000699105.1 Pygoscelis adeliae
GGCGGGCAGGCAACTACTGCTCTGACATCCCTAGTCAGGGCAATGGGAGCACCTGGGCATCGTCCCTCGCAGCTGCCCCACCTCGCCTGCAGCACCTGCACCACCAGCCCCGCCATGGCCTCGGCCCGGGAGTAAACCCGCACCCATGTGGGGCTGGTGAAGTCCCGCATGGGGCTCCGGAGGGGCCTCGCTGGAGCAACACAGCATCGAGAGGCCGATGGCCCCTTCCACCATGTGCCCTAACAAGCAGCTGGGGGGTGACCTGCATCCCAAAGCCCACCCAAAACAAGAACGACCCCAACTACCACGATGGCTTGAACGATCCTCCACGACCCCAGCGCTCCCGTTTAATACAGCGAGGAAGATGTCGGCCGCAAAGGGGAGGCGGATTTGTCCA
>NW_008825613.1:1367858-1370295 GCF_000699105.1 Pygoscelis adeliae
AGCCCTCCCCTCTCGTCCTTTTGCAGGAGGAGGCCATCAAACAGGTCCAAACCCTGGGAGATGGCTGCACAAACCTGCCCTCTCCGTCCCACTTTCGGGGTGTCCCCTAGTCTTCTCCCTTCCCCTCCTCTGCTCCAATCAAGGTTGCTACTTTTTCCCTACTGAACTTGCCCGGCTTATCTCCCATTTACTTTTTTTTTTTTTTTTAACAGCCAATTTTTGTTGTCTTCTCTGAGTGAAAGCACAAGTCAGTGCCTGGCATGGCTCCTGCTCAGTCTCAGCATGCTTTGGGCTCCAAAAACCCAGATTTTTAATGTGAATATCGGTCAAGTATGTCTGCACTGGAAAAGCCTGGAGGCAGGGCATATGCGTCTTAGAGCACTAAAAAAAAAAAAACTAACTTAATATATGGGAAATAAGACACTTTCTGTGTAGCCCCAATACCCACATGAAAGCATAAGCTAGTTTCTGCTGTACCAAACACGATAGGATTTTCCCAGTGTGTGAGCATGACGCCTCATGCACTAGGATTTTCTGCATGCCAACAAACCGCCACACGCCAGTTCTACCTGTGCAATACAGTCCACGGCTCTGCAGCACAAAAATAACAAAATAAAATAAATGAGCCGCATCGGCTGAGCCCTTGGTGCCAAGTGGCTCTGTTTTCTTTTGTCTTGCCTGCATTTGCCAGGCGCTGAAGGGACAGTGATGTACGCCGTGACAACACGGCTCCTGGGCTTGGCCCTCCAGGGCAGAAAGAGGGATCTGTGAGCAAGAAAAGAGCTGGTTTAGGGGTTTCCCCAATAAGATTGCACAGTCTGGAGGAGTCGGGGGTAAAAACCCCCACAGCCCAGCTAGGCGCAGGCACCCCGCAAGAGCTTCTGCAGGGGGCACAGGCACAGTTTTGTGCTCGGATGTTTTCAGGGCAGCAGAAGGAGCTGCTTCAGTTCCCTCTCTGGGAGTTTGATTTGGGGAGGTAGGATGCAGTCATGGATACATTTTTTGGAGGTGGGTGGTACCTACATGTTTGTATCTGCTGTTAGCAGTGTGTCTAGACCTCCCATTCAGGCATTAGTTGGAAATGAGAGACATCCAGACAGAGACCGTGTTTATGGGATTGAGCTTTTTTGATTTGGTTTTTTTTTACTGTTACATACTGGTGCTTGGCTGAGTCCAAAGTTCCAGCTTTCAACCTGCAGATGGTCTTTATAAAATAAATTAAAAAAAAAAAGAACGGATAAGGAATTACAACTGCTCCCTGTTCAACACTGTTGTTTGAAAGGGCCTGGCCTCTGTTCATAAGCATGAGGCTTTGCAGGTTCTTTAACGTATTTGATACCTCCTGCATTTTTGAGATGCACATGAAAAAAAAATTGGGTTATGTAAAATGCTTCAGTTTTCAGTCCTCTTGATGCATATGTACCAGGCACAAAAGCAAAGTCCCCTGGTTGTTTTCATGGGTTGCGAAAGTGCTTTAAGTTCAGACAGCATTTTTTACTGTATATTCCCTCCACTTCAATCTTGCATAACTCGCTAGGAACAGAAGTACCAAATATCGTCTGAACATTTCCATTTTAAAGAAGACTGGTGTTAAATAGATGCACTCCTGCTGCCTATAAACTAGAAATCAATGATAAATAAAATATTTTAATAGCATTCAGCCAACATGCTTAAAGTTGTATTGTTTTCCTCCCTACACAAGTGATACCAACTTCTGGATGAGGGAGATGGTGATACGGTTAACTGAAGCCCACCAGGCTTCAAAAGAGTAACAGCCCTGGGGGGAAACTTGTGCATAATTTCTCGATGACAAGCAGTAAAGCCACATTACTCGGTTTCTATTAGAGGTGCATAGCCTGGGACTGAGATAACAGTACCTAGATCAGAAAGGATCTGGAGAAAAACGTGAGAAATTACGGGAAATAAAACTGGCGAGGAATTTAGCTGAGTATATCTAAAGAAAATATTTATTTACAGGTGGGAAGCAGATTTTCATAACACCTACAAAGTCTAAAGAGAGATTTTATGGCTCGGTTTTAGATTTGGGACTATAATCAGCAGCTGTCAAGTCTAAGGCTCATCTTCCCCGATTTAAGGATGAGGCCAAAGCAGCCCAACAGGCTTCACAACCTGACAGCCGAGTTCTGCCATGGGAAGGCAGCCAGCAGTTACCTATTTTCAACTATTCACTGCTCTCCCAAAGAAACTATTGGGTGAGTGCAGATCTCCTCCCTGTGGTTCATACTTCAGGCTTTCCTGGTACCAGCTAGTGTGTAATCTGAGGGATCCCAGGGTACCACCCCACTCCGATAAAAATAAATCCTCTGATCCCGTTCCTTTCAACTTAAAGTTCCCAATAAAAAAATCTCAGACTCTCAGAGCAGCTGCTTTGTCTTCTTGATCCAGTGAACGGAAAGAAACGGCTTTAGGGAGAAGA
>NW_008825613.1:1370341-1401393 GCF_000699105.1 Pygoscelis adeliae
TAACTGGCTTGGGTTTTCTGGAGGACGGGGCGAAGCTGCTTGTGGTTTGTTAAGGGAGTCTTTGGCTACGGTTGTCCCAAAGCCTTTTTCTGATCCGGCCACTGCAATACTGTGCCTGGATGTCAAGTAAACAGGAAGCCAAATAAAAGAGCATCTGCAGACAGCATCCTCTCTGCCCCAAAACACCACGTGCTGAGGCTTGCTGATGGGAATCACACGAAACAGGGATGTTTCTTCTCTTCGAATAGGCTCTGATATACTCACAATATTTCCTCTCTGCACAGCTCCTAGGTTTTAATAGCTTTTGTTTCTAAACCTTTTAAGGATCATCTGTCACCAAATGCACACCCTCAGCTGCCATCTTCCAAGCTAAAAACATATTTGAAAGCTCTCTATTCTGCAAACATCTCCCCAGGCTCGCCAATCAAAGCTCAGGTAGCAAGCAGGATTGCTGACGGGCAAATGTCGCCTTGCTACAGCTGGCCAGGACAGCATGGACAGAGAAGTTGGAGATGCATCACTGAGTACATACATAAACATTTTCCTCCTCCCGGAAGCATTTTTTTTCCCCTGCCTAATCCACTCCAATGCCAATCCTTAGTTTTTTCCCCAAAATATCTACAGGAGCAGATCAGCCTGTGGTAGAAAGTTGAACCGCTTGGATTTTGTGATGCATTTCTCTGCTGGTCGGGGCTTTGTGCAGATTTGGAAAGGTGTGTGACCCAAGGGACTCCCCCTGCCAATGGCACACAGCTGGTTGCAAAGCCAAATGCATTCCCTACATGCATATTCACAGCAACACCTTTACGATGTGAAGAAGGAGAGACTAAAAATACAGGAAGATCTAGAGGAAAGCAGCATGTACATGAACTGAACTCTTGCAAGAAGCATGCTATAACCAACTCAAGTTGCAGTTCACCCTGGAAAGTCACCACGTCCCATCCGTGGGATGCTACCCCCCCTATTCCACCATGCACCCAAAATTCACGCCAGTCCCTGAGGCAGAGGAAGGAGTGCCACCTACTGAAACATGAACACATCTGATTCCTCCCTAGGGCACATTTGGCCATTCTTTTTGCCCTTTGCCCCAAACAGAGTGCCTCCGGTAGCTCCTTCTGGGGCCACAATGCCCTACAGATTTGCAGGGGGCAGCTGGAAAATAATTCAGCCCCCAAGGATGGGGATAAGGCTGGAACTACTGTGTCAAAGCAGCCTTGCCAAGACCAAGGAGCAGGAATTGGCAGTATTTGGGGAGTGCTTCAGCCCCATTTATCTCCAAAAGTCCTATTGTCTCTTGACATTGGACATTCCCTCTTATTTTGGTCCTTTTTGAGGCCTCTAAAAATGAAGCTGAAACCAGTTTGTTCCTACCCACCGAAGGGATGGAGATATCCAGGGTTGGGCCCTCTTGCAGTGAGTGATGTCTTTTAAACCCCATTGATTCCTGAGTGCTGAAAGTCAAATCAACATCTCAACTGGATTATCTCAAGGATTTTCCTTTAGTATGTAGATTCTTTCCATTATCAACAAGAAACACTGAGAAGTAGCTCTTGTGAAGAGCATGCAACCGCTCCAGCCTGCCCTAGGAATTCCTCCCAGGATGAGGATCATTTGGAGTAGTGTGTAGAGAAAAAAAATTACCTCTATTAATGTTACAAAAAAATGCTCAGTGCAGAGACAAGAAAAAAATGTGTGCTGTACTGCAATTAGTAATATGCTTAGCTTTTTATATCACATTAGGGGCATACATAATAACACAAAAATGAATGTTTGTGTCAAGCAAGGCAAAGGGATGAGACATTATAAGTGTATAATAGCGCAGAATTATCCTTGTAACACAGTGATTCCAAGCCCTCCTCCCCTTGCATGCACAGATGCATGTGCCAGAATCAGATTCAAGTTTCCTGTTGTCTTTTGTGGGTCCTTTGCCCGGAAAAATAGATGGCACAAAGGACCTAACGCACTGGCAAGGTAAGAGATAACCCTCCCCTAGTCGTTCTTCCAGGCTGGAGGAAAGCTTCTACCTGTGGTTCCTGCTGGGTGGGCTGCAGGGCTGAAACAGTAGAAGAGTATCAGTCATCTTTATGGGAGGAACATGAATTTTACATAAAAATGGCACAATAAATTATTCTCAATATCCAGAAGTTGAATACACATTCAACAAGCCCTTCAAAGCTTTTTCCTTCCATTAGAGCAATGAAAACAGTCCTTCTGACTTCTTTTTCCCACTAAGAAGACCCTATTCACACCAGTCCTGCCTATGTGTCTACAGAAACCATAGATCCTCTGCCCTCCAAAAAGCATCTGACACACTTCAATTGAAAGATGTCTTTCTAAGCCAGGCTTTTTCTCCCATGATCGCATGGAAAGCTGGATTTTCAACAGCTCACCCCATCAGATGGTTGCACATAGTGGCAGTGGGTCTCTGCACCCCTTCGCTTCAGTGCTGGTTCAGCTGCTCATGAGCCCCCATGGGCCAGGAGGGAACACTATGGGCTTCCTGGTAGCAGCTTCTCATATCCTCAGCCGAAATGAAATCTTTGCAGCTGGACTTTCTCCAGGAAAAAGTAAACACATTTTCCATGTGCCCCTAGATACGAGCTGCAAATAGCAGCAGATGTCCAGGTAGGTCAGGTGTGGGAACCACCATCCCTGATCCCGATCCCTCCTGTCCATACACACCTCAAGTGACCGGTTGATTTTTTCCCACCTGCCAGAAAGGACTGGACTGCCTGGCAAGGTCAGACTCAAGCAGAGCTTAGACATGTCTTCCCGTGGGCTGGATTAAGTCAGAAGCGGCTTCAAAATGATTCATCTGCCTTAAGAAGTCTCTTTAGGCTCATGCTAAGCAGCGATTTGTTCTGAAAACTGCCAACATAAATACTTAGTGCTGTTTTACAGTTACTACAATTAGACACTAACTATGCCCCTGCTTTTCTCAACAGTCCCAGGGCACCGACTATATAGAGCAAAAGTAGCATTTAGACAAGGAGAGCCCTGGAAATGTAGTTTTCTTTTGCTTTCAGCCTTAAGCTACTGGGAAATGAACCCAGGGACCAATTAAGCTAAATGTAAGGATGCAGATCTAGTCTTGGAGCCATGAGATACAGGATATAATGGAGGTGAAGTTTGTAGGAAACGTAACTCAGTTGACGTAGTTGGAAAAACAGATTCATTCTGGCTCTCACGCACGTATCCGTGAGATTGGGAGAAGCTGAAATGTTTGAAGGAAGGTGGGAGCCATGTGTTGGGTCTGAGGCCACTGATTTTCACGGAGACACAGCCAGGATAGCCAGGCCAGCTTCCTTGCACTTCTCATCAACCAGAGTTTAACTGCTCAGGACAGCCCACGCTCAGTGACCCTTTTATTTTCACTATTCAACATACATTCCTCCTCCCGCTGTATGATGTCTCAGTGTCGCGGTGAAGGGGTGGGAAAGCTCAGCAACTCATCCATCACCCAGCCAACGCACCAAATGACATGGTGTTATGCCCGAGGATGAAAACAACCCAGCCTGCTCACACAACAGGGACATCCTAATGCCAAAAAGCTCTGCAATTAATTCAGTCATTGAATGGTCAACACACACAGGTTACCAAAAGTTTCCCAAACCTCACTTGTCAGAGGCAAGACCCTAACAAAGCCATTGACACAGCCAGAAACCCTACAGCTGCCTAACACACTGCGTGTCACCTTTGTATTGCATTGCTTAGGAAAGGCACTTGGGCAGAATACAGATCTGATCTTACCGTGTTACACAGCCCAGGCAATCAGGAACTTAACGGGGTGTCAGGACATATGGGGTCAAATCCCAGCTTTCTGCCTTTGTTTCTGACTTCATCTGCTCCTACTAACCTTTCACATGTGAAATCATGTCTTCGTTTTTCTTTATGTAGGACTCTAACCAGCAACAACAGCTTCTAGTGGCACATTTTGGAGTAGCGATTCTTGCATTGGTATTCAGCAGTATGCTGGTAAAAACTTGCATTGACAAAAAGTGAGGTTTGTCTTGTGAACCAGCCTGCAATTCTTCATGGTATACTTTTAAAACACTACACAAACACAGCTAAACTCATCAGCTGTTACCATGCAGTTACATCTTTTCCTTCCTCCAACCTCTGTTGCCTTCTGCAACTTCGTGATTTTTTTAATCACGGTTCTCCAGTTGCAAGAGGTGAAAAGCAAAATACTCAGGAAGGTATGAACACAAGATACTTGTTTTCCCCCAAAATTATTTTAATCGACAGCAGCTCATTTCTACAGCCTGATTTTGAAGCTGCTTGATGCCATTTCTTAACTTCCCAGGTTTAATGGTAGCAAACCACTTTCCAGCCCTGAGCATTTGTAATTCCGGGTGCTTCCTCTCATCGCCCTTTCGGATCCTGCAGTGTTTCTAATCTCTCCTTGCCAGTAATGCACCACTCACCTACCATAATTGCCTTGGTCTGTTGGGCTGATTTATCCAACCTTCAAAACAATTCATTTATATTTGAAATTGGATTAGAAATAAACATGTGTTCTGCTACCACCGATATGAAAATAACCAGTGCATTACCATTATTTTATGATGTATGCATCGTGAACAAGTGCACTGTCTCTTTAGGTAATCAAATTAATCCCTCTGCTTATTAAAAATTATTATTTGAATGTTTCAGGTATTTATAACAATAAGTATGAAGCATAGATTTTAAGCTTGTGTTTTACATGACTGGACAACAGGTTGGTGTTTCTTAAAGATAAATACAAGTTGCACTGAAAGTTGCCTTCCTTTTTAGAAACAGATAACTGCTAGAATTTATGCTGAAGTCTTTTTCTGACATCTGCATGTCTGAGCAACTAGAAACAGTTTACTGAAGTACCAGTCTTTTATTTAAGCACCTAGAAATGTTTATGTCCACAATTCTAGCAATGCTAAACCCTCTCTTGCAGAAAACATTTCCAGAAAAGGTTTGTACTCAAAATTGATCCCCATGATCATTTAATGCTCAGAATAAAGGGCTGCGTCCCACAGAGGACCCATCTCGTTAAGGTACCAAGGAAATATCCATGAATCATCCAGGCACAATCTGCAAACAGGAGCTCACATCTGGTTTCACAAAGTTTTTACAGCATTCCACTGACTTCTACAGCTATTTCTTATTCATGCTTGGGGAAACTTCATCAGGTTGGGCTTTCTGAGTGTGTAAAAATGTTATGCTCACAATTTTCTCTTTGTCAGTGTTTGCTCAAACTGATTGCTCTACTCATCAGAGCATTAGAGGCCAATGTTCGCCCGATTTCCCACGCATTGCCAACATCTTTCAACTGACTGCCCTGCTGCGTTGGGTGAATCAGGGGATGGGCAGCATTTTTATTCTCACCTTTGCACAATTTCTGCTTCAAATCAGCAGCTAAACCCCTGGGTAAGGTGCAGGGCTCCCTCCTCGCTCTCACTGCACTACCTTGTCTTGGAGGAGGATGTGCAACCGCATCTCCTCACCAGCCGCAGGCAAGTTGGGCTGTGCAAAACCAGGGCTGCAGTGCCTTTTCTGACTCCAGCTCCAGCTCCAGCTGGTTTTGCTCTGACCCTGACTCCCCTCCGTTGTGTAGTATTAAAACATGCATTGAAACATGCTGGGAAAGTTCACCTACGCAACTCTTCTCCACCATAAAACACACTGGGAAGGTTCACCCCTGCACATCTTCCTCACCACCTCCTAATCTTTGATCTGAGTGGAGAACAGCATGATTTTCACTGCTGATTATGATACTGACTTGTGAGAACTTCCTCAAACCTAGAAGGAAAAATCCTTTGCAAGTGATGATGCTGCAAAGGCAACATGCACTTTGGGTCTGCTTCTCTATGCTCTAGAAAGAAAGATTTCTAGGTTGGTATTGACCTTTCATAGGCTACTTCTCTGCAAGAACTATTTCTGTTGAAGCTTTATTGTCTATGCTTTTACTTGAGCGGCTTGGCCCAAACAACAGCACAATTTCTTCATACCCTAATTTATGCAATCCGTATACACAAAGCTCAGTGTACAAACTCATCTTCAAAGCATCTGACATGCTGTGAAAGGGTCTTGTGTTGTTAGAATAGGAAGGACCGATACTGGTAGAGTGGTTAAACATTGGAACGGGCTGCCCAGGGAAGTGGTTGAGTCACCATCCCTGGAAGTATTTAAAAGACGTGTAGATGCGGCACTTAGGGACATGGTTTAGTGGGCATGGTGGTGTTGGGTCAACGGTTGGACTCGATGATCTTAGAGGTCTTTTCCAACCTTAATGATTCTATGATTCTATGATTCTATGGTACGCAGCATAGAAACCTGCATTGTGGCAGACAGGAAGGCAATGTATTTTATACTTCTGGTCCCTGGAACAAGAGTCCAAATTCACAACCCACTTCAAAAATCCCCCTGCTCCTTTACAGATACACAAACATCAATTTGGTTTTTTTAAACCCACTCTTTTCCTTTTTCTTTTTTGCTTAAAAGCCATGACTATCAGCAAAACAACTGTTTTCAGCTCATGATTTGGGCATGACGTGGCGTGAAGTGCTGTGTGCCACCTCCCCCTGCGGTGGGTGTTTGGCCCTGCTCTGTTCCCTTACATGGCCTGCAGCTCTGGCAGGCACAGCATTCTCCGCATTCTTTTTTTTCCCCTGCTTTTTAATTCTCATTTCTGTTAGGAGGAGAAAGCACAAAACACAAGGAGTAATGCCGCCCTCTACTGCCCTGCTCTCCTAGCTTGAGGAGCATGGCTGCAAACCTTCACACCAAATACTTGTTGAATCACCACCACCACTAAAAAAACAACAAAACATCAAAAAACCCAAAAAAACCCCAAAACACTCAATCAAAAGGCAATATAGAAATATAAATATGCATGCATCAGGAAAAAAAAGGGGAGCCAAGAGTATTGCTCAAACTCAGCTTTAAGTTCCCACTGATCTATTAATATATTCTATTTCTCAGCAAAAGAGTAGGATTAATATTGCAAGTTTTTCTCAAGTTAGCTACTACAACTCTGAAGAAGTGAATGTGTGGCATATTAAGGGGCATATTTATATAAAGTGGGCATTTATAAAACCACAGTACTGTCTCTCTCTATGTCCCTTATAGTAGTCAAATTCACAGCCTTCTTCTTAATATTCAGTTTACTTGATAAGCAAATTATTTTAGAGATATAATAACTCTACCTGCAAGTCCCAACAGACCAGACATCACATTTTAGGTAGGTTTTCTTTACCACACCTGTATGTGGTCCCCCTAAAGAGACGCAAAAGATATAGATTGATTTGTTGAAAGCTTGAATCAATGATTTGATTCAGTAATAGACATTAAATCATTGATTCGCACCAATTCCTGGCTCTTGGCCCAACACCCAGTACATGCTGCCGCTACATGCTGCCACTACGATAACATGCAACAACTCCTAGCACACACATAAAAGTCAGGACACATTAACCTAAAAATCTCTATCTTTTAGTATTAATGACCAATTGAAAGACCAATCTGAAAAAGGAAGACATTTCATTTTCACTATATACCACAATTCTGTGTTTAGTCTCATTTCTTTAGATTTTAAATTATTCCATTTTCAGGAGTCTGAACCTTTTTAGTTTCCATTTATATTCCCTCGTAAACTCTCAGAAAAGTCAATTAAATTAAAATAGTTCATGCTAATACCACCATACATATACACATATATCACTGCAATTGCAATTAATCCATCACCTCAAAAAAACCAGCTTCCCAAATTCCTCAGATGTACAGATAAAGTTAAACTTTGCAAGCAAACTCTTATTTAAAAAACATTAATTTCCAGATGGAATTGGTACTGATTGGGCAGCAGAACAGCAAATGCTGAGCATGGAGGTCTAAATTATGAGGAAAAAATCAATACCGGAGCCCCACTAGAATGGAAGATTTAAACAGATTTTTTTTTTTTTCCCCCTCAAGCTTCTACGTATTTTTGTAGGGGACACTCAGGAGATGGGGTAAATAATGTTTTTAAAAGGCAAATCAAACCCAAACAGATTAGGAGATTCAGGGAAATAAATTTATCCCCAGGCTGAAACGGTACAGTACCCAATTCTTTGGTGGCAAAGCAAGGTCAGCCCAGGGTCTAGCTGAAAATAAGTTAAAGCATGTCCCAGTTTACATTGTAAAGAGGGGTAAAACCTTTTATTAGCCCAGATAATAATGCTGGAAGAAAGAGGCATGATTTTGAGGCTAAGCCACAAAATATATTTGCGATATCTATATGAAATAAGCCACAAAATATCTACCAGGAGATGAAATTGGAGATGTGAACCCTATGTCTGATATCCAGCCTATGAATGAGCAAAATTCTGCAATCTGTGCTCTTTCGAAGGCATAAACAACAACCGATATGCCATAATCGTTTCTTGTTCACAGGTTGCCACAGCCTGAGCTGGATTTGAAATCTCGGGGAGTATTAAGGCATCTCCATGAACCTGCATGGACAAGAACTGCACCAAACATCTCTGCTTTGCAACACAACCCTCTTCTCGAATAATGGCCTTACACATTCATTGATGGAAAGGAGTCCATTTCTCACCTGTGGCTTCTTCTCTTACTTTTATTAAGAGGCATTATTTGCAATTACCACAAATATGCAACTAACATCTGCATATCAATGCAACCTATTAAAATGTTTCACCAAAACTATGAGAGCTGAAGCAGGTTTTGAGATTTTCAATGGAGAATTCACTTCACCTGGGTAACTCCTTGATGAGAGGGAAAGCTCAGAGCAGAGGTAAATGCCAAGCCTTTCCATTTCATCTTGGGAAATCAAAAGCATTTCTTAAATGTATCTCTCATTAACCCATTTTAACAGGGTTCTTCTAATTCCATAGCAAACTGCATCCATTTAAATTCAATACTAACTAAGAATTACCTTCACAGCAAAAAGCAATGCTTATTAACAAAACGAGCAGGAGGAAAACAGGAATCCTCCAAGAGATTTTCCTTTAGACCCAAACAGACTTATTGAAATGTCCTTTGAGAAATCAGGATGGCAGATGCTTCCCCATGTAAATATGGAGTCCTAGACACATTTTCAGCATGATGCCTTTAGGGAAAATAAAAAACACACAAAAAGAGAACCAAATCTGAATATATCCACTTATATGAATAAGTAGGAAGAGTCAGAGAGGGTGTATTTCCATATGAAGGCCTATAGTGTAAATCAGTCATCTGTCTACAACACAACCAGTTCCAACTTTCTGGAAAAAAAGACCTGTTTTCCTGAAGCTAGGCATTATTCATCTACCAGAGAGAGTAGTGCAGACAGAGCATTTGGACAATGACCATTTCCAGTCCTAAAATCTCAGTTGACACTAATTAGTTGAACATAAAGCTTCAAATTAATGCAATATTTTTCCTTTGTAACTACTAAATACTTTTTTTCTTTTTACTGGAAAAGCCTTTTACTGTACAGTCAGGTTTTACTGCCCACTGAATGGCAAGTTATGTGTTTGCAAAACTAGACCTTCAATTTGTACATTGTTATTAGGACTTCTTCCATGATGCTAATGGGTTTAAAAAAAACCATACTTAATATTTTTTTTCCCTATCTCTCTACCTCTTCAGCAACACATAGGAAAGAAATGGTAGAAATGTGCAGAGACTGGAGCAGAGCTTCTAGAGGATAACTTATTGCATTGCGTTACTAACACTTTTCAGAAACATCTTCAAGTTCTTGCAGAGAGCAGTGGTTAAAGCTTTTAAAAAATGTACCTGCTTCCCCCCTTGAAGGCAAGAAGAGCCATTTGATCATTCAAACCACATCGTTTAACCCATATTTTTTAACTATAGCTTTACTTTATTTCTATTTATTTTTAGCTCATTTCTGTTCCTAAAAACATAAAGCAGCCTAAAATGTGAACTAATTGCAGCTCCTGCTAGCTGCATGGGTTAATTAACATAATTACTCATTTGTATCCTGGTCAGCTTGCTGAATTCATGTACTATATTTCCAGCTTGAATAATTTAACAGGTATTAATTATTTATACCTTATAGCTCTTTCAAAGGAGTTGTTCGGAGTCAATGCCAGTTATTAGACTTGGCAGACAAAGCCAAGTGCTGCCCCACGAGGGCCAGCTCCGCCGTCGTGCCTGCTTTATCCTGGGGATTACAGAAGGGAAATGGGAAGGGTTGCATTTAGCCACCAAAAAGCATCATGCATTAAATCTCCCTATGATGTCCAGTACTTGATTTATAGACAATGCCAGGGAGTTCAAAGGAAATTGAAAAAATGCATCTCCCTGCTAAGCACCTTTTTCTTTTGGCTAGTCAATATAATACATTTTAAGGGGCAAGATTGCAAGCAGGCAGACATCCTTTCCTCATAATCTTTGCAATAATTTCTCTTCCAGTAAAAAAACTTCCAGTAACCAAAGTGTTGGTTTCTAGCTAGGAAAATCCCATACAGCCACGAAATGGTCATCAGAACATCCAAAAAAGGGCGGGTGGGGTGTCTGTTGAACATCACCCACCCACAGCTTTATCTGTGCCCGTCCCACCAGCTGCCCTCTGCAAGCTGCCAAAAAAGCCAGGGTGATCTCCTCCTGCTAGGAAGAACCTCTCCACCTTCCTCCTTTGCTTCGGTGGGGGCCTCAATGAAGAAGTAGCTCCATGTGAACCTGGAGGGTGAAGTTATGACAAATGTGTAAGTAGAAAACAACTAACTAAATGGGGAAATAATGACTAGAGACCAATAACAGCACGTATGTATTGGTGGCTCAGGCTGAACTGCTTTTCAGAGTGCTAATAGCCCCGCTGCGGGAGAGGATACTGAGCAGCTGGAGATAGTGTTGAAGAAGGCAAGTAAATAGCAGAGAGCTGGAAAAAAAAAATCTTTATCAAGGACAGAAAGGGCTTGATTTGTTTAGCTTATAGGAAAAAAAAGATTAAGAGAAAATTTAATTATATTATATTATATAGACACTATAATGTAGGTGAAGCGTTCAGTATTAAATGGCATTTTGGAGTAGTAGGAAAAGACGTTACAAGAATTGGGAGACAGGTAAATTCAAATGAAAAATGAGGCACCTATTTTGAACATGAAGGGCAAATAACCACGAGAACCACCTAGCAAAGTGGTAGATCACATACCTCTCCACCTACAACTTGAGGTTAGCAGTGCCACCTCAGCTACCTTCTCCTTTGCTCTGCCGGTGAGCTCTGAGGTGCCCATCACAACACCAGCTGAGCAGATTTATGTTATAAAAGCTCCATACCAGCCAGCTTTTTTCCTGCCCAAACGTATTTATTCACAAATCTTCCCTCTCGCTCTCCATCTCAGGGTCGCTCACTGCTGTTGCTGGTGTGGAGGACATTGCAGCCATCCAATGTCCCCTCCATTTACAGCCGCTGCAAAGAGCCGTGCTGAAGGGAAAGTATTTTGCATAGCCAAGTCATGTGTGCCAGCACACAGGAGATGCTTCTCCACACCTAAAAGTTGTTTCTTGGGGTTTGGCAGCTTTCACCCAGGAATTCTTCCCCAGGGTTTAAGCGATGAAAATACCAGTGTCGAACAGTGCAGCCTTTCAACCTCCCCTGGTCCCACTGGGCCAGTGCAACCTCTGGTTGCATCTGCAGAGCTCCTTGGAGGGTGGTGTGGTTACCCAGATGTACCCGAGGGCACTGTTGGCTATGTACTTTACCTTATTCAAACCATCTGTTTAAAGATTTCTGGTCTATGAGTCCTTTTACAAGAGCAGAGGGTGGGGAGGCAGACCTGAAAGCATTTGTTCATTCCCGGGAAAGCCTGGGGTCTGTGCAGCCCTCCAGCTTTTCCTTCTGCAGCAACCTCCCTCCATTCCCCGGCAACTGAAGCATCATATTTTTTGATCTTTTTTAACCACTTCCCAGCATTAAGCTAAGGGTTGTCCTTTGCATTTCGCCTCCTTCACCAGGGTCTCAAGGGATGCATAACCTTAAGTCAAGGCTACAAGACGTGGGTCTGTCATTGCCTTAATCATAAAACATTTCCTATCACATGGAAGATAACACTGAAATAATCCATGGGTGTTTAATCTCCAGCAATAAAGGACTGCCTGGTAACCTCAAATGGTATTTCAAAATGATCCCATCCACTACCACTGCGTGGTGGATACCCAGAGCCTCATGCAGCCTCTCTCCATCAGTCGCTTCTTCTGCACATGCATGGAGAGAGGGGTTGGTCACAGCACCGACATCACCCAGCCCCTCTCCCCCTCTGCAAGACAAGTGTCACCCCCTCCCCACTGGATTAAATAACCACGGCAGCAGGGGATGTGCTGGAAAACCAGGCATTTCGGGACCACCGTCAACCTTGTGATGTGATTTATGACTAAAGGGAGATAACATGTTATGGTTTTAATATTCTGTGTTACCCTAGGCTGATCCTGTTCAGCAGCGTTACATCCCTTATCGGAGGTGTTAAGCCAGCGCTAAGAACACAACCCAGCCTGCCAGCCCCTAATGTATGCAATGCCCTCATCCTCCACAACGACCAAAGACCGTGGATAACGCCCCTATGCTTCATACCTGGTGCTTATGAGTATTGCTGCATATCATAAACTTACACCTGCTCTTTTCTCCCATGTCTCCTTTCCCTCCTGTAAGACACTGTGGCCAGGAGGAAGATGGCATAGCATCCATCTATTCAACCCCAGCCTTAAACCTGATTTAAATTAATGCTTTGTCCAGACTCAATCCATCCCTGGTTCTCCCGCACAATGGTACCAAACCCTTTTTTCCTTGCACTACCAACTACTCCACCAAGCTCATCTGAGCTAAAAAGGAATATAAAATTAGGGAGAGATTGGCTATGCAAAAAAACAGGACAAATAGCCCAGTTTTACCAGTCCTTTTACTATCGGGCCAGCATTTTCAGAGCTCAGACTCCATTTCAAGGTGTGTCCATGTGCACCCAAGAAAGCTATCAATATGGAGAAGCACCAGGTAACCATTTTCTTCCCACTGCCCCATCATTCGAGGCTCTTTGTCCATCTCCTGGCACTAAGTGGTGCCACAAGTCAAACACAACTTCAGTTGTCTCATTTGCTTGCAAAGCCAGATCCTTATTATACTGGGGCATATTGCAGTTCGAACGCGAAAGCTCCTGCTTAGCTGCTAGTTTCAGCTCAGACTTGGTATTTTTACAACTAGAGATATGCTTCTGAAGCTCTTCACAGTCTGAGATACTGTCCCTTTTCCACATACACTTCTGGTCACTGGGATTTTTTAACATAGGGGTTTTGCTCTCCTCTCTCTTTTTGTCAGTTGTGGCTGCGCAATAGCTTGGAAGGGGTGTTACAATTTCATGAGGCTGGTAGCTGCAAATCTCCAAGCCTATAAATAACATCCACATGAACATATGCCATTTAATTACCTGTTTAAAAAGCACATATACTTTGCAGTCTGCAAAGTATACCCCCCTCTCACTTAACATCACCCATCGGTGGCGGGCTGCCAGGTCCTTTCCCACAGCACCGTACACCATCACTCTCCAGCCAAACCGGTACCTTCACCTCCTCTCTGCTGGGGAAGACAATGCGGGTCCATAGGCAATGTGGCCAGCATTCACCTCCACCAAACAACACGTCACATAAGCTGTCCTGAATTTCTTCCTCTTGTCCTACTGCTTCTCAAAAGGCAAATCCAGTGGAGCCCCTGAGCAGGAACCAGTGGTACATCCTCCACACAGTTCTTGATCTTATTTCGGAGGTGCCAATGATGCAAGTCCCAAATGAACTTGCATCGTTTCTCATTTCAAGCCTGAATTTTCCTTCAGTGCTCTTAAATGGGAAGTACACTTCAAAAGAAATATCTGTGTTTAACCTCCTGTACACTTTTGTTGGTTAAAGATCAGTAAACTGTCATTGATTTTAGCGTGCCAGGCCTGCTTTATCACGCTGATAAACACAGTAATTACTTTACGCTGAATATATCTTTGAATGTATACAAGTGAAAACTATATTTGTAAAGGCAAAAATGAGAGACCACCTAGAGGTTTTAAAGATCAGCCAGTAATAGGATGACATTTCATTTCTTCAGGAACATTTGTCTGTAATGAAAGCAACGCCTAAGCACATGAAATCGGGTCGTAATTATCCCATTATCATTGCGTGGGTCTGAAGGCTAGACCAAGATAATGTCAACAGAAAATGTTTCCTCCACACCGGGAAATAACTACCTCAATAGTTTCATTAGTGGAGTATTAGGCTCAAGCAGCTTCTGCTGCAAACAACCACTCAGACAACAGAAACAGCCTGAAACAGCAGCATCTCAGCTGCTCCTTCAAACCCTGTTACTTAAAACCACCTCTTACGATACAGGTTGGGGAGAGAAACGCTTGTGATGGGACCACCAGAGAGAAAAGGAGCAGAAAAAATCATACAAGCTCAAAGCCATCCTCATGTTCTTACCATGACAGCTGCAAATAGCATACCTAAAGACCTATGTAGCATGTGCTAGTATATATGGGAGCTATATATTTTATGTATATGGGTTAGCATGTAGGCAAGCTATACAGGATATACCAGCAGTAGCACCATCTCTAGAGCAATCAGGACATCTTCAGCCACTCCGAGTCCATCTGTTGCAAGAGAGCTGTGGCAATCCTAATGGTCTCCAGGTGAAAGACCACCTCTGCTTTTGGGACCAGGCACCTCAGGCTAAGAAGAAACATGTTAAAATAAAAGGAGAGAGAAAGGAGGGCTTCTGTAGAATAAAATTGAAGTGTTAGCATGGCTTTGCCAAGACACCCCAGGCCAGAGAGAAAAGTCTTCTGCTCACCAACAGCACAGCCTTGCTATAAACACTAGAATTGCCCAAATTCCACTTAATTCACATTAATTGAAGGGGGCAGGAAAAGTTGCATAATCGGGACGATAAACTTAATGGTCATAGCTTCCTTAGGAAGGCAAAATGTCATTATCCAGCAAGTCCCTGGATAAAAAAATGATCTTTTGGGTCAGCATCTTAACAGATAAAACACAGAGTGGGACATGTGTTATGGACAGCCAAAATATTGGAAAATAGAGTGGATCATGTCTTTATACACTGGCTTTTCAAATTTTCAAAAAAAGGTGGGCCAAAGGGTCGTTAACTTTTCTCTGCTGATGATCTTCAGCGAGTTTTGAAATACTGAGAAAAACATTTTGGAGGGCCAGAGGAAAGCAAGCGCTCCACAAAGATTTTTAGCAGGTAAATGGAATTGCACAGATAATTGTGTCAGCTTGACATCGATCCTGGACATCCTTTGGGATGTGCAATTCTCAATTTAATTGCTGAAGAAATTAAGGCAATATAACAAATACCAATCTATGTGGCTCTATGGAAAATAGATCTCATGAGATGAACTTAGCAAGTTTTATTAAACTGCCTGCAAATTGGGTTGAAAAAGCATTTGCAGCAACGTAACGTAATTAGGCTGCTGTAAACTGGCTGACTTACAAACTTGAGCTCATTGAGCATGTCTCCAGTTCCAGGGTTTTTTATCTCAGTGAAGGGGAGGTTAAAAGCGACGAGCTGCCGTTGGAAAAGCACTCGGGAGAAGCGTGAGAATGGACAGCTAATCCAGCAAACAGCGAGGGCAGGATTTAACAGCAAGACTGTGAAGTTAGATTAATTCAGGCTTGAAATATGGAACAAATATTTAAGGCAGAGCAATTAGAGGAATTAATCTTTTCAACAGTTTGCAAAGGACCATGGTGGTTTCTCAGTCACTGACAAATTTTTAAACCACAATTGGAAGATTTTATTTATTTATTTATTTATTTTAAAGACAGAAATACAGTAGTGAAAACAAAACCTCCGAAAAGGCAAATGGCCCATCTCCTGCAAATGCGGCTAGATGAGCACAGATGACCTCACTGACTTTATAAGATACTCACATGAAAACTAAAGTAATTTTCATTCATTCTTCTGCCATCCAACACCTTTCGGGCATGCTAAAAGGGCTCAAAAGTGGATATAAATGTAGTTGTAAAGTTTCTTTCTCTAAATCAAGGTCATGCGCTGAATTTACAAACGCTGTCAGCCCAATATCCTGCAGACTTTTCAGTCCGGAAACACACGCAGAATACAGATGTACGGACTTTATCAGCTCCGTATTATGCCTCACAATGTGAAAATGATTGCATGATGAGTAAATCCAACGCCCACACAAATAACTGCTGCTTCCAGTTCCTAATGAATCACAGACCCAGAACGGGGTCAGAAGAATAGTCATTGTGGGGCAAAAAAAAACCAGCTCAAATGGACTATTTCACACGCTTGCTTGGGCAAGAGTGATCAAAGAAACAGTAGTTGGGGAGATTAATGACATAATTTTGGTGGACAACTAACCAATATATTCATGTGGAATTTCCCCCCATATTTTCGCATTTTATTTAAAGCCTTTTAAAGAGAGTTGATTTTTAGCTACATAATATTTAGCAACAGAATGAAAGAGAAGGAGAAGGAGAAGAAGCCTCCCCGATACAGAAGTCAACCAACCCAGCATGAAAGATGGAAATCAGTTGTACCTGCTCTCTGATATCAGAGTAGCAAGTACAGGTTATGGGTCAACCCAGTCAAAAAAGGTGCAAGAGTTAATAATAAGCTGCAGCAGAATGAGCTGGGTGAGAGAGACACAAGTGATTCAACATCTTCTGGATGCAAATAGTCTCTGCAATGAGCTGATTATGTTCACTGATGCTTTAGGATAGACTTAACTGCACAGAGTCAGAAGAGATTAATCAGGCACCAAAACTTCCGTAAAACTGGCCTTCAGTTGACCCGTGACACCATTTCCACTTCCCTTTCCCACGCCTTTTTGCTCTTCTGCCCCCAAACATATGGTTTTATGGAGTAAGAAATTTCATATCCATAACACCCACACAAGCTCAACCCATTTTTTCCAGCGTCTCCTGCTGAGAGGAATGAGCCTCTGGTTGAAGCTGCCACAAGTGATCCCCCACCAGAAGAGAAAACATTTGCTTTGAATTTTTATTTTTTTAATTATTATTTTAATGCCATGGAGGGGAGGGACAAATTTCAATTTTGCTTCAACCCTCTCTGCTCCACCAGGACTGAGTTATGCGGGGAAGAGAAGATGCAAAACATCAGGGTTTCTGCAAGGGAGACCAATCACTCTGGTCTGTGTTTCCAAATAGGCAATCCAGTCCTTTCCCTGAATTGGGCATCAGATAATAAAACTGCAGATAAAAGCAAGAAATGTGCTTCTGGCAGGGACAGCCTGACTGCCAAAACACCATGTTAAAGCCCCAGCCACATGTTATGTGATGAAAGGGAACATATAGATTTCACCCTTTACCTTGACAGAGATTTTGTAAAGCAGCGTGAAAAATCAATGGGGGAAAAAAAACCCAAACAAAAACCTTCTGTGCTGCTTTGATTTTTTATTTTTTTTTTAAATATTCAATAGTCCTTTTCGGAGTTACAGAGGCAGCTTAAGACAGAAATAAAGTTGTCAAGAAGGCAGCCGGTGTATCATCTATCCAGGTGTTCACACAGCCTGCTCCCTGAAGAAGCGACTCCTTGCTGCACCAGGGTGTAAGCTGTGACAGAGTATGCATCTCACCTCCACAGAGCCCACACAGCAAGCCGGAGCCTTTCTTCTGGGCTTATACATGAATAGATGTCACCTCACGGATGCCCAAACCCAAGGAGAACAGGGCATCAGAAATGACTTGGGAAGATTTGAAACAGATGGTGATTTTAAAGTTACTGTGCAGTCCCACTCTATGCACTGTCAGTAGCAGAAGGAAACACAAAAAGGCAGCAAAATGGGGCAAATGCAGCTTTCCCAGCTAGGGGGTAATGCTCCATTTTTGAGCGATGTCTGTAACTGTCGTTGATAACTCAGGTCTCCTCCTGATCCTGCTACTAGACAGTACACTCACCCTGGGTAAGTTATTCACATTCCCCATCGGCAAAATGTGGGCAAAGAGACTCACTTCCAAAGGAAAGCACTTTCAAACCTACTGATAAAAAACACTCTAACACCTGGGACGTTGTTCTATGAAAATTTTCCCTATAGAAGCTGATCTTGGGATTTTTTTCCCCTCCATTCAGGCTGAAATGGCATCAGAACCACCCACAAGACTGTGAAAAGGGTAAACCTAAACCTCACTGTGCCCCCAGCCAAATACCAGCCTCCAGCTGAGTGCCGCATCCCCATCCGTCCATCGTATTACTAAGTAAAATGGAAGATTTCATCTGAAATGGAAATGGTGTCTTGCTGTGCTACATCAATGAATGGCCTTTTATTTGTCCTTATTTACAGGCTGAGCCTCATCATTGTTTCAATTCCTTTGCTGACACTAACACGTTATTTTTTAATAAGCTGATGCTTTCCCATTTACTAAAAGGAACAAGTCATCAAACCACTGCCCTTATGTACATATCATTATTGACGCTTGCCAGAACGAATCCAATCATCGTACACGTATTTATTCCCCATCCTCTTCTGTTACCCACACGCATCGCTGCTGTGCTCCATCACTGCTGCTGCTTTCCCTTTGCACAAGCTCTACGGCTCTGTCTTAGCACCCATCCTCCTAGCGAACCCTTTTTATGGATCTGGAGATCCATCGTTACCTGGAACTATTGCACTTATCTGAGTTTTTGCTGTTTGCAAAGCTAAATTCAATGGTCTAAAAGCAAATGCAGCAAAAAGGAATGAGCAATTTCTCCAAGACTGTAGCATCTTCCATCCTGCTCCTTGCTGTGGTGGAAACGTTCACATAAATCATACCTGGTTAAGCAAACATGATGTACCCCAGCGTCATAAAACATGCTTTTTCCCCCTTTTCACTTATTAGTGAGCTTAATTATTCCTTGTTTCTTCTTTTCTACACCAGATCAAGTCCTGGTTAGTTGCTGTTGGCCATGCTCAGATTTCTTATTTCTTCAAGCGCTCAAGGTTTGTCCCTTGTCTCCAGAGGGAGGAAATGTGCATCACCCCCAAGATTCCCTGCGTTTAGCATCAAAATGTTAATACTGTTATGCTGCATTTAAAAAAAAAAAAAAAAAGGCATTTTTCCACCATTTGCCACAAATTACACAGTAAATACACAACCTACACAGAGAAACCCCCTTGCTGGAAAATTGAATTTCATAACGTAAGAGCCATTCAGGCTGCATGGAGGGTAATAGGCCAAGTAAGCGGGCAAGTCCAATTCATCAGAAAGCTAGTTTTTCCTGGAGGCTTTTTCAGGAGCTCCAATATGGACTTGTACGTTACGGTATCTGCGATCAAACAGACCCTTGCAAAGAAGGGCTCTCCTGCTCTGCACATAGCTGCGGCTCCTTGCTAGTAGGTGAACACCACGGCAAAGGAAAATGCATATCTGCCAGGTAAATATTAAGACCCAGGTGAGACACTTAAAACAGGAGATACTTATTTTGAGGAGGTAATTAGCCCATTATCCTCTTCTAAACAACTTTATTGTATCAGTGATCAAATTGCAAAATAAACCAATACATGTTAGTAAAGGAAAGATCTCATGCTATTACTTAGCACCCAGTTCTGGTCTTGAAAGGAACATGAACAGAGACAAGTGTGTTAGTAAACTGCTTGTCTCTATAGGGTGCACTTCTCTGGTTAAATCTTGCCCAATTTTTCTTTACAGGAAAATAAAAAGTCTACTTTTTTTTTTTAAAGTCCAAGATTTTTTTCTCATCCTTCCAAAGTAATTTGGTATTTGAGGAATAGGAAAATAGTCTCTTTTTTTAAGAAAATTTAAAATTGTCTCTGGATAAGTATAGGATGACTGCTACTTTCTTAATAAAAGACAACAGGAGAATAAAAAAAGGGGGAAAAAAGGAAAATACACTGCCATTTGCTTGTTTTCAAATGCCCATTTTGTGGCCAGCCATCTTCACAGAATTTCTTGTTCAGGTATCATGATGCCCAGCTCCCCATGGATTTCACTTGAATCAGTAGAACAAGAACAGAGGCTTTCAAGTTTTGCCTCTAGCCAAAAATGAGATTGATCTCAGCTCTGACTTGCTGAGATAGCTAATTATTTTTCTAACCAGAGGCTGAGCCACACCCAGCAAGTGGCACCCCTAAAATACAGGCGTATCAAGTTTGCTGTGCTCAGCTGCCCAGAGCTCAGCTTCTTATTGAAAAAGCCGAACCATCACACTTGCCTCAGCTCTAATTCTGTTTTCTATATTAAAAAAAAAAAACACTTCTTGTTGCCCTCTGACGATCATCTGAAAATGGCCAAGCTGTTGTCTGCAACAGTGTGTAAATACTGCTCTTCATCCACCTTCTCAGTCCTTCTCTATGACACTGGTGGAGCTTCCAATGGTGGAGACTCCATCATCTTGTAGCTCTTCGGGGACCACATCCGTGTGAGCAGAATAGGAAAGGATTGGCAGAAAGAAAGGGGGAAACCGTTGCACAGGGAGGCAACAGATAATGGGCCAGAGCTGTGCAGCAAGCGATTTCCATGCTCCTCCTGCCTCTGCAGAGCTGCACCGTGCAGTAAGGAGGCATTTGTGGCCCTGGTTTCTAAAGGTCAAGGTTGGGGTTACCCCAACATATTTCACCTGCACTGCAAAGTTTAAAAGAGCCCATGGCAATGCGAAACATCCCAGTGCCCACTGCACACTGGTGAGACGAAGCCTGTAGATATGGTCCATGCTGAATACACATAGCAAAATAGCATCTTCTCATCCCTTGACTGCCACGAACAAGCTCAGAATTTGCATGCAGAAATGAAGCTGTTGGACAGGAACGTCCAGGTTGTCTCTGCTTTCTTCATACTTGGGTGGCCCTCAGTCTGGCCAACTTCAGGGCTACACCAGGAGATGCTTTCATTAAATGGATGAGGGTGAGGTGGACACATCCCATGTGCAGCTCATTTCTGGATGCTGAAGTACAGCTCGCTGCTCTTGCTGCTCTTCCAGCGGTTCATCAAGGCAAGCTCATCCCACTTGCCTATGCTTATCGCCTTCTACCCAAGTTACATGAATTTAACAAATTGGTTCGTTTTTCTTATTTTCATGTGGCTGGGCCACATGAGCCCTCTGGATGTCCAGGCAGGGAAACCAAGGTAGAGGGGTGCTGCAACTCATCCTCCATGGCATCATCGATGTGGTCAGCGTGGTGTTGCATGGTGCAGTGTTGGGGACAGGAACAACATACAACATCACCCAGCTACAAGATGTGACTTTAAGGTAAGGCAAGACAAGGAAATACCCTTAAATAATAAAATCTTCACTCCAGTCCTCAATTACATGCTCAATGTCTCGAGCATGTGTTGAAGTAGTCACACAGGAGCTATGCCATGTTCTTTATCTCTGCTTTTCTTCTTCAGTCATCTTCTCAGACACCACTGCCCTCCAGTGATAAGTGCTGGGACATGAAAAGAAAAATGCCTCTGAGTACCCTTGGAGACACAGCCTTGTTACTGCCAACATTTTCCCGTGCGTTTGCCAGACTAAAGCAACTTTCCAGTTATTTTACCAAAAATACTCTCTGCCACGCTGCAGCCTGCGTTTCCTTCTGCTTGTGACTGCAGTAACGATCCCAACCCAGCTGGGAACCGCTTCCTGATGACCGCAAAAATAAAAGGTTTTCTTGCGACCGAGCCATATTAAAGTCCATTGCAGCCCCGAAGCACTGGGCACGTTCCTATAGACATGGGACAAAACTGCCCTCTAATAATTGCAGAGCAATTTTATAAAGCAGAGTTACCCACATAAGCCTCTCAAAAGCTGTTTGCTCCTTCGTGGCTTTTTGCCGTGCCACCTTTCCAAATTACTGCAAATCTAACTTTTCCGTGCTTGCTGTATTTCCACAACAGTTCTCCCAGCACACAGATTTATTTTCTTTTGACTTTCAAGAAAACCATGGACTTTAGCAAGAGAACATATGATGTATTTACTCTTTCTAGCTTTTTTTTTTTTTAGGAAATAAATTCTTAAGTGATACAGTCTAATAACGCCCCACCAGCCTTATTCGAAGCCTAATATCTCTCCTTGCATCTTTCTCTGCACCATAGTTGCTTCTGACATGCCTTCAAGCCATTAAAAACAGCCCAGCTGGAAGCCACCCTTCAGGATGTGTTTCTTAAGGGACCCCCTCCTGCTACTGGACACCCACTGAGTCCAGTTATTAAAGTTGCATTTTGGGTTAATAATTGCACCAAAGACATCTACCATACACCCAAATTTTGGCACACACATTAAGCCATTCAGAGGATTTGGGTGTATCTGTTTGGGATCTTAGCACATTACCTGCTCAAGAAATTATCCCAGTTATCCTTCCCACTTTCATACACTGCAGGATAAATAATACAGAGCATGGATCTTGGGCCAATCCTCAGCATATGAAGCATTAAAGAATTTAAAGAAATTAAATAGTGATGATATCACATGCAGATTTTAGTTTACTGCTACAAGGGCATCGCAGGTTTTACCCCATTCTGCGTACCAAAAAGTCTCAAAACCACAAATGCTCAAAGAAAGCCAATGCCAAAGGAGTGCAAAATAAAACTGATTTAAGTCAAACAGGAGATAAAACTTCCCTTATGCTTAGTTACATCTTCGGCTTTTATTTTTCTACCGTCTCTAACCCAAATCGTATACCACTGCAGGCCAGGAAGACTTTAATATCATGTTTACCTGCTGCTGTACCAGTACGTGCTACCCATAATGTGCCTCTATTAAAGCTCCACTTGATATAATCGCCCTGTAAAATATAGAAAGGTTTCCAAGCCCTAGAGAGAGCGGGCAGTCCTGCTCCAGTGTATATAACAGTGTACAATATTCCTCACATCTTTAATGGACAATTTTAACGGACTCTCACTCTTTCACAGATACAGCAGCATCTCTTGGGAGGGGAAACGCAACACAAAGCTGCTTCGGCATGTCCTTCAGAGCTCATCGTCCTTCAGGAAAGCCATCAGCTGTATTTTAGGACTATATATAATTTCCTGTTCTAATTGACATTTAAACTAAATTAAAAGTTATACCTGCTCTGTTGCACTGAATAAATTTGAATTTATTGAATTTGAATAAATTGAATTAATAATTTATTAATTGAATTGAATAAATTGGAGTGCATTGCAAAAGCCCCGCCCAAACCCAACAGGTATCTTTATCATACAGCTGGGCTTAACAGCAGAGAAGGATTCAAATGAACATTTTTATTTAGCCTGAAATTGTTTAAATCAGTTTGTTTGTGCTACAGTGAAACATTTTTCCCTTGACACAAGTTTTCTGGGATTTATTCAAACTTCTTCCTGGGAAGAGAGGAAGCCATTTGATAACTAAGCAGATCTCATGAATCTAATCATCGACCAGCAATCCAAACTGAAGCTGGTGGAGGCAGCAAAGCAGGAGGTTACTCGGGGACAGCAGACCTAGTCCTGGTCACGGGCTCTCCAGGATGTCACCTGAGCCTGCGCTGAATCCAGGATTGTCCCTCCCTGGCTGCATGGCATCTCTACTCCCCCAAACTACTAAAGCTTTGGTTGACCCTCTTGCCATGAGGTCTGGGTACAGCCACAACCACCTTGCTGGCAGATTTGACTTCAAAGACCTCGTCACTCGGGAGCACTAAGCCACCAGTATCTCAGAAACCCCAGAAAGACTTAGTTTGGAGGGTCTCTGGTCCGCTCCCAGCATAGCCAACATTGCAGTTACAGCTGGTTGCTCAGGGCCATGTCCAGGTGAGTCAGGGCAGTCCCTGAGGATGGAGAGCCCACAAGCCACAGCACGGCATCGGCAGGACAGATTTGGGTGCTGATTCAGAAAGTCCCTTTCTCACTCAAGTACATGACCGCCACCTGATCTTTCCACCTCTCAATACCCCACTGGACACAGCCAAGAGATTTCATTGCACTACTGGAGAGGTTGCTCTCCCTCTCTTGTAGCAATTTGCACAAAGCTTGGGCTTTGCCCCAAATGTGAATTTGATCCAAAAATACAAGCATCACCATTTGTGCTTGCAGATCCCCACAGTTGGGTCCGAAGCATCCGAGCTCCTGCTATGGCATGCGCGGTCCTGAGCTCGGCCTCCCTCCCTCCAGCTTTTTTAGCATCTCCTTCACGTGCATATGCTTCATTTGAGACTACAGAGTTTTATTACTAATGAAACAAATATGCTCAAAGACCATCCATGAGCAAAACGTAGAAAAACCCTATAAAAAAAGCAGTCCTCATCTTTTCCAGCCGGGAGGTCACGGCAGAGGGTAAAGCTCTTTAAGAAGCCCCTTGCCAAGCTCTGTTAGATATTTTCCAGGACCTGCATCAACTCCGCAGGCAACCGACTGGATATCTTGGGAAGGCTTTTTTCTGAAGTTTCTCATTAGTAAAGCTGCAAAGAGGGACTCACAGTCTTATTTTAGTCCTTTCTATCTCATTTTACTTTGATACACTTCACCGCCCACAGGATTTTCGCTAGAGAATTACCTTTTCCATAGTACAGTTCTGACAAAAACGACACTTGCTGTGACTAAAAAGAAGCCAAATAAAGAGCGACTGTGGCCAAGCAGTTTACAATACCATATATGCCTACATCTATGTGCTGCTTTTAAAAATGCAGTGGCAAGTGAGACACAGGACCCTTTTTCTCCTCCAAACCAAGAGACGTCCACAAGCTGCCGCGGAAACATAATGCAACATGTTTGCTAGATCCTGTCTCCCTTTTACTTTTTTTTTTGAATGAGCTGCATCAAAGATCTGAGAGAGAAAAGCAGTTTATCATGACCTTGCCTGGGAGTGTAGCTATAGGTTTAAAGCTTATATGTAATCACATTTTCAGGGATTCACAACCAAAGCAGGCAAGCTCTGGGCAGGCAGAAGGTGGGTTATACAGTAATCTGGCAGCTGCCTGAACATCTGTCTGCCTGTGGTTTAGTCCCTCAAGGGAGGCACCAAAAGCCTCATGACTTGAGGCATTTAAAAATAGGCAGAAGGAAGAATTTGCAATGACGCTGCTGGGAACAACTCTGCGTCAGCCGGGGATGGGCAGCGGCAGCTCATCTCCTGCCTGCCCCGGGCCTGATCCTGCCCCCAGGGACCATGTAGTCACCCCCTGTGCAGCGCAGTGTTGATACGAGGGTGCTAAGACCCAGCAGGTGATGCACAAGCTGTTAGCCATGATGCTGACGGTCAGATTTGGGATGTTGTGTCACAGTGTTGTAGGCTTTCCTCGGTGCAAAACCGAGCAATAAATAGTGAAGCCAAATATTTAAAGTTTTCATTAAAAACCACCTAGAAAATTTTTAATTCTGCCATCTTGCCCGTCCTTTTTCACAAGGGCCAGGGATCATATCAAATAATATACATTTTTTTAAATGTTATATATTTATATATAAATAAATATATGTTTGATATTATTTTTGCAGGAGGTGGAAGGCAAAGCTCAGTTTAGCTGCTTTTGATGTGCTATTGTAGCAGTGATAATGCCCACGAGGAAGCGCCAAATGGATATGATGGAAAAGGTGGTGTCGGTCACCAGGGCTGCTGGTGACAGACAGACAGACAGACGCCTAGCTGTACCCGGCAGAGAGGTGCCATCCGATGCCCTTCGGGAGTGTGATTTCCCTGCGTTGCGGCTCGCTTTTCAGGTCTCCCGTGAGCCAAAAGAAAGCAATGCCCAGGGAGGGGGGAGCGATAACTTCAGCCCATTAAAAATTAAAAGAAGGGAAATGGTTTCAATTGATTAACCATACACATTTGCTCCTCTCTCTCTCTAAAATCCTTCCGCTTATTTTACTGACCTCGGCCCTCTCAAGGGACCCGATGACCCATGCCGTACCTCTTCCTACAGCATGCAACAACCCGCTTGTCTCCAAACTTCACTCAATATCCTTCACTGCTTCATGCCACAGACTAAGTTGCTCCATCCAAATAATTAGAGAGGGGATTGACCAAGCAAAGAGTCCAGCTCCCATTTCAATCACTCCCTTTGCAATATTTTCCGGCTATCTCCAAGTTAAATAACACCTGGTCAAACTTCCCTCCTTTGTATTTTCCTCTCTCTTTGGGCCAGCGACGCGCTACCGACACTACAAGCAATGAGAGCAGCATTAATTCTTCCTATGCTGATATAATTTAATCTAATAAAATCCTTACGATCTTCGGTGTCAATCACCCAGGGACGAAGCATCCAAGGTATGCACTGTTGCAGCGCGCCGGGAGCAGATGGGAGCAGATCAGTGATGGGTAAATGAGGGAACAGGGGCATTTTTTAGGGTAGTAATTAATGTCAAAATTACTGCTGCCCCCCGTACCCTTCCTCTGAGCTTTGGAAAGCGATGCTGATTCTTACAGAGCCATTGCTAAAGAGAAATAGCAGACACACAGAGGACTCGGAGATAGCAAAACCTGCCTGTTTAAACTATTTAAGGCATAGCTGCTTAGCGGTATCAAATATTAGATGAGCTGTGGTCCCAAAATTTCCTTTCCTTAGCTTAAAGGCTGTCCTTAACATAACTGAAGTGTTACACATTTGAAACAGCTTACACATTTGCCCCACAATAGTAAAAAAATAAAGCAAATGCTCATTTTCCAGCCTCCCAAGGCCTTGAGGGACGGTGATTACAGGTATCGGGGAAGCAGTTGAGTTGTTTTTCACATGGAGGCTGAATGCAGGATCAATATTGCTTTAGCGGCTGGCAGATGATGAGATCATGTCTAAATTATGCAACTCAGCCACCCGGCTGGGAGCTGAGTTCCCAGAAAGAGGGCTGAGGGAGGAAGCGGTACAGCCCCAGCTGCCCCAGGGAGGGAGAAACTCTCTTGCCATGCTTGGAGTGGTTAGAGCAAAGCATGGGTGAAGCCATCAACAGACCAGCCCTCCCCAGCTCCAGGGGCAGTGGAGACAGCCACAGCGGGCGAGCTGTAAGCCAAAACTGTGTTATGGGGGAGGGAGAAATGATGGAGAAGCACAAGGTCGTGCAGGCGATGCCTTTGCTTTAGGCTGGTGCAATCCAAGCAGCCCAGTCCAACTTTAAGGATGACCTTGCCTTGAGTTTTGGACTAGAGACCTCCCAGATTGTCCAGTTTTTACCCTCTGCGTGGTCAGTCCTGGCCTGAGCGGTACCCAAAGCCCGACTTTAGCAGCCATGAGATGGGTTGATCAAACACCAGCTTATTGCAAGTGTTGGAGCCAGAAGCTATATAAAGTTGAGAGCATCCACTCCAATCCTCCATCCACAGTACTATATAGACCACCTGAAGCCTTTAATACTGAGTTTAAACACAGTGGGTGAACACACACTCTCAGCAACACATCCCCCCAACACCTCAGACAAGGTGGAAGGGGGGAAGATGATAGATTCATGCTGGGATTTCATCTGGAAAACCATCTGCAGGATGACTGGGACAGGATTGTGAAGCTGAAACCACAATACACCCCAATACCTCACCTTAAACATTAGACCCCACTGCCATCTTGTGGCAAACGCTTCCCAAAATATAACAAGAGAGGGGAAAACCCGTTAAAAAGCTGTGGACAAAGCTAGCTGGTGCAGGGAGGAAGGGTGGGTAAGATATTGGGAACAGGGTGGGGAAACTCATTGCTTCTCTTAAATGTTGCTGAGACTGAATCTATAGCACCATGCCAGATACAAACTGATGCGGAAAAACAGAGACAGGATGGTCCAAACCAAATTTCCAAAGTTGAGGATATAATCACACACATAAAGCGTAATTGCTTGCATGGCTGTGACTGCCTTTTAATTGTGGCCCTGGCACATTAATACCAGCAAAGATTTAGTCGCTATTTCAAAACATTTAACAGTTTTGAAAGTAATTTAGCATTGCCCTGGTTCAAATAATGCTTGTCGACCCCAATAAGCAGGATTAAGCTGAAATTAGAAGTTGCACCCCTGAATTAAAGAATCTAGTTGCTGGAATTTACCGAGAAGACAATTAAAAGACAGGGATTATGGCTCATGTTGATCATTCATGTGGCATGAAGCATCTTCATATGCTGAAAACCTGCAGATTAGCACCTCTCGGGTTTTCAAAAAGCACCTCGCCGCAGGAATGAGGCAGTTTTGAAAATCCCCACGGTCCTTATCTGGCTGTTAGTCTTAGCCAAGTGCCTTGAGTACACCTCGGCATTTACTTTTTGCATCATTTATCATTTACAGCGCTCGTGCCGTCGCAGAGCCTTTGCTTAGCAACTGGGGATCACTTCCTAGGAACCACCTTCCGAGGCATTAGCAAAGTGCCTCCTCGATTGCTGTATCATCCAGTCACACCACGGATGGCTCTTACTGCGCTAGAAAAAAGAACAACAAATTGTTTTTCCTTCTTTATATTGCAATAAGCACCTGCCAGATGCGGTATCAGACAACATATGATAATCAAATCTGCGTATGATCCGAAACACTTATCGGGTTTAGGTACAACTGAATAAAAACTCACTGAACAAATATAAATTCATGAATAATTTACAAGAAGTTTGTCTCTTTCCTCAACAGAAATCTCCGCTAGCAGGAACGGATCAAGAAAACAACAGGGAAGAATTATATTTTGAAAAACAGACAGAGAAAGTGGCAGTGTCCTGACTATTTTGGAAAAAAAAAATATCTGATCTACATCAGATATGTGTGACCTTCTACATGGAAATGCTTTGCTTTCTTCCATTAAAATCTACACAATTAAGTTATCAGGAGGAATAACAGCATAAAAACATACTTCCAGGCAAAAGATAACAGGTCTTTCAATACCTTTCTATTTTCACAGCCGCTTTCTTTGGCTTTTTGCAAGTCTTTACAACTTTGACCCTGCTACACATTACAGGGATGGGTTACAAGAGGCACAACATATTGCCAGAGACAAACTATTTTCTGCTTTCAGCTGGGATTTAACTACTTTTTGAATTTCTATCGTCTCGTTTACTAGTTTCAACTTCTTGAGAGTTTCAAATGTTGGTGTATATTACAGACAAGCTTACCCTAAATAAAATCAATTACACTGTCAATAGCTATATTGTTATCTTCAGAGATGAAAAAGCATTTGAAGGTTGATCCTGGACCTGGATAAAAATGTTCTGTTGACATTAATTTAAAATCAGTGCACAAAACAGACGGGTCTAAACATCATATTGGGGTTTTTATGGTATGGAAGTCATCTCTTGGTTTTAGAAAAGAGGTATTACCCGCCTCCAACCTCTCAGGGACCTGAAGACTTGTGGGATGAACAGTTTAGATGATCTATCAGCTGCTGTCACTAAAACACAGGCAGGAGACTGTTATAGGTCTACAAGTTCCCCCCCAGAAATAAATTAGCCAAAACGCTGTCAGCAGTTTTTAGATGAAAAAGCCAGAGAAACCCACAGAGACATTAAAGGGAGCTGGCACCATACAGTCCCACTTATACCTCCGGTCAGCATTGAAAACTGGGAAATATCGTCATCTTCTTGGCAGAGACCAAGTGCAGCAAAGCCCTTTACCCCCAGTGCCCAGGATGCCGTAGCAGCAACCTAGGATCACATCAACAGGCGAGACGCTGCCTGCAAAAAATACAAGTTTATTTAACCCACTGGTGGGTAATAATTTGGGAGCAATAAAGGAAAAAAAGGCAGGTTGCAGGTGCAGCATGTTCAGTACGCCTTGCAGCTGCCCATCACTCTTCCAGCAATGAGACGGGAGAAGAATTAAGTGGACCTTAATTAAAACTCAAGAGCAATCCCAAATTGGCTTGGTTACCATCGTCATGGCTACCACGAGTGAGGCCGAGGTATGGGATGGTGCCAGGGGATGAAGTGCCAGCCCAGAGGGCAATGGGAAATGCCCGCAGGCCCCACTGAGAGTTTTTCCTGTACGTTGAAACAATGTCTCTGGGTGATGGGAACGATGCAGGACGGGGCAAACGACCTTCACAATATCATGCGGATGCAGCATTTTCTGGTGCTGGCCTGCCACCCCAAGCTGGGAACAGCAGGGGAAAAGTCTCAGGCAAGGATTAAACCTTGTTAGAGCCATGAGCAGATTTAATACCTCCCAAATGAGTTAATAAACATGGGTGGGCACCAAGGTCCCTGCTGTTACCGCAGATGCTGGGTCGCTGTCACCTTCCCCTGAGGTAGTTGAGGCTCGGGATGATCACAGCCTTCAGAAAAAGCAATGGCAAAGGAAAAATTTGGACCTGGGTTTCTCCTCTGGCCGCAATACACGGCCTCCACTTCGGGCCAAGAGTGCAAAGGGATGTGCTAACTCAGGGAAAGGACGAACTGATACGCTCTGCTTGTGTGGCCAGCAGTCACACACCTTCCTGGGTATAGCAGTTTGTTTTATTAAATCACCCCATACAGTCAGGAAAAAGAATGATAATAATAAAAAAGCCCAAAGCCAAACACGCCTTGTTTATCTTTAATAGTAAATAGTCTACAATACTACTACAATAGAGTAATAGTCTTCTTAACGAAGGGCAGGGGACAACTGCAGAGGAAAGGGCAGGAGTTTGGTCTGGGTGATGGCAAGGTACATTTTGTGAGAAGATTGAGGAGAGTGGTGTGGATCTGCACCCAAATACACCCAGCTATGAGAAATATTGTCAGGAATTATTTTGCTGAAATAAATCGCTATGCACAGAAGAAATCAGACCATCTCCTACTCGACAAGCGCCAGTGACAGCTTCTGCTGAAAGGAGGGTGACGCTGGGTCCCGTGTGCTGCAGTTGCACAGAACTTGAATGCTCCCACAGCAACTTCCCCATCACACTCAAAATCCCCCGGGAGCCAGAGGAGCACTGTGCTCCCCCATTTTCACATGGTGCATTAAGGCAAGAGAGTCACGCACTTGAAACTCCCCAAGACCCCAGGTTGAGTGATGCAGACCCCACACTCCCCCCCAAAAAACCCTCCGTGGGTACCCGACACTGGCACAGGGGGATAACCAGAGGCAAACAGTGCAAAGCCCACGGGTGGAGGAACGTGGGCTTTAGTTTTTGGGGAGCGCGTTGGGAGGATGGGGTCAGGAAAGGGGAGCCGGGGGGATGGGGCAGCACCTGCCCCGGGGATGGGGGGGCCGGCCGGGCTGGTGGGGGCTGGCCCCGCCGGGCCGCGCGT
>NW_008825613.1:1402153-1409483 GCF_000699105.1 Pygoscelis adeliae
CAGGGCAGCGGCCCCGGCATCCCCAAACGCTGCCCTGCGCTCCGCCGGCAGCCGGCGAGCGGGAAACCAGGAGAGGGAAAAGAAAACACCCACAAAAAAAAAAACCAACAGAAAGAAAGAAGGGAAATGGGTGAAAAAAAAAAGACGAGAAAAGGGGAAAGAGCTTTTGTGCCACTCTGCGAGGCTGGGATCCTGGAAATAGCAACAATTACCATGTGATCGGAGAGTGACGCAGCTCCTTGTAACTGGAGCCGAAGACTTGGGATTCAAACAAGAGCACTTCATAAATATTAAATTGCCTTCTGCTAATGAGCCACGTGGAGCCGCCCCCCGCCCCGCCCGACTCTCCCTCCCGGGAGCTCAGCATCCCACCCCCCCGGGTCACCCCACATCCCACGCTGCTGCATTGCCCCTCATTGCTCCCCTCCCCGGCACCCCATTCACTCCCGGGTACCCCCATCCTTCATCCCTGGAGTACCCCAGCTCTGACCTTGCCAGGGCACACTACGTGCCACCCTGCATCCCTCCCTGCCAGGACATCCTGTGTACCTCCCCGCTGGGGCACCCCACATCGCACCCCTCTTGGGCACCTGCATCCCTCCCCATCAAGGACTCCGCATCCCATCCCACCAGGGTTCCCTGTTCCCCACCATCCTCCAGGTGCTCCACATCCTACTGCACCTGGCTGCCCCACAACCCTGCCCTCTAGGTCACCCCACAATACATGCCAGCCACCCCCATCATCCTGTGGGGCACCCAACTTCCCACACACCAGGCACCCCTCATCCCAGCATGCATGGACAGTCTGCACCCCACGCCATGAGGCAGCAGAGCCCATCACCAGGCACACAGACACTGGGGCCTTGGTGGCACCTGGTCCCCCGGGGGGATGCTGGCTGGGAGCTGGGGAAGGTAGGCAGCCTGAGTGCTTGCCAGCAGCTCTGAGGAGGAAAACTCATCCTTCCTGGACTTATTTGGAAGAGCCCATCATGCACATGAATTTTTAATGTCGGCTGGCAAAGGGCGCCATCAGCTCTCCTATCACATTTCCCTCCCAAACCACCCTCATTTCCAGCAAGGAGGGCAGAATCCCCTTACTGCAGGCAAAAAGGGGGGCCTGGCCCAGCCCCACAACCAGGCCTTGGGCCCAAAAGGAGCACAGGAACCCCTCAGGGTCCACACCCCAACCTGGGGCAGCTGTGGGGTCTTGTCCCCTGGTTTTGGGGCTCACAGGCCTGCTGGGGCAGGGCAAGGATGGGGCAGAGCATCTGAGCCGGGCTTGGAGAACAAGGCTGTATCAAGGGAGTCTTAAATTAAGGTGGAAAAATCAACTAGCAGCCTCTCTTTTAGTGAGTTGGAGGTGGTGGGGTGTTTTCACACACTTTTATCTGTCCCTCCAGCCTTTCATGTGTGGTTGGGAACCTCCGGGGTCAGAGCTGCTCCCGGTTCCCATCCTTAGCCCAGGAACATCCCAGGGGCCAGAAGGTCAGGCAGGGCTAAGGGGGGCAAGCGCTGGGGGGGAAGGTAATAATTAGAAAGATATTAATAATAATTGCATTTTGCTTTATTGAAAGGCAAAGAGCGCCATCTCGTGTAGGAAACGATCGTGTAGCACGGGGCAAAGATTTACGGACGGACAGACAGACAGACCCTCCACACACTGCTCCGGAAGGGAAGGGGCAATGCTGGGGAGGGGCAGCCAGGAGCTTGGCCATGCGCTGGTGCTCAGTACCTTCATGCTATATTGCCCTGTTAAAATCTTGTTTCTTAGAAAAATGCTTCGTTCAGGAAAACAGGAGCACCGTCCCTGCACTCCTCGGGGCCTTTGTGAAAGTAATTGCTGCCTGGAAACTAGAGAAAGAAATGCACCAGAAAATACATAATTTCCTTATAAAACACAAAATCAAGCAGTCAGATTTCATCAATATCAAACCAGGCTTTTCAGGGTTATGTTTTAAACTCACTGCTCATTATTCATATTCAAGGACCGCCTATAAGCTTTGGCCTCCGCACAGAAAACAGGAACTGGGATAAATACTGAAATAACCACAATTTAAAGAGAGATGATAATGAAGCAACGCATGAGTGCTTCATACCAGATTAGTGTAGCGTCATAATATGGTTTTAATTTGAGGTGGAGGTAGTCTTCAGTTCCTGGGAACGTCAAGATGACCTGCGTGCAATGGCAGGATGCAGGGTGTGGGATGTTCCTCTGCACGTGGTGGGGAAGGTCCCTCTCATGGCCCCTGGTGTCCCCAGTGTTGCTGAAAGCCCCAATCCCTGAGGTACACGACTCCTGGAGAATTTCAGCATCTAATAACTTCAGAAGTAACTTCTCACTTCAATAATTGCCAAGACCCACTTCAATAATTGCCAAGACCAACCTGGAAGCATTGCCAGAAAACCAGCAGAATACATGTAAAAAAAAAAACCCCAAATATATTTGGAGATCAAGGTGAGGGGTTTAGCACTCGTATTGGCTATGCTGCTGCCATTCCCCAACCCTCTTTCTTTCCTGACCAAGGAAAGCAGAGGGAGGGCAACAGACCAGCAGGGACCTCCAACAAGTAGCAGCCACAAGACGTTTCCCAAATGTAATTTGTACATTTTTGTCCTACAACAATCACATGTGCATCAGAAGAAGGATGCAACTTTCCCCAAAGATGTTTTTAAAAACAAGCTAAACACTCTTTTTTTATTGGCACTGTGCAATTCCATGTTTCTACCCCAGTAACAGCACTTTCAGGTTTGAGTAATTTCACAGCCCTAGGGGCCAGCAGTGCAAAGAGAAAACTCCAAGCATATTTTAAATTAAGTATAATTATATATTTACTGTGAATTAAAACAGATCTTGTCGTCTCCACCACACACTGACAGGCTCTCTGGTCTTCACTGCTACATTACTGGACCCCAAGTACAGACACTACCTATGACTGACTCTCTCTTTTGATAGATGGAGTTTTTACTTAAAAGAAATAAAATCTCTGGAGCAGAGGACAGCAGAAGCAGGTCCCAACCTGCCTTCTTGCCCATGCAACCTCGGTTTTAAGTATATGAGCAGTCCAGCATGTGATCATTATTAATATCCCATCTGGCTTTCGTTGCTTGGGAGCCACAGAAGTCACAAGGGAAAACACAGTCATCTACTTTGGATCTAGATTAAGGGCTATATATATATATTTATATATATAATATGTACATGCCACTAAGAACAGACATTGAATTGAATCCGTGCGTTTACTGACAGCCACAGCAAGTCACCAAGGAGTGTTACCAATTTTACAACCAGCAACTGCTGCAACTTCAAGGTCAGCTCCTGGGGAAGCCCAAATAAGAGTTACCCGCAGAGCAAGCATGAAGCCTGTGAAATCACAGCCTCCCCTTGGTCCCTACACCAAGCCAAAGTCACCCTCAGCATCCATCGGCCCTTCCAGGAACACGCCTGGTGCAGTATCCGTATTTAGCCTAAAGCAACTGTGGTTTTATCTAGATACAAGCTTCTTTCAAAAAACACAGAGATAAAACACAGCCTGCAATGAAGCAACAGCAAGAAGAATTAAGTCACTGAGTAGGGCCAGACGTCTTAATTGGCTTCGACCCTTTTAAGTCCTCCAGACATCCCATATATGTGAAACACTAGGCAGGAAGAGAGGCAGCTCCTAACTGGAAACCCTTCAGGGCAAGTGGGTTTGGAGCAACACAGCCAGTGACCTTGCAGCAACAAGAAGATTCAGCGTTATCCCGTCTTCTTCCTGGAGGGGGAAAGGTTATGTACCTGCCCCATCATTCCTGCAAATTCACCAAGCAGCTGCAGAAAATAACAACACAGCCAGTCCCATTTATCCTGGATAGCCCCCGGTATTAATATTTTGCTTTTAAGATGGGGACAGTTGCAGCTATTGCCAGTGGTAAGGATGGGGAAAAAAACTGGTTCCCAGGTAGCTCCTACAAGAGTTGGCAAAGAGTTTTACAACCTTTCTTTCTTGGTTTCTAAACCAATTATTGCTGCCTTTTATTAGCACTTTTTAAAAATGCAGCTTTTGAGTCTGACCCTGAGGAATTATAGTTTATTTAAGGAAAGAATATACCATCTATAAGAAAGGGCAACGTTTTGTTAGATACGCAGGTCCCAGAGCATCCTGAAGGAGCAAGTCCCTCCATTCCCATGACTAACTCCCAACTGCGGGTGAACATCCGGAGCGGCAACTTTTCATGTACAAAGGAGGCAAAATGCAATATGCTGCTGGAAGTAACCCTGTTGGCTTTGGCCAGCACTGCCAGAGCTTATTTTCTTGGCTCCCAGTGGCTTTTCTGTTACGAAGCACTATAGAAAACAGTTTACAGAAAGTAGATATGTAAAATATGCCAGCTATCGAACCCAGGAAGGATCAGCGCCTTAATTTCTCATTCAAGCTCCTTCTAATAAAAGCAGATCACTTTGCAAGCCCAAAGCATGCAGACATTACTCAGACTGGGGCTGTAATTATCCTGCTGGAAGCCGTGCCAGCTATCCCTTAGTGTAACTTTAACAGAATATCAAAGGTGATGCTGGATTTTTATAAAATCAATACCCTGTCTTTTATTCCACCTGTACAGCCCCCACCATTTCTCTTTTAAACTCACTTTTGCAAGCAAAGAGCCTCTGCAGCAATAGAGTGGACTTGAGGTCACAGTGCTGTGTGTTTTGGAGGAGCCATATGAAGTCAGTAATCCCCCCATGCTAAAAAAATATATTTAAAAATTTGAAAATCAGTATTTATGATCTATTTAAATAGTGACAGAAGTCTAAACATATTCCCTCCCCCCCCTCCCAACATTGGCTAAAGTTTTGTGGCAGCTTCCTAAGGGATGCAGCTGTCTTACGGACCAGATGACACAGATGGAGCCTCTGTTTATGATGTCCTAAGGTGACATTATCTGTCACCTGCTAATCTGTCACAGATAATCTGTGATTATTTGTCCTAAGGTAGGACCTTACAACATTCAGAGGGTTTTACACTTGCATTTATAGAGGGGCAGCGTTAATAAAGGCAGCGGTTAAAGAATCCATCAAAGGTATTTTTTTTTAAAGGGCAGCAGATATTTCATATGTGTCTATCTAGAGGGTCTCTCTTCAGACACACGGGTGCAGTGCAAGAGAAGATGTGGCCACATGTCCTACGGGACATGGTGCCCCAAGTGCACCAGGTGCGATGCTGTTGGACCTTGCTGGCCATCAGTCACATCATCTCCCAGCCCTGGCTTGTTCACACAGTCCTGTTCTCCCTTCACCTTTCCAGCTTTATCTGGTAAGTCACCCCTTGGGAATAGGTGTGATGCCAAAAGCAGGGTGGTACTAGATCAAGTGCTAAGTGAATTTGGATGGAGCCCAGGCACTCTTTGCCTCCTTCCAGGTTTTTCTTCTTAATTGTTTTTCTTATCACACATAAGATAATTTGTTATGGGAGGGCATTTTAAGATTACAAAAGGGAAGGATTAATTTTATGCTGTTTCCACCTTCAGTGAACATAATTTTAGTCCCTATTTCACCGAGTAATTTAATAAACTGTGTCACCTCCTCAGTGTCTAATTTACTAACAGCGGTGAGGCCTTTTCACCACACAGTAACTCCCCAAATGGGAAGTAGAAAGCATCCAAACACAGTTTTTCTTTGCACAGGGAAATGCAAGAGATATTTATATTAAAAAATCAGCATTCTCAATCCCCTAGCAGCTGATGCTATGGAGTGGCCTGCATGCTGAACTCCTTGCAGAGCTTCTTACAGTCTTTCTTGCTGCCTGACACCTTCAAAAAGCACCTTTGAGTTGGCTTTGGGCAGAAAGAAGTGTGTGAGGATGCATGGTGCATGTGTTACAGCCATAAGCCCTGCAGCTACTAAAGTGTGCAAGAAATACATTGCTCTTTCAGATCACAGAAAACATCTGGCAATGCTGCTCAAGCATTTCCATAGAACTGGATTGAATTCAACCCCCTGCTATTAATTACAACCCATCAAAACTTCCAGCAAAATGACATTACAGACACTGTGAGTTGGAGAAAACTATTCTGATCACCAATATCTAGGATTTTGGCTTACAAAATTTCATTAGCTCACAGAAATATAGAGATGTCCCACATTAAATATTTTTCTTGCAGTGATAAGCTGGAAATACTTCCTTGTATTCTTCTCTTCTCGCTTTTTGGCACGTTTTCTCACTGTGGTTTATGACATTGCTTTGTATATGGTCCCATAGGTTTAACTTCTCGTATTAATATAAATTAAAATCATCATCAGAATGTCACAAGCAGGATGTAATTTTCCTTAATTTAAGGAAAAATAGGAAGCTGAAAATAATTATTTGGATACATCGGTATCATCACAAACATGCTCTTATTGACAAACTCCCACCGTGACTGCTCAACAGCATCAGAGGCTAGTAGGAAAAAAACATCATCTCCAGCAACTCCAAGGATAGCGGGGATTTCATTCTAGTTTTATCCAGTCTGATCCCCCAAGCCCCATGTGGGTTTTGGCATGTTATTATATAAATAATATTAACTCTCCCCTCTGTAGGCATTTGCACGACTGCCCGTGCTCTCAGACATGCTTCCTTTCATTCTGCAGGCAGCCATGACGTACGGCTGTCTCATTTCCCCCTCCTTCATCATCCCACTTGTCCTGGTTTCAGCAGGGATAGAGTTAATTTCCTTCCTAGTAGCTGGTACAGTGCTGTGTTTTGGATTTAGGGTGAGAACAATGTTGATAACACACCGATGTTTTAGTTGTTGCTCAGTAGTGCTTACACTAGTCAAGGACTTTCCAGCTTCCCATGCTCTACCGACTGAGAAGGCTGGAGGGGCACAAGAAGCTGGGAGGGGGCACAGCCAAACTGGCCAAAGGGACATTCCATACCATGTGACATCATGCTCAGTACATAAACGGGGTGAAAGGTGGCAGGGGGGGGCCACTGCTCGGGGACTGGCTGGGCATCAGTTGGTGAGCGGTGAGCAATTGCACTGTGCATCACTTGCTTTGTGTATTCTTTTATTATTGTTATTACTATTTTACTTTATTTTATTTCAAGTATTAAACTGTTCTTATCTCAACCCACGAGTTTTCTCACGTCTACTCTTCTGATTCTCTCCCCCATCCCACCAGGGGAGGAGGGAGAGTGAGCCAGCGGCTGCATGGTGCTCAGTTGCCGGCTGGGGTTAAACCACGACCCCACTGCAACCCAATACATTTTTGTGAGTATAGAGATTGCAAGGAGCACTTTTCTTTTGAATATTGAGAGGGTAAAAAAAAAAAAAATTTGAACCGCACACGCTACAAAAATCCAGCATCCAAATT
>NW_008825613.1:1409520-1416861 GCF_000699105.1 Pygoscelis adeliae
TTTTTTTTTTTCCTCTATACTATCACAGAAGAGTTTCCCTGTCTGCATTTGTGGTTAGTAAGTCTGTATTCTCACTCCCATTCTGCATGTGGTAATTTCTGCAAAATGTTGAACATGCAGAAAGATTGAGAGCTTTGTCATAACTCAATTAAAAAAAAAAATAAAAAAATCACTTTCTGCCAGACTTGTGTCCCTCGCCTTTTGAACAGAAGATTGCCATGTAATAACTTCCTTTTTTATCATCTTCCATAATTTATTACAAATTTAGGCACAGGTTTTTCTGAACTAAGTGTCTTCTGTAAAGATTTTTTTAAATATATGATTAAAAATAATTCTAAATCAATAATAAAAATCCCTTCACCTTTCAAGAAAACTCATGCTCCAGAGCATTTCAGCTCTCCTGCAGCCATCACCTGGAATGGCAGTAGATACATCTGAAACATCCCCTGATTGCTTCAAAGGCAGAAGAAAGAAATTGGACCAGTATGTCTCAGAAAAGCACTAAGAGACCGCGCACAGGAGGAGGAACAAAGCCTGTTGAGGAACGCTGTCCAAGACAAATGCAAAACAGCACATTTATAAACCAAATCTTGGCAAAGCCAGAGCCAGCACACACAGGGGGTTACCACATGGGGAGCAAAGGAGAACGACTTCAGGGGTTGTAGGAATTCAAGCCCAAGAATATACATTTTTTTGCTATGACACCCATCACAGCACTTTCTCGTTCTTGCAAAACCACAGGAATGAAAGAGCCATCACGATCACTTGCTTCTCTGAAAAAAAAAAAAAAAAGTAATCCTCTCCAAAAATGAGCTGCCGTACTTGGAAGTTACATTTCCCTAGCATGAGCAACATGGCCTGCGAATTGCATTACTGCTGTGAAACAGGGTGCTGACATATGGAAAATATTTAATCCCAAATAATAAATCCCAATGCCTCATTCTTCTGAGACAGAGGGGAAAAGACACACAGTAAGAAAAGTTAAGTTTTTGATAAAACGGCTGCTCCAAGGTTCCTGATGGGAAACAACACAATTGACCAAAGTCTTCTGACTTCCTGCAACATGCTACCATGTCGAGCAATGACTATGTCCTTCATTTCTCTTGAACCAACCAGGTGGTTCCCAGATGAGCACTCTGAGCTGGTTTCCATGCTTTTGCAGAAAAAGATGCAGTTCCAGATCTTAAATATTTCCATCTCCTTTTGTTGCATGGTGGTGCTCTCAAAATGAGCAAAATACTCCTATTTACTTCTAGGTAGAAGCCCTTCATTGCCCAACCATCACCATGGAAAGATTCACTAATTTTCATTTTGTCTCCTTTCTGAAGCACTGTTGATACAGACTAGAAATATATTTGAGTTCAATATGCTTGGGACTCTTAAAAGCAAAACCTCTGAAGTCAAGAAAACAACAGGTCATAAATTACAGCAGTCAGAGGCTTCTTTGTTTGCCACCATGCAGATGACCGAAGATTGCCTGAAGGTCCACCTATCAGTCCTAAAACATTTTGTTACTTCACCCAAGAGACATGGACTCCCCTGAAGGTTTTAGGGTCTTTTCAGGGAAGTTGGTACAAACACCCAGCCTTAAAACCACAGCAGGCTCAGGCTGGAGGCACCAAGGTTGCTGTACCTGGCCCAGCCCCATTCCCAGCAGGGTCAACATTGCAGCTACAGCAGGTTGCTCATGGCTGCATCCTGGCAAGTCAGGGCATCTCCATCTTGAGAATGGATACACCTCACTGCTTTTTTGTGGGGGAGAAAAAAATTATCATATTTATTCCCACATCGTATTGGGAGAATGAGGACCCAAGATCAGGACCTAAGAACAACCACTTGAAGTAAGGAAAGGGATTGGAGATCTGGAAGAGAATATCCCCTTACATGGCCAAATCTGTCACTACCTAATAGTAGTGCTGATACTGATAATGTTGCCTACATTTGACAAACAGCAAGAGAAACAGCTTAATGGAGAAACTGAAGACTTTTCTGTACCTTATAACACAAGGTGGCCATGCCATGGGCTGCAATGCAAGAGGCACAAGGTTTCCAAACCCAAGTCCCCAGGACACAGAGCAGAGCTCTGCTCCAAAGTCACCTCTTCTCCCTGGGGGTTGACAAGGTGCATCAGAGCCCTCACATCAACAGCTTCATTTTCCAAAGCACTAAGCCCAGGTTTAACATTACCCAATATGCTGCAGACCATTAGCAGTCACAGAACAAAGCACCTTCCTCCTTTCTACTCTGGACGCTGTGTCATGACTAAACATTGGTGTCAGAGGGCAATGTTCAGCAGCACAAGCTGCTGACAGCCACCTGGCCAACCACAAATCCATTAAGCCACTGACGGTCTATTTGGAGCCAGAAACATTTCTATAAAACACTCAGCATCTCATCTGTGACAAATCTAAAAAGCTTTCTGCTCCTTACAATCACATTCAAGTGCCAAAATAAAACCAGCGTGCTTAGTGTGACAACTGACAGCTATCTTGGGAAGATGACACCAGGCCTGACCACAAAAGGCTGTTCTTCCTGAGCACCCTCCATGTTTATATTTGATCAGCTCCGAAAGCAGGCTGCACTATGGCTGGGGGTATTTGCGGAAGTCTACTTTGAGGTATAATCCATCTTTTCCTTCCTGAGGTCTGCTAATCTCTTGCCTTTAAACATAGCACTAGACATGATGACTCAAATGTAACAGCGAGAAGAAACTCACCTGAGATGTCAAAAAATGGCTTTTAAAAATTAGGACAGTGACAAAGTGGTTGGAAAGTAACCATTGCCTGTTTTGCTATAAAGGGAATGTTCAGCAGCAGTAACACCAAATGCGAGCTGGTCCCATGCCAAAAATGAGTCTATGGGCTCTGTATATAAGTTTCAAGTGATGACTGTAGGGGAAGCAATGACCTCTGAGCACAGCCTTGAACTCCATGTTTATTTTCCCACAAATGATGCTTGCATCGTGCTATTCTGACTTAAAACAACCATCAAGAGTTGCTTTCATGAAGTGACAACATATGCAGTCACTCTGGCTTGGCATCACCCAGATCGCCAAGCAATCCCACCAAGCTTCAGCTGGAGGCACTGGGGTGGGGGTCTCCAGCCTGACCCTGCTCCCAGCAGGGCCAATGCCACAGCTACAGCAGGTTGCTCAGAGCAGTATCTGGGTGCATCACAGCAGTCCCCAAGGATGAGAATCCCCCACCACTCAGGGCTCTGTCCCAGGGATGCTCTTCCAGGGGACTTCATCCATCAGTGAGGTTATTTTTAGACTCCAGCAACAGCCCCCATTCCTCACCTTGCTACTGCAGCCCAGCTCCTGGACAGTCATTAACTCCATTATTTATTATTGTTATTATGCTTTTATTACTTGGCTTGCAACCTGCTTTTCTAGGACACCATATGAGCCTCAACTACTTTATAAACACACTGAGAATATTTGACTTTAGGAGACTGGCTAGCACCCTGTGACATCCCCATCACGTGCTGTTTTGTGAAGCCTTTTAACTTTTACATCTTTATATCAATATTTAGGTGTTTGAGATTAACTGTTTATTTTATTTTCTTTCAGCAAAGCTTGCATTCTCAGAGAACATCCTGTAGCTTCCTAGTCTTTATTTGAATTTCCACAGCATTTTAACAATAATAATGTAATTTCCCACCAGAGCTGCTAACATCAATCTCTGACTGTGAGAAATTAATATACTGAATATCAATGTTCCTTTCCACTTCAGTTTTGCCTTGTTTTGCAGCTATTTTTACCTTGTTTCCCTTAAGGACTCTGTGCTTTCTGAATAAATTTTCATTTTAATATCCCAAGCAACTGTTCACTCAGCTTCTATGCCCTTTGCTTTTGGAAGCTACTGACCAGAGAAACAATTCAAAGAAGAAAGATCCTTACCTGCCTGCAAACTCTTCCACCACAAGTTTTCATCAAATCTTCCTTAGAAATAGGCTTTTGTATGATTAAATTCTTTTTAACTAAAATAACACCATGCACTGCTCACCACAAATGTTCATACTGGATTTGCAAAGGCACTATGAAGTGTACAACCTAGAAGTTCAGTCAACACGGACTTTGGCAGCAAAACCTTAGGTATTTCAGGTAGAGCAGGTCAAACTAATGAAGGTTCATCTCCTTAGGTACAAATGGATCAGGGATACACTACAGTTGGGGAACTGACTTTTTTTTTTTTTAATCTAGCAAGTATTTACAGTGAAAAATGAGAAGAATTATTGATGCTACTGAAACTACTACTGAAACGTCTTGCACATTGTGAGAGTATATAGTTGTCGCAAACTGTCTTTACAAGCAACGTTGTCTGGTTTTGTTTTTTTGGTTTGGTTTTGGGTTTGTTTGGGTTTTTTGGAGGGTTTTGTTTTTGTTTTTGTTTTTGTTTTTTTTACCTGAAGTCCAAAGCTTTATTTATGACCTTTTTTTTTTTTATACTTTCTCTTAAAGATGAAAATACAAGTTCAGCAAGAGGTACCTAACACCAAGGGAGCATCTGTAGTATAGACCAGCTCAGTGCAGTGAGCAAAACCAACAAAACCAGATGCCTTTTTTTAAGTATAAATTAATATTTTTCCTCTGGTCAATTTGTTCTTCATCTGAGCATTTTATGCATCACCTGCTTCCCATATTAGAGCCTGAAAACAGCTAGATAAGCACGATTTGCTCCCATGAACCACCTTATTCATCAGCTAACAGGCAACGCTGTGTTTTTCAAAGGACAGGGGAGAATTGCTATTCAGAGTCACTGTTTACCATCCAGATAAAGTTGTGTTTATGCATATGTTAAGAAAAAAAATACCAAGCTGACAGAACCAGCTGTATTATTTTAGAAGTCTTATTTTTCCCCCCTTTCCAGGCTCAGTCCCATAGGCAAAACAGCCTCTTGCTGGTCCCAAAGCCTGGTGCACCCAGCTGAACCCAGCCCTGTAGGCACCAGAAAAGCTTGTGGCAACTTGCCTGGGAAGGGGTTTTACAGCCAGCTTTCAATGACTGCTCAAGGCTGGATATAAAACCTTTTCATCCCCCTCACTACTGAAGTCAGGACCTGTTAAAAACAATTTCTGAGATCCACAAAGCAGACTTCAAACTGACTTCAGGTCTTTGGCAGACATTTTTCCTATTGTAACTGGACACTTGCCACTTGAAAACAAATATATTTTTTTTCCTACATCATAACAAGTTCTATCACATATCAGTTTGAAGCATGGGAAACAGCACTGAGTTAACCTACGCTTGAAGATGCACATGCTGAGCTATATTCTGCATCTACCTTAAAGACACTATGAAATTCCTTTTTCCACTGAAATTTCCCACTAGCCATAAAAGTAAGCATTTGGCAGGAGGCACTTATTGCCCACATGTAAGATCCCCATTACATTAATTCTACTTACACGGTGGTCACACAAGGGCGGTGAATGTGCTACTCTAAATGGTACCTCCATTAAAGAGGTCTGAGAAGTCCTCAACCTAGTTGGATTTTTGGGTTGATGCTTGTAATATCTTTCTGCAGAATTTCCGTATCTAAATCACCTGAAGTGCTGCATCTTAGATGTCTAGTACAGCCTCATTTTTTTCAGAAGTCATTTACATGCAGCTGAAATTCTTCAAACATCTAAAATACCCTAATTTTAGTTAAAAATCAAAGTGCATTTGCATAGCACCAAACAGTTAATGCAACCACAGTCTTGCCAGCACCTCTGCACTCACATTTTAATGAGATTTAGTGTCCAACTCACTCTCTGCTGCATCTCTGAAAAAATTTGATCTTTGCAGGATTTTGTATTACAGCTGGCTTGCACTATATGATGCATATAGTGCATTCAACTCATGCACTCCCACTCTAAACCCTTGCTGTAACTTCCGATTTGAGAAGAATGTGCCCATCGGCATCCCATGTCCAAACCACGAGGGTCCCGTTCACCGTCCAGGTGTGTCCTGTCCTGTGAGGTGACTGCCCTGGAGCAAGCCTCAAGAGGAACAACTATTGCTACGTATTGTCTCCATGGCAGGCTACTAATTTTTTCTACTCTATGCAGAATATATAGACTTTGCTTCTTTATGGGGATACAGTGTCCTATATGTGTGCTTTGGCTTTAGCTCCTTGCAAATGTGGCAGCTCCAGCTGAAGTCAGACATTGCTTCAAACCGGGCTTGCTCCTGCTTGATGCACCACCGGTGCTGCCTCCTGCAAACACACCTCTGTGCCTTGCAGCCAGACCCCTGTACTTTTTGCTTTTGCTCCGCCTCTGCAAGTTACTGGGGGCCTGTTTCTCCCAGATTCACTCTGGGAAAGGAATTGCAAATTTTGGTGGAGAAAACAGGCTGAAGTATTCTCACCTAGTCCTTCAATTTGGCGAATTTTTGCAGCTTCTTCCATATTTGAGCAATGACCTTCTCACTGTCTCTTCTCAGCTTTGGAGTACTTAATCAGAAGACACCTCCAAACCATTTAACTCAGAAAACTCTCAAAGCCCTTGTGTCCTGTTCAGGAGCTTTCCTGCCTTCTTGGTTTCCCTGCAAACGAGAAACATCACAAATCTTCACTCTTTCCAGACAGGTTCATATTCCCCCACTATCTACAGCATCTTAAAACCAACTTGTTCATCCCCATCCAACAGTAGGACACTGAGCACGTCTTATATATCTCCGCCCCAGCAAAACTTAAAAAACTTGAGAGAGGAGCTTAGGGGACAAAAGAGATACACAAATTGCCGAATACATCAGACAACAAAAAGTTAGTCAAATCACAGCATCCTGGGAGATTTGGTGGTGCAGCCTGTAAGCTTTAAAGAATCAGCCACCGCCTTTATGTCCAGCTTGTTTCAAAGCCAAGAGATGCTGCACGGCTCCTGGATGGAAGTGTCATAAGCACAGCTGACAGTGGCAAGATTGCTTCTCTCTAGCTTTTTTTCCCAACCCTTCTCAAATCAAATCCTTCCAGAGAATAACTTCGTCTAAGGCTAAGTGGAAAACATCCAGCTTAAGTCTGGCAATTTTATAGGCAGCTAGAAGCGGGTCATTTCAGAAGAGTGAGCAGTAGCCTTACCTAGCACGGCCCATTACAGCCTGGTAACCAGTGATGCTTTGCTGTATGCATTTCCTATTTCCATAATTAATATAATGACTTTTTTTTCCCCTGGATTAAAGTCTGGTTGTATCTCCATAAGACCTGAGAGGAGCCAACCTAATGGTAAATGCAGCATGGCCCAACCATTCAGTCAGGAATGAGAACTGAAACAGAGTTTCAAAATTGATAAATAACAGGTAGACTTACTGAATACCTTGAACATTCTTTCCCCATTTTATTATTTAGGGCATTCCTCCAA
>NW_008825613.1:1416890-1425406 GCF_000699105.1 Pygoscelis adeliae
CCTTCTGCAATTTCAAGATAAATACATTTATTTTCTGTGCTCTGTCTTATATATATACTTCATATTCAACAACATAAAAGTTTCATCCGATATAAACTGAACGAGCCTGCTTACATATTAAAAAAAGTCTGTGTTATTTCTGGAATATAATTACGTGTTGATTCCAGAAAAGGAAATAAAAAAAGAAGAAGTGTTTGTTGAGCAAGAGGAATAGAGAGCCAGACCCAAAGGGAAATACATTCCCTTTGCAAGGGGGGTTAGCTCTGCAAAGCTCAAAGTGCCCAGAAGAAAAAAAAGCTAGTGGAAAAAAAATAGAGGTATAACCTGCGGCAATGCTGCATCCCAGATAATTGACAGTTTCTGAGGACTTGCAGGAAGCCACATCCCATGGACTCCACTAAATTCTTACAAGATTGGCACTTCTTAAAAAAATTTAACTTTTAGACAGATTAGACTGATCTAAGGTTACAAAAAACGTACACACTATACTTCCATTTGCACTGAAAAGGTCTTCAAAAGTTGTTATATGTGATATGAAAAAATAAGATCTTACCCTTCCCCATGACTTTTACAATTACTAGATGAATAAAAATATTGAAATTTGTTCCCACAACTGTGTTACATATAGTTTTATGATAGCATTGATTTTGAATATTCTGGTAGGATTTTTGTACCAGCACCTTTCTCTAGAAGGTTTCAGTAATTGTGGAGTAGTTACAAGGATGGTGCATTAGGGCCCGTAGAAAAGTTAATGGTAAACAACAGATAGAAAGTCTTCAGTTCTCTCATGGATAGAAAGCGCGCTGCCTGCCCCTGCCTGTCACTGCCAGCGATAACACCTAGACAAGCTAATTCATACTGCTAAGAAGCTATTCCATAGGAAAATGTAGGTGAATCTAAATACAGAGCAGAAGTTCAGGTCAGGCCATCTGTCCATCACAATCAGAAGATATTTACCCCTTTACAATGACTTTAGTGACATTTCTTACCTGCGAGAAGTGACGGTGATGTTAACAAGAAAAGATAAAAACCTAACAAAATCAAACCTGATTGATTCCGAGAACATGACAAAATGAAATCATGGCACCTGAGCTCTGACTTCCTAGCCATTTTCAGCTCAGAGTTGATGGTCCTCTTCCAGATCTACAAGTCAGTCTGTGGTTCTTCCTGGACTGGTGATGGTGCAGTTACAGAGCAGTAAAATCTTTAGAGATAGCATTCATTTGTCAGAAAACAGGTTTCTGGCCCTTCAAAAAACCTCAGCAAGGTTTCCTGTTTGACATACAGAAACATTCCATTAAAAAAAAAAAAAAAAAAATCAAAGTAGGCCCCCACAACATGCCATGAAGATCTTCTTGACAAGGAGGAAAGAAAAAAAAAAAGGGAAAAAAGAGAAAGATACAATCATCTAGTATTGACCAAAATTGATTAATGCTTATTGAAAAAGATATTTTTAAAAAATGCAATGTTTTATCTTGAAACAGTCCCAACAGTTGAGTCAACACAAAAAGAATTTCAGGTTTCTTCATTCCACAAGAGGAGGGGGGGAGAAAAAACAAAACAAAACACACTTATTCCAGTTGACCAAAAGTATACATTTTTTTGTTTGCTGGCTGAACCAGAAAGCAAAGTTTTCTACCCAGCTCTGTCCTCAAGGGCAAGGTTTTGCAAGTGGAAGTGAGCTGAATTCTTTTGATGATGAGTAAAGCAGAAGAGTGGCTAGCATGCTGCCGGCTGCCTTGGCTCTGTGCTAGCACCCTATAAAAAACTACATGCATCACCTGGAGCAGCACTTCAGGATGAAATCAGTGGAGTTGGCCCCAGCCATACTTTAAACATAAAGTTATTCTGCTTATTGCAGCAAGAGGCCATAGCACATGAGTGCTCAAGACCCTGTTTGGTGCCTGCTTTGAAGCAAAGATGTGCTGGAAATTATTCAGAATTAGAGTGAACTTTTCTGGTTGCTGATCCAGGAAGGGTCTAACAATTTATGGGCTAGTCCAGGTTTATTTAGATTAACCAACTTTTTGGTAACTCCATTGGAAATCAAAGCATAGGTCCAGAAAGCACCTCCAGAAGTGATCTCCAGGGCTTCCCAACCTTGTGAAAGGCCCAGGTTTCACTCTACCTATTCAAGAAGAGCCTCAGTAGAGCCCAGACATTCACAGAGGTGGTCCAGGTACCCTTCTCCTTGCAGAGACTCAGAGGTTGAGCACCGTGGCTGCACTCACCGCCTCAATGGAAACTGGGAAGCATTTATCCCTGGACCACCCTGTCTGATGTCAGTAGGTGTCCAAGGGACATGGCAGTGACCGAGACTCCACAACTGCTTTCAGCAACCCACCCCAGCACTTAATTATCTGTGCAGGAGAAATTGTGTAATCTACAGCAGAGAGACTGAGATAAGACAATCAAAGACTTATTTTCCCCATCTACTAGGGATAAGACATTTTGCTACTCCCTATGTATTAGAATATTTTGGGGATTTGAAGTCTTGGCCTACCCCGCCTCTTTTTCTAGAAAGAGAAATTATTATTCTTCCAGCCCTTTTTATTTTTCTTTTGTTTCATAGAAAAAAGTTTCTTCTCTGAAATATCTCTTACAAATATGTACTCCTAAACTTCAAGCTAATACTAATTTGTATGACTATGCATCAATTACTGTTGATATTTTCAGATTAAAAAAAATTGCTGTTGAACAGAGCATCACCACACATGTTTTATATTTCCACCCACAATCTGTTTAAAGAGTTACTCGAGCAATCGCACAGGTAATGTGCCAACCATCCTCCCCAGGAAACACAGTACCGCTGTTCAAAGACCAGATGCTTCAGCAGCAGGAAATCTCTGGCAAGGCTGGAGAAGAAACCAAACAGCCTATGAACATGCTGCTTTGATCCATTTGTGACCTTTTCACAACAGAATTGACTCATGCAGACCACAAATGGGACAAAACCTTGAGTGTGCTCTGAGCAACAGTTGGCTCCCAGTCACCTCCAGACGTCCCTTTGGATGCTATCGCTTCTCAACTCTGAAACCTTGTTGGACTCCAACGTAAGGACAGGTCTGCCCAGTTCAGAGGGGGCAGTGACACCCCATCCCATCCCAAAATATCACAGATATTTTGATTGCTTTCTAGAGCAGCTGAATGTATTCCCATTTAAACCTCACTTTTTTTTAGTAAACTGCCAAAAAATTATGGTCCCAGGGAGAATATTTGTTTACAATTCAGAATTTATACATACATTGCTCAGTTGCATGGTATCTGAACATTTTTTCCCCAGACATACAAATTAGTAATTAAAATATCCAGAACATGCCATTTCTAACCAATACCCAAGGCTACGTATTATCTCAAAATTGTAATTTGTTACTGAGCACTAGAAAGACTTCAGCAATTTCCAGCTGCAAAAAGTTTTGTGACAAGTTTGGCTGCTTTCAAAGGGGAAAAAAAGCAGTACATTACATAAATGTTGCTAGCAAAGTTTGCCAGGAAGTGTAGACATCTCTTTTACAACAGCTCCAGCAGAAAGCTAGTCTGGAGCTGCCTGATAAGCCGCTTTTCCATTGGAAAAATGACAATTTGCCAAAGCTGAAACTTTCTCAAGGAGATGTCAAAACTTCAGGGGAGGCCATTTCTTGAGTCCAGGAGGGCGTCTCTGCTCACAAGAGTGGCCAGAAGCAAAGTGGCCAGGAAAGCTTGAAAGGTGGATGACATTTTTATATATTTTAGTTTTTCTAGCAAGACCATACCTACCCTGGGCTCCAGCACCTTCCCCTCCACCCCAGGAATCTGAAACAATGGCAAGTGCTGCGGTGGAGCAAGTAGCCTACAGCACCCAAAACCACTGCAAAAAGGAGAAGGGGTCTCCAACACTGCCTACTCCAGAGCTTCTCTCTGCTTTCCCCCTGCATCACTCCACCCTCTACTCCAGCTGGATTCTCCTGCCCATATTTATCTCCAGGAGATAAATATTTGTCAGGGCCAGAGGTGTTATATGAAAAAACAGAGCTGAAAAGGCACTTTCTGCTAGGGAGAAGCCAAGCTTTCAATTAACAAGTACATTTGGGGGTATGGATTCAGACCTACACATCAGACCATACCAAATTCACCAGCCTCAGAGACGTATATGAAAAACCGCACAAACCCCAAAACACTTCTTAAATCCCTGCAGCTTTGTCCCATTTGCCAATTGCAGCTCATAACAGTGAAATGTTGTTTTATATTTACAGTGAACTTGAAGCAGAGCTAACCTCAATCCCTGTTTCTTGGTCATAGCTTAGACAAAATGGTAGGAATAGACTCTGGAATGGTGTTGTCAGTTTTTATTTATTTTAAAGAAACACCATTTCTCTAGGCATGGAAACATTTGAAGGTTTAAGCTTGGCCACAGCTGAAAAGGGTTTGTTTAAGAACACCACTTCAAAATGAATATATTTCCCATACGTCATTATGCAGGGCAGCTTCGAGGAGGGTGCTGGCAGGCTATCAGCTGGTAGAGCTCATTTTAAACATCAAAGCAAACTGCCACACCCCAAAAGCTAACAGGGTCCCAGATTAATTTTAAAAATAATAAAATAAAATAAATGCTTCAAAGGACAAAGGAATATCCCTTACACCTATGTTGAAGTGACATAGGCCTGCTTAAACTACTCAGATTAGTCTATTTTTCCATTCTATTATATTAAATATTTACTCTGTTAGTGGTTAGTAGTCACACATCCAAAAATAAACACCACTACCTTGCATCACAGACCCTGTTTTGTTCGGATTTGGTCTAATGCAGAGGACCAGCCCAGCCACCCACCTGAACTCAGGGACAGCTTGGCAGCCCCGAAGAACAACACCACCACGATTTTGCTGGCTGGATCCAAACCTAAGCCCTCAGGGAAGTTCACATGTAGACTAGGCAGAGGGGCCGAGCTTCACAATTTGGACCTGAACTACTTTCTGTAACCTCCCAAAGAAGAAACAAGCCTTCCCGCTTCTGACCTGGGCTCCAATGAGGTCTTGTACCCAACAAGCCAAGTCTACTCCAGCCTCTGCCAGGAGGACCCTACGCCTTCAGGCTCAAGGCCACCCACGATCAAAACCAACACACCAGAAAACAAACCACCTGACAAACCAATGAGGGAAAGAAAAGAAAGAGGAAAAATAGAAGAACAAGACTTAGAGGAATATTTTAAGAAATATATTTCCTGGTCAGCACTAATTCTGGTTCTCAGTAGATATCTAAGTCTCCACCACCGAGATGTCCATATTTAGGGGGGAAATGGGATCAGAGTAGCACTTAACACAGTTTGGCATCTCTCCAATTTGTATAGGTGAGTAATTTTTCCTGTACCAGAGCTTGAGGAGTTGATCACCCATTTGCAGCTCCATGCTTTACTTTCCCAGTGATACTCAACACCCACTTGTTATTTCTCATATCCTTCAGGTCACAGGAACTTTTTTTACTTCATTTTGCAGTTCTTCTCATACCCTTTTTTCCTCTTTCATCCCTAAGGGGATTTGGTACAGGCTGTTGACACAGAGCGAGGGACAGACCATACAGTCCTGATCTACTCCATGGCATCTCTGCCTGAGCAAGAGTAGCCAAAGTTAACCTTGATTCTTTTTTTCCTGCCACAAGGAAAGTCAATGACAGAAGAGGGAAAGGTGGCAACAGGCTCTTCATACAAGGAAGAGCATCCTATCTGTCCCATGCAAGGCTGGACAGAATTACACTACAGGAACCCCACAAGAAATTTTCCAAATAAGAACGGATGTGCAGTTTCACCTGCTGGGTTTTTTTTCTTGTGCACCAGATGCAACTTTTCAGGTAGTCCCAGAGAGAAAAAACAAAACTAAAAGAATTATCTGGGGCACTTGCAAAAATGCAAACCAACAGCACAACAGCAATGTCAGTGCAAAGAAAACTCGATTTCCCCATTTCTTACTTGCTTCTCTATCCCACTGGCTAATCAATGGACTGGTGTTTACCTTGGTGTTTGAATTAGGCTCACCCCTAGTTTGATAGGCATTATCAAATATATACCCAAACAAATAATTTTGCCCCTTCTGCAGAGAAATAGCTAGGCCACACTCACCCCTCCTGGTACAACATGCTGTGAGGTTAAATGATGCTTCCCACTGTTTGTTCTTCCCCTCCCTCTACAATCTGAACAGGGCACTTTTCTTTCCTTCTATTTCTCAATTAATTAATAAACCAGGGACTTACAAAGCCCAAGTCAGGACACCAAAGCCTATCACAGCCATGATTTCATTCCTGAATCGCTGGAACAGTTCTGTACCTGTTTTATAAACTTTTGTACTTGCTGCCTTAATGATATCAGGATGTCCCAAGTGCTTTTCTGCAATACCACAAGATACTAAAGCACACCTTAATTCAATGTCCTACAGAAATGCTTTTCAGAAGAAAATTATTACATATTAGAAAGGTACAATGAGTCATGGAAACACAACTACCATTTTAAGAGTGAATTGGGAAACATTCTGCACACTTGCATTCACCGGGCTGACACAGGAGTTATGAAACGGTCTTTGAAGAAAACACAAGTGGAAAAAAGGAAAAGCCACATGGAATAAAACAGCATCCCAAACTATTTGCTCTTGCCTCCCCAGGTGGCCAAAGCTCAGAAGAGGCAAAAGATTCAGCTTTGTGGTTAGATCAGGCTTACAAGTGCCAACCTGCTACTTAGAAAAATCTCATTTTCCTCCCTGGTCTCCCAGCAGAAGAAAAAAGTCTCCAAGGTCCACCAATGTCTTTTTATTTTTTAAAGTTATATTTACATATAAATATAAAATACCTCCAAGCTTCATTCCCCACTTCCTACCTAGACTTGCCTAGTATTTTATGCAAATTGTTACCATTTCTCTTATCAATGCCCTTATATCCCAAGATCAATATCACTTTTCCTACCTTGTCTATTTTATGTCCATAGTTCACTATTTGCCCCCTCCAAAAAACTAGAACAGTGGCATTGACCCTGTCTTCTTTACACCTGCACCCAACCACAGGGAGATTTCCCTTTCACCACCAGCTTTACCTTATCAGGTAGGATTTTGGATTTATGTTAATATTGCCAGCTCCTCAGCTCCCAGCTAATTCCAAAAAAAAATTGTGCCTGAAGGGGATGTACTCCATCACATGGGCTCACGGGAAGACCAGGAGATAGCTGCAATATTTAATGACAAATCTCTTGCTCCAAACAGAACAAAAAACTCATTCAACAGCATATTATTTACCCCTAGAAATGTCTTTTTCCTTAGGAGGGTTTATAGCCACATGGATAAATTTATGCTTTCCATTCTCCTCCCTTGGACACACCAACAAACCACATTTCTTTGCTTTGGTGTGTAACATCTGGCAGTGGCCATTTCAAGCTATGTTGTGCCGCTTGGGTGGTTTCCCTTCGTTTGAACCTTTGTCCTAAGACAAGCCTCTGAGGAAGCTACCAGGACCCTGAAGTTGCACTTGTATTAGAGCCCAAGCACTGAGGTCCATATGCTATTGAACAGCTTTATTTCAACTAGTGCTTCAGGATCTCTTCCGAGCTGCAAAAACACCCTCTCTCCTGTATTAAAAATAGGTTATATGCTGTAGGTACCCATGCAGGTTGCGGCATGTTGAGTTCATGCAACCTTGTGCAGCATGTCCTTCCAAAACAAATAGACAAATAACTGTGCAAGTCCTGTCTTTTCCATATCACTTCTTATTTGTCCTGAAACAAAAAAAAAAAAAGGAAACTTTTCTCCTGCACACACATAAACCACAAAAAGGTGCTGCAAAATAACTGCATCTGACCTTTGAGTTTAATAATTTGTTTTGTGAGCTTTGGTTTCAGCTGGGAGAGAGTTTTAAGTATATTATTTTAACAAGCCCTAACAGCATTAGATTACTTACTGTCAGTGATTTATACAGTAAATCCAATTATTACTTTTCACTTATGTTTAATGTAAACCATTACTATTAGAACATCCTATTACTTTAGAACATACTTAAAGGTGAAATAAGAGCTGGTTGGGAAGTCAAAGCTTAGAGAAAACCATTTCCACATCAAACAATTTTATGCCAGCTTACTGAGGGAGGAAGAGGGGAAAAACAACCAAAAAGTAAAAACCAGATTTTAACTGTACTTACGCTACCATGGTATGGAAATATTCACCCAGATCTTCATTTTCATTGTCACAGCTCTTCTCTTTTGCCTGTGAAGCATGTATTCAGAAGTTTTCTTTTCAAATAAATATTGTTTCTTTCCATTTCACGAGAGCCACGACCATTGAGAATGATGAACTAGCCACCACCTTTATTTTTGTATGAAGGACAACTTACCCATAACATTTTGCAGAAAGGAGTTTGTTTTTTTAACCTACATTACACAAACCTTAAAACCTACGACTCCAAGGTTTGCCTTCATATACTCCTACTTAAGTAGGAGGACTTTGTTTTATGAAAAGAAAAAAAAAATCATTACTTTTAATTACTTACTTCTAAAGTACATGGTATTATTAGG